>NC_092096.1:58526665-58846438 GCF_045679555.1 Salvelinus alpinus
GTGGACCTCAGCCACGCTCAAGATCCTAAATGATATTAAAACCGCCATCGATAAAAGACAGTACTGTGCAGCCGTCTTCATCAACCTGGCCAAGGCTTTCGACTCTGTCAATCATCACATTCTTATCGGCAGGCTCAACAGCCTTGGTTTCTCAAATGACTACCCCACCTGGTTCACCATCTACTTCTCTGATAGAGTTCAGTGAGTCAAATCGGAGGGCCTGTTGTTCGGACCTCTGACAGTCTCTATGGGGGGCAACAGGGTTCAATTCTCGGGCCGACTCTTGTCTCTGTATATGACAATGATGTCGCTCTTGCTGCTGGTGATTCTCTGATCCACCTTTACGCAGACGACACCATTCTGTGTACTTCTGGCCCTTCTTTGGACACTGTGTTAACAAACCTCCAGACGATCTTCAATGCTCTACATCACTCCTTCCGTGGCCTCCAACTGCTCTTAAATGCAAGTAAAACTAAATGCATGCTCTTCAACCGATCGCTGGCCACACCTGCCCGCTCGTCCTACATCCCTACTCTGGATGGTTCTGACTTAGAATATGTGGACAACTGCAAATACCTAGGTGTCTGGTTAGACTGTAAATTCCCCTTCCAGACTCACATTAAGCATCTCCAATCCAAAATTACATCTATAATCGGCTTCCTATTTCGCAACAAAGCCTCCTTCACTTATGCTGCTAAACATACCCTCGTATCCTACCGATCCTTGACTTCGGCGATGTCATTTACAAAATAGCCTCTAACACTCTACTCAACAAATTGGATGCAGTCTATCACAGTGTCATCCGTTTTGTCACCAAAGCCCCATATACTTCCCACCACTGTGATCCTCGATTCATATTCATCGCCAAACCCACTAGCTCCATGTCATCTATAAGTCTTTGCTAGGTAAAGCCCAGCCGTATCTCATCTCACTGGTCACCATAGCAACACCCACCCGTAGCACGCACTCCAGCAGGTATATTTCATTGGTCATCCCCAAATCCAACTCCTCCTTTGGTCGCCTTTCCTTCCAGTTCTCTGCTGCCAATGACTGGAACGAATTGCAAAAATCACTGAAGCTGGAGACTCATCTCCCTCACTAACTTTAAGCATCAGCTGTCAGAGCAGCTTACTGATCATTGCACCTGTACACAGCCCATCTGTAAATAGCCCACCCAACTACCTCATCCTCATATTGTTATTTATTTTTTTGCTCCTTTGCAGCCTAGTATCTCTACTTGCACATCTATCACTCCAGCGTTAATGCTAAATTGTAATTATTTTGCCACTATGGCCTATTTATTGCCTTACCTCCCTAATCTTACTACATTTGCACAAACTGTATATAGATTTTTCTATTGTGTTATTGACTGTACGTTTGTTTATCCCATGTGTAACTTTGTGTTTGTGTCGCACTGCTTTGCTTTATCTTGGCCAGGTCGCAGTTGTAAATTAGAACTTGTTCTCAACTTGCCTACCTGGTTAAATACAGTTGAAATAGAAAATAAAAATCTAGTTTTTCAAAATAATCTGAAATCTGAGTACAATATTTTTGCTGGTAATGTAACCGATTACGGTGTTTTTGTAGTCAGGTTACATGTAATCAGTTACTCCCAAACCCTGCCCACCACCTTCAAAACCCAACAGAACTCGACATGTCAGCCAGCAGCCTAGCCTAGCCTAGCCTAGCCTAGCCTAGCCTAGCAAGGTGTAAATAAACATTTCCAAACTCAGCATCGGGTGTATAACATGGTGTCAGGAATCCACAATGAATGTGGAGGGGAGAGCGGAGCAATCAGCAAGCTTTCCCTCAGCGAGATGGAGGGCCCTGCCACACACACAAACAACTAATCAGGCCGGGACAGTGATTGATAGGTCATCCGGCTTTGAAATCTATCACCCGGCCCAAGTGGCTGTCGACTATTGGCCAAACGGATGTCTGAAATGCCGGTAATGTACATCACCTAGATAATTAATTATGCGTAATGTGGGGGATCGGAAAGTTTAAATCTGCCTCACTCTGTCCCCCTTTATGGACGTTCTCAACTCAATGCCCCTGGCTTTACATTTCTTTCGGGAACATTTTTAAATAAAGTCCTGTGTTGATTCGCTAAAGCGATTTATCACTCCACATCAGATTCCTTCCTGCTGCTGAAAATGCCAGTATGGATTAAATCTATGGCAGCCTTTATTAACATGCTAATTAAAAATAATGGTGTTGGTAAGAAATGATGGACGGACCCAGGCAGTTTATTACCAGTGATTCCTTACCTGCATTAAAATAGATGCAATGTGTTCAACAACTAGCCAGGATTATTATTGTATTTCATAACCGCAGGTCATTTCTATAGTAACTCCATAACACTGCACTCACGATAACGGGTAAAATAGTCTGTTAAGTATTTACTCCGGGAGTAAGCATGGAATCAGTTTTGTCTTGCCATCAGACACAACCACAATGCCACTAAACAAAACTAGGCCCTGTTCGAATACTTATAGTCCTGCTCCCGTCTCCTTTTCAGCGGATTTACTTAACTAAAGATACATCTCAATAGGTGGTCCAGGTATCCTCATAACATGGCACAAGTGGGTTATCCAATCACATACAGATCAGTGATTGCCTCAATGAATGAAAGTAGGGAAGGATGCATCTTCTAAGAGTACCAACAGGGCCCTATTTTCACAATGGTCATTGGTGAACACTTAACCTGTCTATAGTATTCAAAAACAGTAATAGCTATATTCACAGTTCATTAGCAGTAATTCAGAGCTAACTGCACAGTACTTTCTAAAGAAAATTACCGATGGGCCTGAATTTGAGAGCTAAATAAATGCTATACATACCCAAACAAATGATAGAGTGGAACAGGTGAAAATGAGAGGGAGGGTAGAGAGAGCGAAAGAGATACAGAGCGAGACAGAAAGAAATAATGCACTGTTTCTGTCTGCTTCCTTAACACTTAATTAGCGAAGATCTTATGCGTCTCAACAGATTTGTCGAGGACACAGTTTGGTATATTTTTAGATCTGTGAAATCACCTGTCACGATGCAAGTGTTGCTTTTGCTACATTACCTCACTCTTCAAAGTATGCTGAAACAGTACCAACAAGACAAGTAGTCAAAGTGATCTTGGCAGGTTCTTTCCCTTGACTTTTCTCCACAGATTACTTCAGATTATTTCTCACAAGCTCCTTTATATGACAGAACAAACATCAAGAAAATAATACTGAATTTGCTCCCATTATTGAACGTCAGATTTGGCACTTTGACAAGCTTTCCTGGTTTTGACCTTGTAAACCACTTGTTCTCTGTACTGAACATATTGCCAAATCAAATTTGATTAGTCACATGCTTCGTAAACAGGTGTAGACTAAATGAAATGCTTACTGACAGGCCCTTTCTAACAATGCAGAGAAAAATATTGAATATTTATATCACAAGAGATAAATACCCGAGTAACAATAACTTGGCTATAGACACAGGGCAAGTACCGAGTCGATGTGCAGGGGTACGAGGTAACTGAGGTAGATATGTACATATAGTTAGGGATAAAGTGACTAGGCAACAGGATACATAATAAACAGTAGCAGCATGTGATGAGTCGAAAGAGACTTGTGTGAGGTGAAAACGTGCATAAGTTGAGCACCCCTCTTCTCGGGTAATGATAGATATCATGTAGCATGGGTTGCATTCATTATCAACACAGGTAAGCCACCCGGGGGCAATTGCCATTGCTTAGGCCTTCCACCCACATGACCGTTTAATTTATCATCCGCCATCTTGACAAGTGTTCCTCATCCCAACACTTATCTGTCCTCCCCGACAGCTCTTCCCCTCCCTCGCTTGGCAGGGCGAGACATAAAAAAGTGAGGAGAGGTGATTCCAGGCAAGCCCATTTTTCTCTTCAGCTCTCCATCTGATAAGTGTGTTTGCTCTTTTGTGTCTGGGGCCACTCTTAATCAAGGCAAGTTGAAACGTACAAAGGATTTGGAAAACGCACTGATAAAGGGAACATCTGTCTAACGATATATATATATTTTTTTCTACATGTAGGGGTTACAAACGATAGGCAATTTTGGCCAGGCAGGGAAGGATGCAATAGATAAAAGGTAAGAAAAAGAAAAGCATTAACGCAGATGTATTCCACTATATCCTTAGCTTTTTGGGGGATAATATAACTTCTAGTCAGACGTTTTCAGAGCATTCTAACATATCCACATCTACGCAAAGCTTTGGGTCTTATTTTCAGTGATAACATTTACGAAGATAGAATAAACTTAAAAATAACCGTTTTCAATCACCATCATCATATATTTTTGGTGTAAAACGTTGTACCCGAGAAGAAAATGTAAAAAGTAATGGATGTCATCTGAAGATCTGACAGATATTTAGTAAGACTCTCACAGCAAATCTTCCTTTTATAGCAAACCATACAATAAAAACGACAGGATATCCAAAACAAATGCCGTCACACTTATTCCTATTTGTGTGTATGTTCTGTCAACGCCTTGTTGACAGCCTCTTGGAACGTCCAGTTTGACCATTTCAAAGCCTTTTCACAGTGGCATCCAAGCTGCGTTATACCAGTAATCACATGTCACAAAGTCATTTTTAGCTAATGGATTCTGCCGTGACTCCCCACAGGATGGTTCCCGGGGGAAATAATGACTCCCAGCGCTGACATCAGCAACGTGTTTCCTAGTGATCAAACAGGGGCTGGGCCTACATTGCCCAGCCCCTCAGGATCTGTGCTACAAACAACATGGACTCCTTGATGCCTGCTGCTCATGTGTGACCAGTTCTTGTGGTAGCTGTAGAGTTACAGTATTTACAAAATGGCGCACCACAGAGACCAAAGGGCATTACTGTGTATGGAGACATGCCTCCCACTTCCTTTAGCTGGTAAGACAAATCAAATACGAGACTCAAGGGACAATGCCTGGTAGAGGTTTCACGGCTTGCATTTTTGAGAAAAGTTTGCTCTACTTTCTTTCCACTAAGTTGGTCGGGAAGAGGTGTCGTTTGTTGTCGTGGAATCAAAGTGCAGCATATTTTATTTAATGTGGAAGTTGAAATGTGGAATTACATTTTTTAATATTGAGTCATGCTAAATTTATCACAGTACAAAGCAACCCCTTCTGAATTGGTGCGACTCTGTTTCCCATTTTGGGAGCTTGTACACAAAGGAACAACAACGAAAAACAAATGCCTAATTCTCCGTTTTCATTTTCAGAATCAGCATTTGAAATAGTACGCCTCCAAGGGGATAAACCATGTGAAATGATGAGAAGTAATGTTTTATGGACAACACAGCATAGTGTATCCTGCTCTTATCTCTTGGTGGGTAAAATTGCAAGGTTTTGTTTATTGGCCCTTGGAATTAATCAATTAATATGCTTGTACTGTACATATTTTAATGTGGGTGCTCCTGAGGTTATGCCCACTAAGACAAATGCACAGACTGCTTACATCCCAGTTGTCTGAACGAGTGAAAGAACCTAGTTTACAGATATAAGAATATCTGATAAATATATTATATGTTGTTATATTTTTAGGTTAACATCATCTTTTATTCTATCCGACGCAAATGCTCAAGTTCTGATTTGGTCATTTACCATACATTGAATATACTCTTAGAATTGGATGTGTTTAAAGCTCAAATGTTACATTATTCTTGTCAGCAAGGCTTTTTACAGTGAGCTGGAGACCTCCCTCCCTCCCGTCCTCACACACACCCTTTGTAGAATCAACACCTTCTCCCAAGGGTTTAATTATTTGTATGTGGAGGGAACGAAAAGAGGGCAGTCTTGATGCATACTGGCCTGCGTCAAGCTCATAAAACAATGCCAGTCAGGTAGGGGAGATCACCCTAACATAAATGTGTAAGTAAAGGTCATATAAAATCATGAAGATGCTGTTTCAGTAAGTACTTACTGTATGTGTGGGCGTCAAATCCCCACATTTAACCAGTAGGTAGCTGAGGATATGGAACTTTTCAGAACAATCACATATCTTGGGTGAAATGTCAGGTATATTGTGCATAATAAAAGCAGAGTATGAGACAAGATGTTGGAGCTTCCTATAGTCATTATAAAAAGCAAGACGTTATATAGACCACAGTGTCGGCGGGACAATCAAAAGATATATCTCACTGTATCTTTAAGTTTTAATGAGACTTTCGTGTGTCTGTGGGCTTGTCATGTTGATGCTCTATTTAATGGTGATGCAGTGCCAGGGCAAAACACAGTTCATTTCAGGAGTTTATTTCAGGACCACTGGAAGTTTTGTGCAGTCATGATGGCATAATTTAATTCAATAAAATAACCTCAGACTAAAATGCTATTGCAATTAGCATTAAATCTCACTCAGATAATTATTTCTTGATGACCAACTCAAAAAATGGTCTATATTTATATGACTATTATATATGACAGTATGCATTTTTGGGATTTATTCTTTACCTATCTTCACAATAAGTCAATGTCTATCTTGGGTGGTTTTTACATTTATGAATATTCACCCGCACACAGTCTATATGGTCTAATAAATCTGGTAACATGTTTCTTATGCTCGGCGTGGATATGTGTGTGTGTGCTTACAATGTACGATGAAAGAGTTTGAGAATGTAAAACAACACCTTATTATCAATCTGTTTCTGGTCTGAACTGAAGTGGCCTCCTCATTAATCCCACCTAATTACGGCTGTAACACTTGAGAGTCAACGGGAAAACATGCTTTGAGTGAGAAACACAGCAAAACAACTGGCTGTGTAATTGGCAGTGAGAACAGATGCCCCCTAGATAGCATAGTGTAGGAGCTTGTTTGTGGTTTTTGCAACCCACGAGAGGATGTTGTAATAAACTTGAAATACTTTGAGGTATTACTTTTAAACACAAAACACCTTTCTCCAGAACTATTTCCCCGTAGCCCTTGACAAAAGCGCCCTCTTTGGCTCATGAGTGGAATGTTTTTAATATTTTTCATCATTTCATCATTAATAAAGATGTGTTTATATATAGTTTTGTGTTTTGTGATGTGTATATAACATGTAATATTAGGATGCAAACTCAAAATGTAATAGATTTCAACTCTATAGCTGACATGGTACAGGTGTCTTATTTTTTTATGCCCATAACCATGTGTGTGAGGTGTATACTTTTGTTTCAAAGTAGATTTGTTTAAGACTACTAAGAAACACTGTGTGACCCTGATCTAGTCCACTCCAGCTAAAGGACGAAATTCTTAAAACATTTTGGGCAGGACATTTTTGTCCATAACAAGACCAAGAACTTTGAGACATGTTGACAAATAAAATGTAAAGCCATTTGGTCCTTGCATGTTAAAAGCAAGCAAGAATGTAAACGGTTAAACCACGGCCACCTGTCACTGTAGCGCCATATGATTTTTAATAGCCACTTAATGCCACAATAGTCGCTGCATTGAACCAGAGTGTGATTAAGACACAATTATATTATCACTTTACTCCAAGCACCAAGTTTGGTGAGTACATCAAGGGGAATTATTTGGTTCATTATGCTTTACGCACATCAGGGAAAGCATTAATGCACTACTAATACATGCTGGAGTGTTGCATGTCATTAGCTCACTGATATTTATTTTGGTCTCTTTTTAAGTGTATTTTCCCTTCCGCTGATCAAAGAGTCAGCATAAAGTCTTACAACACGTTCAAAAGTGTTACAGTCCGTTACACGGTTTTTGAAGTACAACTCACGCTCACACTACCTCACTTCCCACACAGAGGAATTGTGGAATTTTAGTGGCTCATAAACACTCAAAGACCTGTTTTCATCAGCTGATACATTTTACAGGATATATACTGTACAACTATACAGCATTGAGCTTACTATTGTAAAAATAACCATTTCACTAACGTTACTTGTTCTTTAGAAGCACCTCACAGTAGCTAATTATGTTGCTTTGAGACTATGTGACAATTAACTGTTGAGATATCAAAGCTCACATAGTTAAAGTAAGGTAACATTAATTGTATTTTGACAACTGCAGAAAATCTTACCCTGTATTTCAATCCCTTCATGTGACAAGCAATGCCCGTTATTGTAATTGATGCCAATCGCATTCATTACACATAATACATTGCAAATTCAATGTACGATCAAGAATGTACAGTATGTGCATTTTTCCGGCAGTTTTGAGCTAAACCAAACTAATCACCTGGTTTTATTGCCAGAGTGAGGGCTCTATTATTCTGCTTCTGCTATCTGGCACTTCTGGGTTGTGTCCCAGAAGAGAACCTTTGGGGAAATGGGTCAAATCTTGAAATCTGCTTTTGGATGGAGAACAGCAGAGCCTCTAAAGGGGAGTTGATGGTCTGAAAAGGTGTTATCACAACATCTGGAGCAGAGTACAATATTATCTGAAATGTGGGGATGTAACATGCATGGGAGTATAAGATCATTTAGGAAAAAGCTGCTTTTCTGAAATACAGGGCTATGTTCAGTTGCAAACGTTGTCGAACGTTGCAGATAGAAATGCCACAAATAGAGCTGATGTGATTCATTGTTCTACATGTCAGAAAGGCCTGTTAGTATATGAACAATTTCTATCTGAACGTTCCAAAACGTTCACACCGAGTTTGTTGAATGCATCAATTGTTAGCTACTTTTGCTTGCAACTTGTTTTACCATGCATGCCACTGGCTTATCAGGTGACAATGAATCAAATGAATTCCAATGAAATATATGTGCTCAGTGACATACTCAAATCTCCAGACGTGTCAGCACTGAGGTCATACTTTGATACTGGATTGATTATGAATTGAAACATTTTATGGCTCAAAAGAGGTTGCAAAAGAGGTGGTAAACAAGTCAGGCTGCTCAGCTGATTGGTTGACATACTGTAAATTGAGAAATGTTGTAATTAAACTTAATAAAAAGAAGGCATAATATTTACCAAACAAAAACAAATGACATAAAACACATTGGAAAAATACTTTGTACCTTAAATTATATCGTATATTGAAGTTGATGGGTCATTTCGATATTGCCAATACTTTCAATGGCTATTTCACTAGTAAAGAGGAAAAACTCAGAAGTGAAAAGACAATGTTTGAACAGTGAACCCTCATATTTTTGTATTGTATAAAAGTTATAATAATGAAAGAGAAGGATTACTGTTGCATTTGGTCAAGTTAGTGTGGGAGAAGTGGAAAAACGATGGTTATCTATCAATAATGATAAGACAACCTTGATGGGAAACTATTGAGAAGGGTAGCAGACTGTATTATTGCCACCCTTATTTGCTATATCTTTAACATTAGAACCACACATTTTCAATTTTGCAATTTAAATAATTTAAATAAAAACCTTGAACACACTTGTTCCTGACTTTTATTTAATATGTGATTTTACACTAAAACTGTCCGTCCATTTCATCCTCAAAACGCCATGATGGTCAAAATGACCTAATGCATATTTAACAGTAGAATAGCAAGGCCTCGAGGAGTACCAATAGCCAGCCACCAGTCTAATAAATCCATTTAACTAGAAAAGCCTCGTTGGACCCCCCTTGGTGCCAGTGTAATTTGGTGATGTTTATGAAGCTATTAGGTAACATTATAATATGAAATGTAAATATTTGAAGGAATATAATAACGTTTTCATTAGTTTGTTACTGTAGGCTATATGTACATAAAAACAAAAAACACTTAAAAACACAGAATTATAAGTGTAAAATACATTTTATTTGTGGAGTACCTTTGTTACAACTATGGAACAAAAATAATGTGCATTGAAACACAGTAAAATATAATTTTACGAAAATAAAATAACACACAAGACAAGACAAGCGATCAATGAAGAAAAAATAGCCTAAACCTACTTGTGAATAGTGAAAATAAGCACAATAGAAATAATGGCATTATAATACTTATAAGTGTCAATATGACAGCGGTCAAAAATAGTTCATTATTGTCAGTTATTGGACACATTATTTGTGGCCTTGCTCGAGTTTACAGTATGGTGTGCATCTTCATTTAGCTGTTATCTCTTGTCCTAACAGTCACCACAAATCTTTGTCACTTTAACTTGATTGAAAACACTTTCCAGAAACAATTCGCTTGCAGCTGAAACAGGTGTTGTGGGTTCTGTTCCCGAGTGCATCTCAGTGGCGGTCGTGCCGTTTAAGATGAGGGAGGAGGCCATTTTTAAAAATGAGAATGGCTATATTTATTTTACAGAATATTGGATGACTCATTCATATTCCATTCACCCAGTTCAATGTAACATTGATAGGTTTAGGCTACTACATGATACTCAAAATTTCCCTATACTCATCATGAGGCTGCTACAACCTGGCCTATGAATGAAAGTTTACAACATGAAATGCATTCGGAAAGTATTAAGACCCCTTGACTTTTTCCACATTTTGTTACGTTACAGCCTTATTCTAAAATTGATTCAATACTTTTTTTCAATCAACACACAATACCCCTTAATTAGAAAGCAAAAACTGTTTTTTTGAAATGTTTGCAAATGTGTATGTGTGTGTATATATACAGTGGGGAGAACAAGTATTTGATACACTGCCGATTTTGCCGATTTTCCTACTTACAAAGCATGTAGAGGTCTGTAATTTTTATCATAGGTACACTTCAACTGTGAGAGACGGAATCTAAAACAAAAATCCCAAAAATCACATTGTATGATTTTTAAGTAATTAATTAGCATTTTATTGCATGACATAAGTATTTGATACATCAGAAAAGCAGAACTTAATATTTGGTACAGAATCCTTTGTTTGCAATTACAGAGATCATACGTTTCCTGTAGTTCTTGACCAGGTTTGCACACACTGCAGCAGGGATTTTGGCCCACTCCTCCATACAGACCTTCTCCAGATCCTTCAGGTTTCGGGGCTGTCGCTGGGCAATACGGACTTTCAGCTCCCTCCAAAGATTTTCTATTGGGTTCAGGTCTGGAGACTGGCTAGGCCACTCCAGGACCTTGAGATACTTCTTACGGAGCCACTCCTTAGTTGCCCTGACTGTGTGTTTCGGGTCGTTGTCATGCTGGAAGACCCAGCCACGACCCATCATCAATGCTCTTACTGAGGGAAGGAGGTTGTTGGCTAAGATCTCGCAATAGATGGCCCCATCCATCCTCCCCTCAATACGGTGCAGTCGTCCTGTCCCCTTTGCAGAAAAGCATCCCCAAAGAATGATGTTTCCACCTCCATGCTTCACGGTTGGGATGGTGTTCTTGGGGTTGTACTCATCCTTCTTCTTCCTCCAAACACGGCGAGTGGAGTTTAGACCAAAAAGCTCTATTTTTGAATCATCAGACCACATGACCTTCTCCCATTCCTCCTCTGGATCATCCAGATGGTCATTGGCAAACTTCAGACGGTTCTGGACATGCGCCTGCTTGAGCAGGGGGACCTTGCGTGCGCTGCAGGATTTTAATCCATGACGGCGTAGTGTGTTACTAATGGTTTTCTTTGAGACTGTGGTCCCAGCTCTCTTCAGGTCATTGACCAGGTCCTGCCGTGTAGTTCTGGGCTGATCCCTCACCTTCCTCATGATCATTGATGCCCCACGAGGTGAGATCTTGCATGGAGCCCCAGACCGAGGGTGATTGACCATCATCTTGAACTTCTTCTATTTTCTTCTATTTTCTAATAATTGCGCCAACAGTTGTTGCCTTCTCACCAAGCTGCTTGCCTATTGTCCTGTAGCCCATCCCAGCCTTGTGCAGGTCTACAATTTTATCCCTGATGTCCTTACACAGCTCTCTGGTCTTGGCCATTGTGGAGAGGTTGGAGTCTGTTTGATTGAGTGTGTGGACAGGTGTCTTTTATACAGGTAACGAGTTCAAACAGGTGCAGTTAATACAGGTAATGAGTGGAGAACAGGAGGGCTTCTTAAAGAAAAACTAACAGGTCTGTGAGAGCCGGAATTCTTACTGGTTGGTAGGTGATCAAATACTTATGTCATGCAATAAAATGCAAATGAATTACTTAAAAATCATACAATGTGATTTTCTGGATTTTTGTTTTAGATTCCGTCTCTCACAGTTGAAGTGTACCTATGATAAAAATGACAGACCTCTACATGCTTTGTAAGTAGGAAAACCTGCAAAATCGGCAGTGTATCAAATACTTGTTCTCCCCACTGTATATATATATGAAATGTCTCATTTACATAAGTATTCCGACCCTTTACTCAGTACTTTATTGAAGCACCTTTGGCATCGATCACAGCCTCAAGTCTTCTTGGGTATGACGCTTCAAGCTTGGCACACCTGTATTTGGGGTATTTCTCCCAATCTTCTCTGCAGATCCTCTTAAGCTCTGTGAGGTTGGATGGGGACCGTCACTGCACAGCAATTTTCACGTCTCTCCAGAGATGTTTGATCGGTTCAAGTCCGGGCTCTGGCTGGGCTACTCAAGGACATTCAGAAACTTGTCCCAAAGCCAGTCCTGCGTTGTCTTGGCTATGTGCTTAGGGTCGTTGTCCTGCTGGAAGGTGAACCTTCGCCCCAGTCTGATATCCTGAGCACTCTGGAGCAGGTTTTCATTAAGGATCTCTCTGTACTTTGCTCCGTTCATCTTTCCTTCTATCCTGACTGGTCTCCCAGTCCCTGATGATGAAAAACATCCCCACAACATGATGCTGCCACCAATATGCTTCACCGTATGGATGGTACCAGGTTTCCTCCAGACGTGACGCTTGGCATTCAGGCCAAATAGTTCAATCTTATTTTCATCACACCAGATAATCTTGTTTCACATGGACTGAGAGTCCTTTAGGCAAACTTTTACTGAGGGCTGGCTTCCATCTGGCCACTCTACCATAAAGGCCTGATTGGCAGAGTGCTCCAGAGATGGTTGTCCTTCTGGAAAATTTTCCCATCTCCACAGAGGAACTCTGGAGCTTTTTCAGAGTGCCATCGGGTTCTTGGTCACCTCCCTGACCAAGGCCCTTCTCCCCCGATTGCTCAGTTTGGCTGGGCGGCCAGCTCTAGGAAGTCTTGGTGGTTCCAAACTTCTTCAATTTAAGAAAGATGGAGGCCACTGAGTTCTTGGGGACCTTCAATGCTGCAGACATTTTTTGGTACCCTTCCCAAGATCTGTGCCTTGACACAATCCTATTTCAGAGCTCTACAGACAATTGCTTTGACTTCATGGCTTGGTTTTTGCTCTGATGTACTGTCAATTGTGGGACCTTATATAGACAGGTGAGTGCCTTTCCAAATCATGTCAAAACAATTTAATTTATCAAATCAAATTTTAGCAGATGTTAATGCGAGTGTAGCGAAATGCTTGTGCTTCTAGTTCCGACCATGCAGTAATATCTAACAAGTAATCTAACAATTTCACAACAACTACCTTATACACACAAGTGTAAAGGAATGAATAAGAATATGTACATAAAAATATATGAATGAGCGATGGCCGAACGGCATAGGCAAGATGCAGTAGATGGGATAGAGTACAGTATATACATATGAGATGAGTAATGTAGGGTATGTAAACATTATATAAAGTGCATTGTTTAAAGTGGCTAGTGATAAATTTATTACATACATGTTTCATTATTAAAGATGCTAGATATGTGTCAGTATTTTGGCACCAGCCACTCAATGTTAGCGATGGTTGTTTAACAGTTTGATGGCCTTGTGATAGAAGCTGTTTTTCAGTCTCTCGGTCCCCGCTTTGATGCACCTGTACTGACCTCGCCTCTGGATGATAGCGGGGTGAAAAGGCAGTGGCTCAGGTGGTCCTTGATGGTTTTTGGCCTTCCTGTGACATCGGGTGGTGTTGGTGTCCTGGAGGGCAGGTAGTTTGCCCCTGGTGATGCGTTGTGCAGACCTCACTACCCTCTGGAGAGCCTTACGGTTGTGGGCGGAGCAGTTGCCGTACCAGGTGGTGATACAGCCCGACAGGATGCTCTCGATTGTGCATCTGTAAAAGTGTGAGTGTTTTTGGTGACAAGCCGAATTTCTTCAGTCTCCTGAGGTTGAAGAGGCGCTGCTGCGCCTTCTTCACCACGCTGTCTGTGTGGGTGGACCATTTCAGTTTGTCCGTGATGTGTACGCCGAGGAACTTAACTTTCTACCTTCTCCACTACTGTCCTGTCGATGTGGATAGGGGGCTGCTCCCTCTGCTGTTTCCTGAAGTCCACGATCATCTCCTTTGTTTTGTTGACATTGAGTGTGAGGTTATTTTCCTGGCACAACACTCCGAGGGCCCTCACCTCCTCCCTGTAGGCCGTCTCGTCGTTGTTGGTAATCAAGCCTACCACTGTAGTGTCATCTGCAAACTTGATGATTGAGTTGGAGGCATGCATGGCCACGCAGTCATGGGTGAACAGGGAGTACAGGAGAGGGCTGAGAACGCACCCTTTTGGGGCCCCAGTGTTGAGGATCAGCGGGGTGGAGATGTTGTTTCCTACCCTCACCACCTGGGGGCGGCCCGTCAGGAAGTTCAGGACCCAGTTGCACAGGGCGGGGTCGAGACCCAGGGTCCCGAGCTTAATCACGAGTTTGGAGGGTACTATGGTGTTAAATGCTGAGCTGTAGTCGATGAACAGCATTCTCACATAGGTATTCCTCTTGTCCAGATGGGTTAGGGCAGTGTGCAGTGTGATTGCGATTGCGTTGTCTGTGGACCTATTGGGGCGGTAAGCAAATTGGAGTGGGTCTAGGGTGTCAGGTAGGGTGGAGGTGATATGGTCCTTGACTAGTCTCTCAAAGCACTTCATGATGACGGAAGTGAGTGCTACGGGGCGATAGTCATTTAGCTCAGTTACCTTAGCTTTCTTGGGAACAGGAACAATGGTGGCCCTCTTGAAGCTTCTGGGAACAGTAGACTGGGATAAGGATTGACTGAATATGTCCGTAAACACACCAGCCAGCTGGTCTGCGCATGCTCTGAGGACACGGCTGGGGATGCCATCTGGATCGGCAGCCTTGCGAGGGTTAACACGTTTAAATGTTTTACTCACGTTAGCTGCAGTGAAGGAGAGCCCGCAGGTTTTGGTAGCGGGCCGTGTCAGTGGCACTGTATTGTCCTCAAAGCGAGCAAAGAAGTTGTTTAGTTTGTCTGGGAGCAAGACATCGTGGTCCGCGACGGGGCTTGTTTTCTTTTTGTAGTCCGTGATTGACTGTAGACCCTGCCACATACCTCTTGTGTTTGAGTCGTTGAATAGCGACTCTACTTTGTCTCTATACTGACGCTTAGCTTGTTGGATTGCCTTGCAGAGGGAATAGCTACGCTGTTTGTATTCGGTCATGTTTCCGGTCACCTTGCCCTGATTAAAAGCAGTGGTACGCGCTTTCAGTTTTGCGCGAATGCTGCCATCAATCTACAGTTTCTGGTTGGGGAAGGTTTTAATAGACGCTGTGGGTACAACATCACCGATGCACTTGCTAATAAACTCGCTCACCGAATCAGCGTATTCATCAATGTTTTTGTCCGACGCTATGCGGAACATATCCCAGTCCACGTGATCTAAGCAATCTTGAAGCGTGGAATCCGATTGGTCGGACCAGCATTGAACAGACCATGCACAAGCTCCACCACAATCACTTCCTAATCACAGGCCACACCAAGTTTGCCCCTGACTTGTGCTCCGGCCTCATCAAGCAGCACTTCAGAAAGACCAGAGTGAACACTTTGTCTGAGATTGTTGGCGTTGTGAAGGACAGTACTGTGACAGGGGTCAACATCCCACAGCTGGTTGGACTGGAGGATGGTACAGTTCTGGTGGAAAGCTATGGCTGGCAGCAACACTCTGTACTTCAGGCCGCTGCCACAGATCAAGCAGTAACAGCACTTCAGGTATAAAATAATTTTCTTTGTATGAGGTTATTCTTATCTAAACTTGGGAGGCGAATTGATGTTGAGCAGGGTTGTAATATCTTCAGATTTTTTTGTCATTCCCTGTTTTACAGCTTCAATGCTCTGGAGCCTGGTGTTGTCGCCAAGAAGCATTCTAGGAAGTGCGCATCGCTGACATCCTTCCTCCCGTAGATGGTCTTCCTGTAAAATCACCACCTGGACTGGACACAGCTAGACAAATGTATCTTTTTGACAAGATCAGGGAGTTTTGCGACGAAGAGGCTATGGACATCACATGCCCTTCACCAAAGTCAAGGGCAGGACAGAAACAGGCTCTCCGACTAGATTTCCTTGTTCATGGCGTGGTTTGGACGGACCAGTCATCAGCACTATCTGCAGTGCCTCTATTCACATGACTCTCTCCTAACACACGTTGCTGCTATTTTTTTTGTTATCCTGTACATACTGTATATTTTATTTATATTGACACTATCTATTTCTGATATTGCTACTATGTAAATAACCATGTGGCTGTACCGTTTACACCTTCTGTAGAGACCATCCACTTAGCAAGACTTAGCAAAATATTGATATATAAAATATATATTGATATGTGTGGTCGTGACATACCACACCAATATGTGCACCTCACTACTAATGCCTTTAGACTTTAGCACATGACCTCATGTGAATCCTTAAAGAGAAGGGTGGGGCTGACTTAAGTGGTTATGAACAATGCTGAATGGGTGTAGACAAAGGAGAGCTCTCTAGTAGGTACCAAAACATTCAAAAGCCCTTTTCTCAAAAGTGAGTTTACAAGTGTATCGACTTTCAAAGTAGAATTATTTTCCCATTGTTCCTCTCAAATGTATGATATACTCTGAGTCTCTACTTTATCAAATGTAAAAAACTGTAGTTCAAATTGTGCTACACAAGACCGAATCCAGGTGGTGAGTCACATATCAAAACAGCTAACCGCTACATACAGCCTACATCATTGTCACCCTACTAGCTAACATAATCAACATAGGTACTAGAACTAACGCATTAGTAAACCTGCCATCTGAGTTTTTTCATTCAGATCTTGTAGCAACGCTGACACAGCATGTGCATCCATTCGTCTTGCTCTTGCCATTGTAAATGGTGGACTGATATAGTCCTCCTCGGTGGACTGATATAGGGTACACCGTTTTGAGATTAGAATTAGAATAGATGAACACTATAGAATGGCCCTCCCTGTTCTTCATCCGCAATTGGTGATTACATAATTATCCATTGTTCGCTTACCCTCACTCATCAACTCACCCATTCTGGAGGAAACCTGGCACCTTCCCTATGGTGAAGCATGGTGGTTTCATCCTTGATGAAAACCTGCTTCAGAGCGCTCAGGACCTCAGACTGGGGCGAAGGTTCACCTTCCAACAGGACAACGACCCTAAGCACAGAGCTAAGACAACGCAGGAGTGGCTTCGGAACAAGTCTCTGAATGTCTTTGAATGGCCCAGCCAGAGCCGGGACTTGAACACGATCTAACATCTCTGGAGAGACATGAAAATATCTGTGGAGCGATGCTCCTCATCCAACCTGACAGAGCTCAGGGCAGTTCCCTTGGGCTGTTATTCTTCTCTATTTTTACAAATTATTTGCCACTGGTCTTACATGAAGCTAGAATTACTATGTATGCGGATAATTCCACACTCTACATGTCAGCACCCAAAGCTAGTGAGCTCACTGAAATTCTAAATAATAAATTCTAAACATATCTAGCCCCGGAAATTGCCTGAAGCAGTAGGGAATTTTAGGGACTCATCTGTCATAAGTGGTTATTATTAATTGAGAGGTTGTCATCATGATGACAATGTAGTACACATTGTATGTAGGTGTATTGCTCTTTGAGGAGAATATGAGCTTTCCTTGCAACAATAAAGACTTTTGAGAACATGAAAAGAGTGGTGGGGTAAGGACTCAACTTTGTGGTACACCAGTCCCTATTATATATTGGGATGTAGAGCACGGCATTCAATTTCAGCTCATTCTGTGAATTGATATGCTGTTAATTAACACAATTAGAGCGTACTTTAAATCATTATAGTTAATCTAGTTTTCAAATACATCAACATATTTATTGTACTAATAAAGAAGGAAGATTGACATAATGATTGAGTGGATATTATAGAGGAGCCACATCCAATGTAATTGACCTTATTAAAAGGCATACATATTGTAATGATAAGTGTTAGTTAACCAAGCTAGAAACCCAGTGAAGTAGAATTTTAATCACCAATGATAAATATACCCATCTGCTGATGTTGATTAATGGAACTGTGCTAACACTATTACCTGACAGGGCAGAGCAGCAAATTGAGATGTCACCCTGCTCACATTAGTAGGCATAAGTGACTTGCATTGTGCTGCTGTCAGGCAGTTTTTGGTGTTGTTTAATTGTACAGTTTGCTTTTAATTTGATTGCTCTTTGAAAAACATTTGCAAATGGCCTTATCCAGTACCTCAAATTATTTCTGTTTAGATTTGTTATTATTGTATGCGTTGGACTTATTTGATCTAAACAGAGAGAGCATAAATTAAGAAAAGGAAGAAAGGTAAATTGGGAACGTACTAGTATTTCAAATACAACAACTGAAAATTTCCCAAGAGTTAACACAATACATCATGTAGGGAAAGGGAAAACCTAGTCAACTGCACAACTGAATGCATTCAACCAAAATATGTCTTCTGCATTTAACCCAATCCCTCTGAATCAGAGAAGCGCAGGGGACTGCCTTAATCGACATCCACATCACTGGTGCTAAGCGAATTGAGCAAGATTGTGTTTCATTAATACATATAATTCCCTAATATATAGATTTCCTCTTTCGTTCACAATAGAGAGGAGATATTTTCTTCCTGAGAGAGGTAAGCAGTGGCGTGTATTCATAGATGCTAAGGGAAGCCAGGCTTCCCCAAAACATTTGCCAAGAAAAAAAGAGAAAAACATATTAAATAATTGATCTTTCATCTCTCTGTTTCATATTTTTTCTTCAATTCATAAAAAGCTGAATGTATCTCACCGGAGAAAGAATCTGAGTCAGCGAAACAGTGCCCATCTATCTGATGCTGTCTGGTCAAAGATAGTATTATATTGTTGCCGCCCGTAGCATTGGATGCAAGGGAAGCCAGCGAGCCTTTGGCCTACCTTTTTTAAAAAGTATTAAATAATCAGCGTTGCGCTAAACTGAGAGATGCACCATGCAGAAATCACTCCACCATTTCCTGGTTTCCTAAATAGTTTACCTAATTTCAGTTAATATGACAAAATAAGCCAGTATAGTGTAGAGAATCATTGTACCATCTAAACCGCTGTGAAATATATTTTCCATAACCAAAACGATTGTATTTTCAGCTGTTTGAAGCTGGTGTAGTTACAAAATCAACAGTAAAATATGCAAAAACAAAACTTAATAACGGGAAGCAAGGAAATAGCACACATAGAACCAATCTACCACGTTTTAGACTTGCTTTCAATGCGAGTGACAGATCTATAATGCACATTTCTATGTGAATTTGGTCGGGTCGCCCAGAAAGTTACATATTGCAGCTTTAACTAGCTGGCTCATCGTTGCCCATAAAAGGAATAGTCTAGCAAGCAAGCATTTTATCCAGGTAGCCTACAACAACAAACACTGAAAGTATGTATTATTATTAGGACAGCATGAAAGAGAGGAGGATGGCATTGGCGCTTCTCTACAAGTGGTGTGAGTCAACATGTTTTTTCTACTTGCAAGCATGCACACGAACCCACACACGAACCCACACACGTAACACACACACATACACACACACAACAAAGAAATCAGTACAATGGACATCCACATCATATTTAGCTTATGTTGATTGGACTAAATCGTTTTTGGTATCTTTTAGTTGTCACTGTATTAGACTAAGCATAGGTGAGTGTTTTATGTTGAAAAGTTAAAGTTTAAATAGTGCAGGAATATTGGAGGCAGCTCCTGTGTTCTTTGCGACTTGCGGTAGCCTAACTCTCCATGGTTCTAAATCAATACTTGTTTGGTAGTCCGAAAATGTTGGAAACATTACCTTGCTTGACCATGCTGTTAGGCTTTGTGGACTTCACCGGACAGATGTTGCACTCCGGTTCTGTGTGGTTGAATTTATTCTGCCACTGTGTCTTCTTTGTCTTGGCCTTAGGCCTGTATATCACTGTGGCAAGACATATGAACTAACTGGTTATAGAGCAAATAAAATAACAAAATAAACCCAATTATCAACAAACCAATTAACACATAGGTTGTAATCAGTGGTGGAAAAAGTACCCAATTGTCATACTTGAGTAAAAGTAAAGATAGCTTAATAGAAAATGACTCAAGTAAAAGTCACCCAGTAAATTCCTACTTGAGTAAAAGTCTAAAAGTTTTTGGTTTTAAATATACTTAAGTATCAAAAGTAAATGTAATTGCTAAAATATACTTAAGTATCAAAAGTAAAAGTAGAAATCAATTCAAATGTCTTATATTAAGCAAACCAGACGGCACCATTTTCTTGTTTTTTTATATTTACCGATAGCCAGGGGCATGCTCCAACACTCACACTGTTTAGTGAGTCCACCAGATCAGAGGCTGTAGGGATGACCAGGGATGTTCTCTCGAGTCTGTGAATTAGATCATTTTTCTGTCCTGCTAAGCATTCAAAATGTGATGAGTACATTGGGTGTCAGGTAAAAAGCACACTATATTTTTTCGGGATGTAGTGAAGTAAAAGTTGTCAAAAATAGTAAAGTAAAGTAAAGATACCCAAAAAAAACGACTTAAGTAGTACAACGTATTTTTACTTAATTACTTTCACCACTGGTTGTAATATGAGTATACTTCCCCAGTGATTTTACCCAGGCATCGCTACTGGAGTTAAGAATATTATGTGTTGATTTGTGGGAAAGGTAGAAACATTCCAAAGAGCTGACAAATTCAATACAGTTTAGAGTTCCTTGATACTGTAATCAGATGTTACAGCTCAGTGATACACAACATTGTTTGTCTCCCTGTGGTATTCTCCACTTGTATTTTAGTTGTCTTCAGCAACTGGGCGTAATTTTATACTGTCAAGGCATTGCCATAATAGACTCATCTCAAATGTCCAATTGGCTTTGGTTATGTTTTACTTTTCATTAAATCAAAAATTGTTGTTCTGATTGGTCAAACCCGGGAAGTTGTGCAAATAAGTGGTCCAAATATATTTGTTTAAGTATTCAATTTTTTGTTTTTTGTTTGACTGACATCATCTATGCAATTGACATCAGAGGATGCCAAAATATTCAACTGCCCAAAATTATGTTGAAATCCTCTGTCAGGAATTAGAAAATAATCACAAAGTTTTTGCTACGGAATCATATCAAGTGATTAGAGCCATAATGACAAAAGGTCATGGGATATTTCAGAGGATGTAGTGATTTCCTTTGAATAAGGGGTCTTTATTGTGTGTACTATGCATTCTCTACAATGCATGACAGGGTATAGTGTACTGTACCTATAGTCTGTGGGTCTATGGCAGCGTTTACACAGGCAACCCAATTCAGATTTTTTTGCCAATTATTTGCATATCTGATACCTATCTGATCTTCTCCCTAATGTGTAAACAGCAAAACACAACATGGAATCTGATCTTTTGACTTCTGATTTATACCACCTCTGTATGGCTAAGTTTACACAGGCAGTACAATTCTGATATTTTTCCAAATGATTGGCAAAACATCTGATCTGATTGGTCAAAAGACCAATTAGTGGACAATTATCAGAACTGGCTACCTGTGTAAACACAGCCTATGTGGATCTGCATCCTGATACAAACCAGATCTTCCATATGCAACCTCTGTCTATCAATCAATCAATCAATTTTATTTTATATAGCCCTTCGTACATCAGCTAATATCTCGAAGTGCTGTACAGACACCCAGCCTAAAACCCCAAACAGCTAGTAATGCAGGTGTAGAAGCACGGTGGCTAGGAAAAACTCCCTAGAAAGGCCAAAACCTAGGAAGAAACCTAGAGAGGAACCAGGCTATGAGGGGTGGCCAGTCCTCTTCTGGCTGTGCCGGGTGGAGATTATAACAGAACTATGCCAAGATGTTCAAAAATGTTCATAAGTGACAAGCATGGTCAAATAATAATCATGAATAATTTTCAGTTGGCTTTTCATAGCCGATCATCAAGAGTTGAAAAACAACAGGTCTGGGACAGGTGGCGGTTCCATAACCGCAGGCAGAACAGCTGAAACTGGAATAGCAGCAAGGCCAGGCGGACTGGGGACAGCAAGGAGTCACCACGGGCGGCAGTCCCGACGCATGGTCCTAGGGCCCAGGTCCTCCGAGAGAAAGAAAGAGAGAAGGAGAAAATTAGAGAGAGCCAAGATTTTCAAAATGTTCATAAATGACAAGCATGGTCAAATAATAACCAGGAATAAATCTCAGTTGGCTTTTCATAGCCGATCATTAAGAGTTGAAAACAGCAGGTCTGGGACAGGTAGGGGTTCCATAACCGCAGGCAGAACAGTTGAAACTGGAATAGCAGCAAGGCCAGGCGGACTGGGGACAGCAAGGAGTCACCACGGCCGGTAGTCCCGACGTATGGTCCTAGGGCTCAGGTCCTCCGAGAGAAAGAAAGAGAGAAGGAGAAAATTAGAGAGCGCCAAGATTTTCAAAATGTTCATAAATGACAAGCATGGTCAAATAATAATCAGGAATAAATCTCAGTTGGCTTTTCATAGCCGATCATTAAGAGTTGAAAACAGCAGGTCTGGGACAGGTAGGGGTTCCGTAACCGCAGACAGAACAGTTGAAACTGGAATAGCAGCAAGGCCAGGCGGACTGGGGACAGCAAGGTGTCATCATGCCCGGTAGTCCTGACATATGGTCCTAGG
The DNA here is from genome assembly GCF_045679555.1 of Salvelinus alpinus. NCBI lineage: Eukaryota > Metazoa > Chordata > Actinopteri > Salmoniformes > Salmonidae > Salvelinus > Salvelinus alpinus. The sequence continues at coordinate 58,549,412 of NC_092096.1, forward strand.
GCTCAGGTTCTCAGAGAGAAAGAGAGAACGAGAGAATTAGAGAGAGCATACTTAAATTCACACAGGACACTGGATAAGACAGGAGAAGTACTCCAGGTAACCAACTGACCCTAGCCCCCCGACACATAAACTACTGCAGCATAAATACTGGAGGCTGAGACAGGAGCGGTCAGGAGACACTGTGGCCCCATCCGAAGAAACCCCCGGACAGGGCCAAACAGGAAGGATATAACCCCACCCACTTTGCCAAAGCACAGCCCCCGCACCACTAGAGGGAAATCCTCAACCACCAACATTACAATCCTGAGACAAGGCCGAGTATAACCCACAAAGGTCTCCACCACAGCACAAGCCAAGGGGGGGCGCCAACCCAGACAGGAAGATCACGTCAGTAACTCAACCCACTCAAGTGACGCACCCCTCCTAGGGACGGCATGAAAGAGCACCAGCAAGCCAGTGACTCAGCCCCTGTAACAGGGTTAGAGGCAGAGAATCCCAGTGGAGAGAGGGGAACCGGCCTGGCAGAGACAGCAAGGGCGGTTCGTTGCTCCAGAGCCTTTCCGTTCACCTTCACACTCCTGGGCCAGACTACACTCAATCATATGACCTACTGAAGAGATAAGTCTTCAGTAAAGACTTAAAGGTTGAGACCGAGTCTGCGTCTCTCACATGGGTAGGCAGACTGTTCCATAAAAATGGAGATCTATAGGAGAAAGCCCTGCCTCCCGCTGTTTGCTTAGAAATTCTAGGGACAATTAGGAGGCCTGCGTCTTGTGACCGTAGCGTACGTATTGGTATGTACGGCAGGACCAACTCGGAAAGATAGGTAGGAGCAAGCCCATGTAACGCTTTATAGGTTAACAGTAAAACCTTGAAATCAGCCCTTGCCTTAACAGGAAGCCAGTGTAGGGAAGCTAGCACTGGAGTAATATGATCAAATTTCTTGGTTCTAGTCAGGATTCTAGCAGCCGTATTTAGCACTAACTGAAGTTTATTTAGTGCTTTATCCGGGTAGCCGGAAAGTAGAGCATTGCAGTAGTCTAACCTAGAAGTAACAAATGCATGGATTAATTTTTCTGCATCATTTTTGGACAGAAAATTTCTGATTTTTGCAATGTTACGTAGATGGAAGAAAGCTGTCCTTGAAACAGTCTTGATGTGTTCGTCAAAAGAGAGATCAGGGTCAAGAGTAACGCCGAGGTCCTTCACAGTTTTATTTGAGACGACTTTACAACCATCAAGATGAATTGTCAGATTTAACAGAAGATCTCTTTGTTTCTTGGGACCTAGAACAAGCATCTCTGTTTTGTCCGAGTTTAAAAGTAGAAAGTTGTCAGCCATCCACTTCCTTATGTCTGAAACACAGGCTTCTAGCGAGGGCAATTTTGGGGCTTCACCATGTTTCATTGAAATGTACAGCTGTGTGTCATCCGCATAGCAGTGAAAGTTAACATTATGTTTTCGAATAACATCCCCAAGAGGTAAAATATATAGTGAAAACAATAGTGGTCCTAAAACGGAACCTTGAGGAACACCGAAATGTACAGTTGATTTGTCAGAGGACAGACCATTCACAGAGACAAACTGATATCTTTCCGACAGGTAAGATCTAAACCAGGCCAGAACTTGTCCGTGTAGACCAATTTGGGTTTCCAGTCTCTCCAAAAGAATATGGTGATCGATGGTGTCAAAGGCAGCACTAAGGTCTAGTAGCACGAGGACAGATGCAGAGCCTCGGTCTGACGCCATTAAAAGGTCATTTACCACCTTCACAAGTGCAGTCTCAGTGCTATGATGGGGTCTAAAACCAGACTGAAGCATTTCGTATACATTGTTTGTCTTCAGAAAGGCAGTGAGTTGCTGCGCAACAGCTTTTTCTAAAATTTTTGAGAGGAATGGAAGATTCGATATAGGCCGATAGTTTTTTATATTTTCCGGGTCAAGGTTTGGCTTTTTCAAGAGAGGCTTTATCACTGCCACTTTTAGTGAGTTTGGTACACATCCGGTGGATAGAGAGCTGTTTATTATGTTCAACATAGGAGGGCCAAGCACAGGAAGCAGCTCCTTCAGCAGTTTAGTAGGAATAGGATCCAGTATGCAGCTTGAAGGTTTAGAGGCCATGATTATTTTCATCATTGTGTCAAGAGATATAGTACTAAAACACTTAAGTGTCTCTCCCGATCCCAGGCCCTCGCAGAGCTGTGCGGATCCAGGACAGCTAAGCCCTGGAGGAATACGCAGATTCAAAGAGGAGTCCGTAATTTGCTTTCTAATGGTCATGATCTTTTCCTCAAAGAAGTTCATGAATTTATTACTGCTGAAGTGAAAGCCATCCTCTCTTGGGGAATGCTGCTTTTTAGTTAGTTTCGCAACAGTATCAAAAAGAAATTTTGGATTGTTCTTATTTTCCTCGATTAAGTTGGAAAAGTAGGATGATCGAGCAGCAGTGAGGGCTCTTCGGTAGTGCACGGTACTGTCTTTCCAAGCTAGTCGGAAGACTTCCAGTTTGGTGTGGCGCCATTTCCGTTCCAATTTCCTGGAAGCTTGCTTCAAAGCTCGGGTATTTTCTGTATACCAGGGAGCTAGTTTCTTATGACAAATGTTTTTCGTTTTTAGGGGTGCAACTGCATCTAGGGTATTGCGCAAGGTTAAATTGAGTTCCTCAGTTAGGTGGTTAACTGATTTTTGTCCTCTGATGTCCTTGGGTAGGCAGAAGGAGTCTGGAAGGGCATCAAGGAATTTTTGTGTTGTCTGAGAATTTATAGCACGACTTTTGATGCTCCTTGGTTGGGGTCTGAGCAGATTATTTGTTGCGATTGCAAACGTAATAAAATGGTGGTCCGATAGTCCAGGATTATGTGGAAAAACATTAAGATCTACAACATTTATTCCATGGGACAAAACTAGGTCCAGAGTATGACTGTGGCAGTGAGTAGGTCCAGAGACATGTTGGACAAAACCCACTGAGTCGATGATGGCTCCGAAAGACTTTTGGAGTGGGTCTGTGGACTTCTCCATGTGAATATTAAAATCACCAAAAATTAGAATATGATCTGCTATGACTACAAGGTCTGATAGGAATTCAGGAAACTCAGAGAGGAACGCTGTATATGGCCCAGGAGGCCTGTAAACAGTAGCTATAAAAAGTGATTGAGTAGGCTGCATAGATTTCATGACTAGAAGCTCAAAAGACGAAAACGCCATTTTTTTTTTTGTAAATTGAAATTTGCTATCGTAAATGTTAGCAACACCTCCGCCTTTGCGGGATGCACGGGGGATATGGTCACTAGTGTAACCAGGAGGTGAGGCCTCATTTAACACAGTAAATTCATCAGGCTTAAGCCATGTTTCAGTCAGGCCAATCACATCAAGATTATGATCAGTGATTAGTTCATTGACTATGACTGCCTTTGAAGTGAGGGATCTAACATTAAGTAACCCTATTTTGAGATGTGAGGTATCACGATCTCTTTCAATAATGGCAGGAATGGAGGAGGTCTTTATCCTAATAAGATTGCTAAGGCGAACACCGCCATGTTTAGTTTTGCCCAACCTAGGTCGAGGCACAGACACAGTCTCAATGGGTATGGCTGAGCTGACTACACTGACTGTGCTATTGGCAGACTCCACTAAGCTGGCAGGTTGGCTAACAGCCTGCTGCCTGGCCTGCACCCTATTTCATTGTGGGGCTAGAGGAGTTAGAGCCCTATCTATGTTGGTAGATAAGATGAGAGCACCCCTCCAGCTAGGATGGAGTCCGTCACTCCTCAGCAGGTCAGGCTTGGTCCTGTTTGTGGGTGAGTCCCAGAAAGAGGGCCAATTATCTACAAATTCTATTTTTTGGGAGGGGCAGAAAACAGTTTTCAACCAGCGATTGAGTGCTGAGACTCTGCTGTAGAGCTCGTCACTCCCCCTAACTGGGAGGGGGCCAGAGACAATTACTCGATGCCGACACATCTTTCTAGCTGATTTACACGCTGAAGCTATGTTGCACTTGGTGACCTCTGACTGTTTCATCCTAACATCGTTGGTGCCGACGTGGATAACAATATCTCTATACTCTCTACACTCGCCAGATTTAGCTTTAGCCAGCACCATCTTTAGATTAGCCTTAACGTCGGTAGCCCTGCCCCCTGGTAAACAGTGTATGATCGCTGGGTGATTCGCTTTAAGTCTAATACTGCGGGTAATGGAGTCGCCAATGACTAGGGTTTTCAATTTGTCAGAGCTAATGGTGGGAGCCTTCGGCGTCTCAGACCCCGTAACGGGAGGAGTAGAGACAAGAGAAAACTCAGACTCAGACTCCGACTCGCTACATAATGGGGAGAACCGGTTGAAAGTTTCTGTCGGCTGAATGAGCGACACCGGTTGAGCATTCCAACAGCATTTCCCTCCAGAAGCCATGAGAAAGTTGTCCGGCTGCGGGGACTGTGCGGGGGGATTTATACTAACGTTACTATCTGTACTTACTGGTGGCACAGACGCTGTTTCTTCCTTTCCTACACTGAAATTACCCTTGCCTAACGATTGCGTCTGAAGCTGGGCTTGTAGCACAGCTATTCTCGCCGTAAGGCGATCGTTCTCCTGTATATTATGAGTACAGCGACTGCAATTAGAAGACATCATGTTAATGTTAGTACTTAGCTTCGGCTGTTGAAGGTGTTGACGAACCATGTCCAGATAAAGCGTCCGGAGTGAAAAAGTTGAATGAGGGAAGAAAGTTGCGATGGAAAAACTAAAAATATAAACGGTAATTAAAAACAAAACAAAAAAACGTAAAGTTGTCAGCTAGCAAAGTAAAGTAAAGTTGGCAGCAAAACGTCTAGTGTTCAGATCAGATTTATTTTGCTCTGTAGTGTTTTTTTTGCACATGACCTGCTGTAACCATGACAACCATCCCAAGACGTAAAGGAACAGAGACAGGAAATGAGCATTTCATCTGTGTGCTACTTCAGAGGCTACATCAGTGTTAATGGTCAAATCTGATATGGGTGTGGACAGTCAGAAAAAATTTAGGATATAGAAAAAAAATCAGATTTGGGTTCTTAGGGTGGCTGTGTAAACACAGCCTATGTGGCAGTTGTATGACCACAATTAGTAAGTTGGGGGATGTCAGATTTGGCCCACTTTTCTCAGAGGTATTTAATTAACTAATGTTCCTATACAGGAGGTCTAATAGCACAACATATACCGCTTTGCATTTCCTTACCTACTAAACTACACTTATGCCCACACACCTATATTATCTTCTGGACTGAAGACAGCTGGCTATAAGTAGAACATGTAGTGCTCTATCTATAATAATACTATTATGATTCACAGTACGATGCAATATGTTGACAAGCTGAACAGCAGCACCTGCACCACACTACACCTTGGGGTTACACTACCAAAGAGAAAAGCTCAAGTATCTAGTCTGTGATGGAGCAAATAGCCTTCCCCGCATCTCCAACGCACAGTATCAACCGCTGGGCGTCACAAGGGCGAAATGTAATTCCTTCGTCTACATTAGACAAAATGTCCAGATAAGTGGTAGGGGGGGGGGGTGGAAAATGATAGCACACTACCACAGTGTGATGCATTTTAGACTGAAAGATATTGAGCCCTATCCAGAGAACTACCCACAAAGAAGCGGACATTGTAGGAGAGAAATAGGCCAGCCGTGTAATTTTCTGAAGTGACACAACAAACGTATTATGCGCTCCTTATCTTTACAGGAGGAAAATGTATTTTGCAGTGCTAGCTGTACAGATATAGGCAGCTCCTACATGTTTTCGGCATGGATACACTGGTGCATGCAGGGACATCGGAGCTGGCACATGATAGTGCAGCTAATGTGATTGTGAGGAATTAGGTAGAGGTTAGTCTTGCTGATCAATCGCAACAGGAAGCCTAATTTCTTAGGTTAATAACATTAGAATTGGAATATTGGGCGTTCGGAGCAGGGACGGACTGGGACCAGAAATCGTCCATGGCATTTCTAACACACACATTTTTTCCCCCTTGAGGACCCCACACCGGCAAATGTTTTTCCTTGAAGCTCCCATTACAAGCCCGATAAATATTATTATTAAGTTAGACAGGCTCAGTGGACTAAAAATGGATTAGCCCACTGGCATTTGCCTGAAATGCCAGATGGCCAGTCTGCCCCTGGTTCGGAGCTATAAATAATCCACTGACCTGATAGAACATAGTGATTGACATACTATAAGCCAAAAGCTAAAGGACCAAGGAACTATTTGCTCATTTTTCAGTTATCACTATTTAAGGTAAATGTCAACATTAGCATTATCTATCGTTTTCCTTTCAATTAAAGGCAATGTTTTATTCCTATAGCTTGCACCTGTCACTATGAGACAACGTGATAATAATTCCTAGCAAGTCTAGCTGGAACTGTAGTATGACAGCAATTGTAACATGACAGGTAGTGCATAAATTGTATTTGCTTTCCTATTATGTGTGAAGCCTGATATTATTAATGCACTATATCTGTCCAATAGAGAGTTAAGTCAACACGAACTGTCATATCAGATCTGTTTTGATCAGAATGGACTCCATTTTGTATGAGTCTCTTTTACTGTAGTAAGAACAGGTGAGTTTGAACGTACGGCTTCAGAACTCTTAATTAGCACTCACGCTTTGCTACTCGAGTCTGCCGAATTAAATAAATAACAGCAAAGTCATTTGAGAAATTAATCTGCCACCCCGCTGAGTGCTGCTGCTGCTGCGTACACTTTACACATTCACACTTGAAAGATTACTTCTCATTTCGTACAAGTGGATTCGAGTAAGAGTTGTAGACCAACCACTGACTGAGCCAAAAGCAGTGTGCAAACCAGTCTTCCTCCCTTTTCCAATTTCCCTTTGAAGGATGGAGTGGTTTTTGAAACCTACTCCACACACACACAAATCAGTTCAATTAGTCTACTCAAACCACATCACTGAGGCAGATTCACTCAGAATAGCCTTTTTTTGTGTCACTAAGCAGGTTTCCATTGACCCAGGTTTATTAGACAAGAGCAAGTTGCAAACAACATCACTGTAGATATAGAAGAAATTTCCTAAAGATCGACAACATTTCTATCCGTTCGACAGGGGTGGATTTTCTTTACTGCGACAAATGATTATGGGAACGTGTTGTCGAATACATTATGACTGGCAATTTGTTTTCCTTGAGGCCCCCACACCGGCTTGTGATGTCATCATGTAAGCATAACTAGTCACATTATCCTGCCTTTATGTACATATCTACCTCAAATATCTCGTGCCCCTGCACATTGATCTGGTACTGGTACTCCCTGTGTAGCTTAGTTGTTGTGTATTTTATTCCTCTTATGTTACTTACATTTGTTTTACTCTGCGTTGTTGGGAAGGGCTCACAAGCAAGCATTTCACGGTTATGTCTACACCCCGTTGCATGTGACAAATACAATTTGATTTGATTTGACTATAAAGCTCCACTCCACATTTAATTCTAAATGCCTACTGCTTGCAAAATCTGTTGTTTTTTAAAACTATAAAATAATGTTTCTTTGCAGGACAAGGATTGTCCTGACTTTCAACAATGCCTTAATTGCTTTGCCCTGCTTTTCTGATTGGCTGGATGCAGGTTTCAACATCCAATTATTTGTGCAAGTTTGACCATAGCACCATGGCACGGACCGTAACGACTTGACGAGTTGATTAGAATATGGCAAATATTGCATGCTATCCATGCAGGCTTTCGCAGGATGCCTGAGACATGAAATCCTTTAGGTGGGAGGGCATACAATTTATTATTGTGGAATTTGCCTAAATGGGTAATGGAAACACTTCAACCACGTAATTTTTTTTGTTTTTGTCATTACATCCAGGTGTTTTTATCAACACAAGACAGTTGAATGGAAACGCACCGTAGCAGGCAATTGCTGCATCTATTTCTATGCAAACAAAGGATTGTTGACATATGGTCAATATTCATATTTATATTTTCAACATTCATAAAACTTTTATTTAAAAAAAATCTAAATACTACTTATATTACAGACCAAGCAGTAAAGTTTAATATGACACAAATGTTTGCTTTGTTTCATCTACAGATTGGTAAGGCCAAAGTGTCACAAATATGCCACCTTTGATCAATTATTTCTCAATTATGATTTTAGATAAACATGTATAATATATGTAAACAATCTTTCCAAACAAAGGACCATCCTATGGTAAAAATTGTTTTGGAAATCCCAAGAATCATGGTCTTTTTTTTGTCTCAGTGCTCAAATGGATGGCAATGATTTCACAGCGCAAACAGTTTCCTATATTTAGACTTTGACACAACTCCTACGTACTATGCACATATGATCTTATTGAAATGAGACCATACAGCTCAATATCACTTTCTAATTAACTTGTTGTCTCATTGGTCCAAAACGTTAGGCTCCAGTTAGATGGGGCATTGAGTTTGCACCAGTGGGTGGGCCTTCTGACACCACCAGCTGACTTGGCGAGTCACAGGCAAACAGAAGGAAGACATGCATCATTATTGTGGATTTTATTTTTGCCCAAGTCTCTGCTTAGATATAACCACTCATTAACCCTCTGTAGTAGATGTTTGTATGATAATGGGATGCTAATTTGTTTCTATTGAAGTGTTACGTGTACTACCTCATGTTTACAATCAATAAACTATATACAACAAAGTGTCCAACAAAGATCCTGCAAATTGCTTTAGAAAAATGTATCGAGACCAGATGAATAAAACAAAGGTTTGCCAGCCATGTTGAAAACCAGCACTAATCCAAAACATTATGCTTGGTTCTGTGTTCCAAAATGGCTGCCGGCAGTTCCTGCCCATTATGCAACAACTCCGGCGGCACTTTGACTTCTTGATGTAGCCCAATTTCCAAATATGATGCAGACCTATTTGATATTTATTGAGGAATCGGCAAGTGCTATTAGCTTCTGTTCTGAGACCAACAAGCAGCCAAGACTGAGCATTACTCATGCACCCGCTGTATCGTAGAGACTTTGGCCTATTACGTACATCTAATTGTATCCCAAGGATGAGTAATGACTGTGCCATTTTCTAATTCTCAATGAAGCCAAATTTCTTAATCATGCGTCAGCTGTGACAAACTTCAAACCAGTGAAACCCAAAGGGCCCACAGATATATTTGAAATCAATTTAGGGGCTTGTTTTCATAAAGGAGTATTATGCAAAAGAGCATGGAATCAAGCAAAATAGTAATTTTATATTAGGTTATTAATTAGTGGTTGTATCGTAATGAAGTTGAAAGAAAAGGTAGGTGGCAAGTCAAGATGTCCTAAATTCAGTTAGAAGTAAAAAGAAAAAAAGAAAACGAGACAAAAAAAACAAGTACAGCAAAAAAGGCACCAACAAACACTTCTCCAAGCTGTCCCCACATACACCATCCCTGATGTGGACAAATCAAAAATAACTAATCAAGCCTCCTCCAACTATAATGGAGGAGGCTTGAATGAACTTGCCCAATCACTATGTAACATCATCAGAGCATCCTTAACTGACTAAGACTACACCCACTGTCCCTGGTTGACCCGGTATTGGCCCTCCCTTCCATCCTTCAAACACTAGGCCCGGTTGCTCATTTGCATCAGTTAGGAGGGAGGACTGCTCTCCCTCTCCCTCTCCTTAATCAATATGGACTTCCACTCGAAGCGTTCCGAGGCACCAGGACGACAAATGATTAGCAATAATTTTGTTTAGGTTGCCACCAGGGGAAATCTAACTCTCAGGTTTAATGTCCTGTGTGACACAAACTAAGGGGAAGAGAAGGGATCTCGCGGAGAATCTGCAGATCAGCAGTCCGCTTCATCTTCTTCAGAGGATTGGGAGGGAGGGAGGGAGGGAGGGAGGGAGGGAGGGAGGGAGGGAAGGTAGTTCACTGTAATCTTACCCAAATGACATTATGATGGGAGTTTGTTCCTTCCCGTCCCGCGGAGATTGGCAAGTGGAGGGCATGATACAGTTCATCAGTCAGCTAACGAGGTTGACACTCTTTACCTTGGTCATATTCACTAGGATCGAAACGAAGAGGGACCTACCTGAATTTGTCCATTGAAGAAATGCTTGTTTTTGTGTGCACTAATTAATGTGACTAAGTTGGTGGTTGAAAGGGTCAGGGCCAGGATGCCATCTCTCTCTATGTTGATTGTCACATGACTTGACAATTATTCATTCACCTACTGAGTTCTTCAGTAGAGATGAAAATCTGACTGATTTGGTAATAACAAAGCATGAGAGAATGTGATATTTCCTGATCAACTCACAACGATGGTTTGGATAGAAATTATTATTATTATTATTATTTTTTTATATATTACAAAACATTGATATCTTAACTTACCACCCAAGGTGAGACGCACTGAATATTCATGCAATGCTACTGAACCATCGACAATGGGCTTTTTTGAGAAGCCCCTTCTGAAAATTGTACATTGCCATTCCAGGATGAAAAGCAATCTAAAGATGAGTTATTATTTCCAATTATGCTGTTTGTTAATGTCACTGCTGTGTTGTTTCAGCTTACATTTCCATGTGTATTACTGTATACTGTAGCCTGTATTGGACTATACTGACCACACAGATTCCTGCACTTTTAATGTAAAAATGTATGAGACACAGCAAAAACTCAATAATTATAATAGAAAGCCCCCTGGTGGTCTTTGAAATCATTAATAACCGTGATAATTTCCCCACTGGACACTACATGATGTATGGCTGTTTATATCTCACAGACAGAAGGAAATAAGAAGTTGGAAGCAGTGAATACTGATAATGTGTGGACAACAACATTTATCTACAACTGGGATGAAATGATGCGTCACGGTCACAGTCTTATTTTCATCTAAGTACTGTATTATTGAGTATGCTAATTACTGAAACGGTAAGACTTTTCCAATGTTGGTTTTACTGTGTTGTTGATGGTTTGGAACTCGAGGTGGCAATTTGTGATCACAGCTTCAAGCTATTTGATTTTGCTTTATGTGTGTGGGTTTTAATTGGGGGACTAAAACATACCTACTCCCTTGATGGAAACATCCACCAATGTCATTGGAATGAAAGTTAAAACTGCATGCTCCTTTCATGTGAGGAAAAAAGTGTAAAAAATGGATACAATCATAGATATAAAAGAATGTCCTCACAGCCTGATTTTGCCTCTCCCCAACTGACAACTGCCACCTATCATAGAAGGTGGAAATGGAGAATCATTCATAACACTGATAAAAAAAATAACTACTTCTGGTATTTCAATACAGCACACAACAACATGACAATAAAAACAGTAACAATAAAAACAGGACCTCAATGAAACACGACAGCACTGCCATTGCTCAAGATGTTACCCAAGCTATAAAAGATACAGTGGGAAATGTTCTAATATACTGTACACAGTAGACTTGGTAAAAACAGGTATGTCAGCAGCAAAGGACCAACTCCTTCGAGTCCAGGTGAGAGTGATGAAGGGGCAGACGCTAAGAAAAGAGATTGAGGTGGAAACTGTTAATGAATGGGTATTGGAAACCCTAGGTGGAGGCAGTGCTGGAATGCTTACTCGTCTGTGATTAATGACTACTAGCCTGCTGTAATAGGTACCAAAGGGACTTCGGCTGCCTGCCCCTTTTTATAGAACAGCCCCAAAAGAGAAAGAGATGAACTCCCCATTACAGTTCCTCTTCACCGAAAAGTAGGTCTCAATATGGGCGCCGCGGCCGAGAAGCTGATGTGTTGTAACCTTTTATGCAAACCGCAAATCGTTTTGTTGAATCGAATGAAAAATGTATCTTGCTAAATAACTGCATTTTTCATTACTCAACATCCAAAACTCACAATGGCCAAGACAGTTGTTTACTGTTGTATAGTATTGAGGTGTCAGGAAAATGTCTTAGTTCAGTGCATCATGTCCCTTGTTTAGAAGAATTGCCAATGGGCTCCAGAGTGGCACAGCGGTCTAAGGCACTGCATCTCAGTGCTAGAGGCATCACTACAGACCCTGGTTCGATTTCAGACTGTATCACAACCGGCAGTGATTGGGAGTCCTGTAGGGGGGCTCACAATTGGCCTAGCGTTGTCTGGATTAGTGTTTGGCAGTCATTGAAAATTAGATTTTTTTTTAACTGACTTGTCTAGTTTAATAAAGGTTAAATTTTAACGGGAGTTTGATTTAGAAGTCCTGGTCTGATCTCTTATGATTGTTGAATTTGGGAAAAAAGTATTGTTGAATCATAGGTTCCGTTCCCCTCAAAATGATGATATGTTCTGGGTTCACAGTTCATTTTTTGACTCATGGTCAGTGTGAATTTATGCTCACCCTCAGAAATTCTCTGTGGGATTTGTACTTATTTTAGGTACAGTTGAAGTGGGAAGTTTACATACACCTTAGCCAAATACATTTAAACTCAGTTTTCACAATTCCTGACATTTAATCCTAGTAAAAAATCCCTGTTTTAGGTCAGTTAGGATCACCACTTTATTTTAAGAATGTGAAATGTCAGAATAATAGTAGAGAGAAAGATTAATTTCAGCTTTTATTTCTTTCATCACATTCCCAGAAGGTCAGACTCCCAGTGGGTCAAAGATCGTACTCCAGTGGCTTCTTCCTTGCTGAGCGGCCTTTCAGGTTATGTCGATATAGGACTCGTTTTACTGTGGATATAGATACTTTTGTACCCTTTTACTCCTGCATCTTCACAAGGTCCTTTGCTGTTGTCCTGGGATTGATTTGCACTTTTCGCACCAAAGTACGTTCATCTGTAGGAGACAGAACACGTCTCCTTCCTGAGTGGTATGATGGCTGCGTGGTCCCATGGTGTTTATACTTGCGTACTATTGTTTGTACAGATGAACGAGGTACCTTCAGGTGATTGAAAATTGCTTCAAAGGATGAACCCCACTTGTGGAGGTCTACACATTTTTTTCTGAGGTCTTGGCTGATTTCTTTGGATTTTCCCATGATGTCAAGCAAAGAGGCACTGAGTTTGAAGGTAGGCCTTGAAATACATCCACAGGTACACCTCCAATTGACTCAAATTATGTCAATTAGCCTATCAGAAGCTTCTAAAGCACCCCCACATCATCACACCTCCTTAAATGCGGAAGACACATTTCAGTTGAAGGCATTCAGTTCTATAACTGACTAGGTATCCCCCTTTCCCTATTTACAAAAAAAGATATGGAGGATTGGAAATGATGCCGACTATTACATTGATAGAAGATACAATCTATCTGCAATATTAAAGCTGATCTACCCGTTAAAATAAAAAAATGTAATAAAAAAAATAGCATTAGCGCTGTTCCCATAGACTTCCAGTCATTGCGCTAACACTAGTTAGCAATTGTACTAATCCTGGTTAGCAACTTCCTTCAAACTGAACTCAGAGACATAAAAATGGTATCTACGAGTTAATCTGGCTCTAGGGACGTAGATAAAAGGCTTCATTGCCAAAATCCCAAACTATCCCTTTAAAGACTTGCGTTAGGCTTTAGATCAGTGGGCTAACAGTATTTGTGTTGCACAAATGACAGTCACACACATATAGTACATACACGCCTGTGCTCTTGTCTTGTAGGTTTTCAATGTGTGTGTGTTTGTCTGTGGTAAAACCTTGGCACTGTCTGTGAGGCTAATAACCCCAGAAGGAGCCCTATTTAAATCAATGCCAGCTCTCATAAACATTCTGAGAGACTTTTTAACACACTGATTTGGAAACGTACACTTGTTAGTCTATGACCGCGATGCATACAGTGGCAAATAAATTATTCATATCTCTTTTTGTTCTACACTGTACCTATTCCTTGGAGTAAAGAGCAGAGTGCATCTTGGAATCCTATTACAATCCATTTGACTTTAAAACAACTTTGACTGTGTGTGCGTGCGTGCGTGCGTGCGTGCGTGTGTGTGTGTGTGTGTGTGTGTGTGGATGCTGCATAGGTTATGGAGTAACACTATCTTGGCTGCTTCCTCCCAAATAAACATTTATCTTTGCACTCCCTGCACGCTTAGCCCAAACACAGAAATTCACAGAATGAATCTTACTGTGGTCCATATGCAGTCAGGCACAGAAATTCAGAAAAGCAACTATTTATTTTTCAAGGTTATTTTGGAGATTCCACCTGGGTAGAGTGGAAATGCGATAAGGAGGACATGTTTTATTTTGATTTCCATAACAGAGATTTACATGCTATTTTGTTGTTGTGCCCTTTTCAAATACTGTGTAGTATTCTTGTATAGTGTTGGCCATCACACTTTGAGATTCTTCATTAAGTTCACAAGAAATATACAGCTCCAAAACTGCTTGCTGATTGGTCAAAAGTGTTAGAATAATGTCAATATCAATTGACAGTCACATCTTTGTTTTCAGGTTTCTATGTCTGTCTTATCCTACTGTAATGATAATGACCTCAGACTTTCCGGAAATAACCTCTCAGTTATTATGTACCTTGCACAACCTAGCCTCGAATATACTGCTATCCATTCTGTCACAACCCAACAAACAGAGACATTTCACCATTTCAAACGTTTCTGTCCTTTCACTCAAAAATGAAGTAACCCGTCTTTCTTCTCTTCAACACAGCGAATCAATCTGTCTATGGCGCCTTTGTTCAAGTTTCTGTACAGAATAAAATAAAAAGATTTGGATCTCAGATTAATTGAAGAAGTGCAAGAAAGAGAAGAGAAGCTGTGTGATTGTCCCAAGACCTGGACCAATAATAGTGTCTTGGCTTCAGGGATCCCTCTGGATGTGTCTGTAAGCCTCCAACAATAGAGGGAAAAGAACCAAGTGGTAGCCATCATTGACACCAGGCCCACCCAGCACTGACTAGTTCCATTGTGCCGTGGTACCTCTATTAATTAGTTTTGGCATCATGGAGCTGGCAAACAGATTGATTCTGGTCTTCTGTCAGTCTGTCCACCCAGGGATCACTATTGTATGTGAGGGGAACCTGCAGTTTGAAGTTCTATCAGATCACACAATTTTGGGGAATTTTATTCACGTTTTGAACAGAAAGGTACCATTTTGTAATGGTTTGCATGAATACAGTCCGAATACAGAGACTTAGCCAATTTACTTTTAATGTTGACATCTTGCATGTCAATCAGAAATTATGATTAGGATGGAACTACCTGTCTTGTGGGTTCGGTAGATTATTTTGATTCCATTTATATAGCTATATGTTTATATCTTGCAGTGCACAATAACTGCCACTTTGAGAAGTGACGAAGAAGCTATTTTGACAGGCATTGTAGGTGGATCCAGATGCTGTAATTGCCATGTCCCTGAGATGATAAAAATAGATATATATTGTTTAAACAAAGTTCTCGAAACTATAGTCTTACACAAGTTGAGAGGATTTGGGAGGGATTTATTAAAATCCATACAAGCGCCAACATCTATTTGGAATCATGGCATCTGGCCTTTCTTGTTTGTGGGAACATAATGAACACATTTTCCCAATCGTTCCCAGATTTTTTTCCAGTCGAGCAACTTCTCACTTGATATCCAAACTCAGATTTCAAGGTAGCCGTGAAAGGAATGGTGGCCGTAAGTCACGCTGCCATCTGCTGTGGCACCTGCGTCATTCCATCCAGACGGGCCCACCACCGGCTCGCCGAAGCCATCCCTCACAGCACCGGGTACCTGTCATACATTCTTTATGATGGCCTGACAGGCGGCCACAGATTGGTCACGATTCAGCTTGTTGGGGAAGGGAGACAAATGCAATGCTGTCAATATATCAACGGAGACAGGGCAGATTTGATGACTGGGGGCCCTGCCACGACAGGCCGAACCAGCAGCATCAGCAACCTGTTGGTGTCCACCGTGATCCTGACTGATAAACTATCTGTCTCCCCGATCCCCCGAAATCTGATTCAGCTGCGGATGGAACACGTCATGAAAGGATGGTTCTCCAAGTGCTTCTGGAACAAGAGAGCACCCGTTCAAAGTGAACAAGTGTCAAGCTGAGTAGTTATGGCCTTAAAAAACAGGCCATACATGGTGTGTCTATGGATATACAAGTACAGTCTAAATGGAAAGGTTTGTAGATAGAAATGTTGCACTGATGTGTGAGAATTCCAATCAAAACACTAAAATCTTCACATTACACACTTCGTATCTAAGCGTGAACACATATACAAGACTTCCAACGGATTAATCAAGGCATACATCATCAGTTGCCGGGGCATCTTGAGGCCATTATGAAAATGTCTCAGAGGAAGTTTAGCATATGCCCAGTGACCCATACGAGCTAGTGTCGAACTAGCGTAGCATTAGCGTAGCACTAGCATAGAACTAGAGTAGCAGCTACACTAGCACTTCCTGTTAGAAGACAGACTGTATGCTAAAGTCCTTGTTTGACTCAGCAAAGAGAGAAGCAGAGTGCTGATTCCGTGGAATCCAGCCTTCTCGCCAGTGAGGCCAGCTCTCAGGCCATAGGAAATGAAACAGCTCATATGATGTCAAAACTTAAACGCTGAACAGTAGACAAGGTATGAGGTAGATGCGGTTCCATCAAAAGGCATGAAAGGGAGTAGAATTCACTTTACGAGGATGTAACATGGGGTAGGGGAGATTTCTGTAGATAAGCTTGTGGGTTTTAAACTAGTGTTTATGTTTGTTATGTTCTATCATAGAATTCCTATAATCATACACAAACAACATACTGAATATACAGTACCAGTACCAGTCAAAAGTTACTCATTCAAGTTTTTTGTTTGTTTACTATTTTCTACATTGTAGAATAACAGTGAAGACATCGAAACTATGAAATAACACATATGGAATCATGCAGTAAACAAAAAAGTGTTAAACAAATCACAATTTATTTTATATTTCTTAAAAGTAGCCATCCTTTGCCTTGATGACAGCTTTGCACACTCTTGGCATTCTCTCAACCAGCTTCATGAGGTAGTTACCTGGAATGCATTTCAATTAACAGGTGTCTCTTGTTAAAAGTTCATTTGTGGAATTTCGTTCCTTCTTAATGCGTTTGAGCCAATCAGTTGTGTTGTGACAAGGTAAGGGTGGCATACAGAAGACAGCCCTATTTGGTAAAATACCAAGTCCATATTATGGCAAAAACTGCTCAAATAAGCAAAGAGAAACGACAGTCCATCATTACTTTAAGACATGAAGGTCAGTCATTGCGGAACATTTCAAGAACTTTGAAAGTTTCTTCAAGTACAGTCGCAAAAAACATCAAGCGCAATGATGAAACTGGCTCTCATGAGGACCGCCACAGGAAAGGAAGACCCAGTTACCTCTGCTGCAGAGGATAAATTCGTTAGATTTAACTGCCCCTCAGATTGCAGCCCAATAAATGCTTCACAGAGTTCAAATAACGGACACATCTCAACATCAACTGTTCAGAAGAGACTGTGTGAATCAAGCCTTCATGGTCGAATTGCTGCAACAACAAAAAACACTACTAAAGGACACCAACAATAAGAAGAGACTTGATGGGGCATGAAACACGAGCAATGGACATTAGAACGGTGAAAATCTGTCCCTTGGTCTGATGAGTCCAAATTTGAGATTTTTGGTTCTCCCCGTGTCTTTGTGAGACGCAGAGTAGGTGAACAGATGATCTCCACATGTGTGGTTCCACCGTGAAGCATGGAAGAGGAGGTGTGATGGTGTGGGGGTGCTAGGCTGGTGACACTGTTGGTGATTTATTTAGAATTCAAGGCACACAACCAGCATGGCTACCACAGCATTCTGCAGCGATAAGCCATTCCATCTGGTTTGTGCTTAGTGACACTATGATTTGTTTTTCAACAGGACAATGACCCAAAACACACCTCCAGGCTGTGTAAGGGCTATTTGACCAATAAGGAGAGTGATGGAGTGCTGCATCAGATGACCTGACCTCCACAATCACCCGACCTCAAACACTTGAGATGGTTTGGGATGAGTTGGATCGCAGCGTGAAGGAAAAGCAGCCAGTAAGTGCTCAGCATATGTGGGATCTCTTTCAAGACTGTTGGAAAAGCATTCCTCATGAAGCTGGTTGAGAGAATGCCAAGAGTGTGCAAAGCTATCATCAAGGCAAAAGGTGGCTACTTTGAAGAATCTAAAATCAAAAATATATTTTGATTTGTTCAACACTTTTTTGTTACTACATGATTCCATATGTGTTATTTTATAGTTTTGATGTCTTCACTATTCACTGTACAATGTAGAAAATCGTAAAGATAAAGAAAAACCCTTGAATGTGTAGGTGTGTCCAAACTTTTGACTGGTACTGTATCTATTAACAAGTCATAATAATAACAATGGGATTGGACGGACAAAATATTGTTCAGAAAGGGAAAATATTGAGAGACGAGTAGGCTTCACTGTTCCCCGGGCGCCGACGACGTGGATGTCGATTAAGGCAGCCCTCACCTCTCTGATTCAGGTTGGGTTAAATGCGGAACACACATTTCAGTTGAATGCATTCAGTTGTACAACTGACTAGGTATCCCCTTTTCCTTTCCTTTCATGCTCCCTCTCAGTTTTGCACTTAGTAATTAATATTATTGATGAACATGATACTGAAATGTGTTGTAAAATAACTATCTTGTTCGACACAATACTAATCATGAGTTATGGCAATATTTTAAGTGATAAAAATACAATAGTTTCACCACTGAAGCATTTATCTGGTAATAGCAGCTCCTTACACTAGGCTAGTCTCTGTGTGTTCTACATAAATGTTGTCAGCTCTCATACTAATGAATTATCCATTATTCATGGTGAAGCTCTAATTGAGCACATTTTCCAGTGCACATTGTCTCATCTCTCAACTAAGTGTTGTGAAAAAGAGAGGTTATATTTCATTTGAAGATTAAAAAACAAGTATTTGCAGGGAGGACTCTCTCTATTTCTGCCAGTCTCTCTTGTCTCTGTCTCTCTCTCTTCTATATCCCCTCTCTCTCTTGCTCTCTTTCTTGTTCTCTCTCTCTCTCTCTTGCTCTCTCTCTTCCTCTCTCTTGTACACTCTCTCTCTCTCGCTTTTCCTCTGTCTATTTTCCTCTCTCTCTCGCTCTCTCTCTCTCTCTTGATCTCTCTCTCTCTCTCGGTCTCTTTTCCTCTCTGTCTCGCCTCTCTCTCTTTCTTTTTCTTACTCTCACTCTCTTTCTTGCTCTCTCTCTCTCTCTCTCTGTCTCTTTTCCTCTCTCTCTCTCTAGCTCTCACTCTTGCTCTCTCTCTCGCTCTCTTTCTTGCTCTTGCTCTCTCTCTCGCTCTCTCTCTCTTTTCCTCTCTGTCTCTTTTCCTCTCTCTCTCTAGCTCTCTTTCTTGCTCTCTCTCTCTCTCTCGCTCTCTCTTTTCCTCTCTCTCTCTTGCTCTCTCTTTCTTTTCCTATCTGTCTCTTTTCCTCTCTCTCTTGTGCTCTGTCTCTCACTCTCTTTCTTGCTCGCTCTCTCTCTCTTTTCCTCTCTCTCTCTCTAGCTCTCTTTCTTTCTATCTCTCACTCTCTCTCTCTTGCTCTCTCTCTCTTTCTCTCTCTCTCTCTAATTTCCTCTGACTTTTTTCCTCTCTCTCTCTAGCTCTCACTCTTGCTCTCTCTCTCGCTCTCTTTCTTGCTCTTGCTCTCTCTCTCGCTCTCTCTCTCTTTTCCTCTGTCTTTTTTCCTCTCTCTCTCTCTAGCTCTTTCTTGCTCTCTCTCACACTCTCTCTCTTGATATCTCTCTCTCGCTCTCTTTCTTGCTCTCTCTCACACTCTCTCTCTTGATATCTCTCTCTGGCTCCCATTCTTGCTCTCTCTCTCTTGCTATCTCTCTCTCGCTCTCTTTCTTTGCTCTCTCTCTCTTTCTTGCTCTCTCTCTCTTGCTCTCTCCCTATTTCTCTCTCTGTGTGTCTCTGTCTCTGTCTCTCTCACACACACACACACACACACACACACACACACACACACACACACACACACACACACACACACACACACACTTGGAGAACTGGGAACTGTGAAATGTAAATGCAGACAGCTGCTCCTGCATAGGATTTGCAAGTCAACCCCTCATGTAATGAATAGCCATCTCCAAATGAAGCGTCATGCAAAGCAGGTGTAGTGAGTGCTGTCAATACTGCACCTCTAAAACTTTGAGAAGCCTGGCTCTGGAGAAGTTAGAATTAATGACACAACAGTCTCCCCAAAAAGGGAGAAGGAGAATCTGACAGATCTTTTTTTGACTCTATTAAAAACAGGAGTGCCGTTCTCGCCAGACTTGGAGCCGAGAGGGAATACGACCCATGAGCGTTTCTCCTCCCTTGACAAGTGGATGACACTGTCAGTCGTGAGACGGTGCTCAGTGCTCAAGCAATTGCAGCAAAGCTGTCCACGCCACATGATGGCATAGTGACACAGTGGTATCGTCTTGCCAAAAAGTTACAGTGAACTGGCTGAAACCCTTTTCTGGTTTCATACCAGTTGGTTATCATGGTGACTTTCTTGGCATTATGTAACTTATTGACATGATTAATAATGAAATATTTCAGTACAATTGTCAGCATTTGGGATCTTATTTCTTACTGACAAGTTGAAGATTCATTCCATTTAACCTCAATTGTGATTTTCATCTTGCCCTAATCCAACACCCTTGATTCTACCCTCAGCTAATCAAGGACCCTGATTAGCTGAATTAGATGTATATGTGTAGGGCTGTAACAAAAGGCTGCATACCCAGTAGCTCTCCAGAAGATCAGCTCTACATTCTTTATGCCCTTTATTCTGAGATGAAAATACTGAATTACCAAGTAGCATGTTAGATATTCTGGATCATAGGTATTCTACTGTACAAAACAGGAAGCTGCTGAGGGGACAACAGTTCATAAAAATGTCCGGAACGGAGCAAATGGAATGGCATCAAACAGCTGTAAACCATGTGTTTAATGTACTTGATACCATTCCACCACTTCTGCTCCAGTCATTACCGTGAGCCCGTTCTCCCCAATTAAGGTGCCACCAACCTCCTGTGCTGTACACCGTTGGTTACAGCACAGCAATGTACTCACAACAACATTTTACATTACATTTTGTATTTGCATGTATGTGTTTATCATGCACAATATTTTTGACTTTACCCACTTTGTAATCCCTAAATCAAACATGCATGATGTGTCTGTGTGGCCTCTCTCCATGGTATGACATAGAGTAGTTGTCATGCTTTTTTTGTTGCGTTTATTCATGTGTGAAGTGTTTAAACGACAGAAATTCCCTATCTGTTTTTAGTGCGTGGATAAACAGATTAGTTCAGCCTAGATAATGTCATTGTTATCGATCTCATGCGTGTTTATGCTAATTAATAATCCATAAATCTTTACAAACAGATTTAGCCTGAGGTGGAATTAATCGTAAGCTTTTCTTGGTGACTTTTTCCCCCCAATCCAGCTCGGCTAATGTCTTTTAGAATTAACATTGTTCATGACTGATTGGCACTGGCTGGGGAGTAGAGGCAGAATACAGTAAGGCAAGTAAGTAAGGCACAGACAAGAAGTTAGAGGGTAAGTTCAATGTAACTGTATTTCAAAATGGCTAACTTCGCACAGTTGTTGTTTTTTTGTTCATGTAAAAGAGGAGATGCATTATTTAGTCATGCGAGGCAACTAAATATAAACAGATTAAAGTTTGAACATTTGAGAGAGCAGTTCTCAAAGGGAATTGGCAATGTAACCCAGTTTCCAAATCTTTCTCCTCCAATGGGATCTTTCACTCACACAATACTGGAAAAAATAAGTAATGGCAAGTGAGTTGACCCGTTAGTTGAACAATAACCATTTTGTTACGGTGTTGTGTCCATGACGTTTCAGTTAATTGACAATTTTCCACCTGGTAGGCACAGCAATGATGTAAACATTCCCCCAGGAAGTTTTTAATTGATCATTCACTGACATGTTATGATATAATTCTTAAGCAGTTGGCAGAATAATTATGACTCATTAGCATTCCATATTTCGAGTACAACAAAAGCAAAACCATACCATACTATTGGATCACGTGTACACCAATCCTCTCAATAGGTTTGCACATTGGCTAAAGGCTCACAGAGATGCATATCGATATTGTTGTGGAGTTCAACAGCTCTTCCAGAATGCTCTCAGAGCCCAGCCTCTGGTTCCAAAACTTTAAGGCTCCAGTAGTAGTGTAATCAATTATGAGTGTATTTCTGGAGATCAAACTTTATTTGTCACACGCGCCGAATACAACAAGAGTAGATCTTACTGTGAAATGTTTACCTACAAGCCCTTAACCACAAGTGCAGTTCAAGAAGAGTTAAGAAAATATTTACCAAATAAACTAAAGTAAAACATTATGAAAGTAGCACAATAACATACCAATAACGAGCCTATATACAGCGGGTACCGGTACCGAGTCATTGTGCGGGGGTTCAGCTTTGTCGATGTAATTTGTAAATGTAGGTAGGGGTGAAGTGCCCCAGATGCATGGAATAATCTACAATACATGCTTCATCTAGATATGTTAGTGCCACTGAATTAATTTTAAATATTGATAGGAGACTGTTACAGAGGAGTGTAAATGCTTTTTTAGGCTAGATCATGTTGTTGTATGTTTTAGTTATGTCATGTATTGATTGTTGCTGCCTTCAGGTCTCCCTTGAAAAAGAGACTCTGGATCTCAATGGGCTTTTCCTGGTTAAATAAAGGTTAAATAAAAAATGTAATAAAAATTAAAAAAGAGACGCAGGTACAGAGGACACAGAACAGCGTGCCTCGTAAGGATCCGCAGACAGCAAGTGGGAAAGCTGCCGTTACCTTCAATGTTACTTGCCAACGTGCAATCATTGGACAATAAATTAGACGAGGTACGATCACGAATATTCTACTAATGGGACATAAGAAACTGTAAAATTATATGTTTCACGGAATCATGGCTGAATGATGACATGGATATTCAGCTAGCGGGATACACGCTGCACCGGCTAGATAGGGGGGAGCGGGCTGTGCATATTTGTAAAGAACAGCTGGTGCACGAAGTCTAAGGAAGTCTCTAGATTTTGCTCACCTGAAGTAGAGTGTCTTATGATAAACCATAGACCACACTCTTTGCCAAGAGAGTTTTATCCATACTTTTCGTGGCTGTTAATTTACCACCACAGACAGATGCTGGCGCAAAGAACGCACTCAGTCAGCTGTATAAGCAAATAAGCAAACAGGAAACCGCTCACCCAGAGGCGGCGCTCCTAGTGGCCGGGAACTTTAATGCAGGGAAACTTAAATCAGTCTTACCTAATTTCTATCAACATGTTAAATGCGCAGCCAGAAGGGAAAACATTCTAGATCACCTGTACTCCACACACAGATGCATACAAAGCTCTCCCTCGCCCTCCATTTGGTAAATCTGACCACAACTCTATCTTCCTGATTCCTGCTTACAAGCTAAAATTAAAGCAGGAAGCACCAGTGACTCATTCTATAAAAAAGTGGTCAGATTAAGCAGATGCTAAACTACAGGACTGTTCTGCTAGCACAGACTGGAACATGCTACGTGATTCTTCCGATGGCATTTAGGAGTACACAACATCAGTCACTGGCTTTATCAATAAGTGCATCGAGGACGTCGTCTCCACAGTGACTGTAAATACATAACCCAACCAGAAGCCATGGATTACAGGCAACATTCGCCCTGAGCTATAGGCTAGAGCTGCCGCTTTCAAGGTGCGGGACTCTAACCCAGAAGCTTATGAGAAATCCTGCTATGCCCTCCGACGAACCATCAAAAAGGCAAAGCGCCAATACAGGGCTAAGATTGAATCATACTACACCGGCTGTGACTATTGTCTTATGTGTCAGGGCTTGCAAACTATCACAGACTACAAAGGGAATCACATCCGGGAGCTGCCCAGTGACACGAGCCCACCAGACAAACTAAATCACTTCTATGCTCGCTTCGAAGCAAGCAACACAGAGGCATGCATGAGAGCATCAGCTGTTCCGGACAACTGTGTGATCACGCTCTCCATAGCCGACGTGAGTAAGACCTTTAAACAGGTCAACATTCACAAGGCTTCGGGGCCAGACGGGTTACCAGAACGTGTGCTCCGGGCATGTGCTGACCAACTGGCAGGTGTCTTCACTGACATTTTCAACATGTCCCTGATTGAGTCTGTAATACCAACAAGTTTGAAGCAGACCACCATAGTCTCTGTGCCCAAGGATGCAAAGGTAACCTGCCTAAATGATTCAACACCATAGTACCCTCAAAGCTCATCACTAAGCTAAGGATCCTGGGACTAAACACCTCCCTCTGCAACTGGATCCTGGACTTCCTGACGGGCTGCACCCAGGTGGTGAGGGTAGGTAGCAACACATCCGCCACGCTGATCTTCAACACTGGAGCCCCTCAGGGGTGCATGCTCAGTCCCTTCCTGTACTCCCTGTTCACCCATGACTGCGTGGCCAGGCACGACTCCAACACCATCATTAAGTTTGCAGACGACACAACAGTGGTAGGCTTGATCACAGACAACGACAAGACAGAATAGCACAGTTGGTTAGGAGCACATTAAACGTCAGCCATCCTCTCCGGAACCATTTTATAGTTGATAGTTGATGATACCTTGGTAGATAGAGTGTTGGGCCAGTAACCTATGTGTTAGAGTATTGGGCCAGTAACTGAAAGGTACCTAGTTCAAATCCCTAAATGTACACGGTGAACAATCTGCTGATGTGCCCCTGAGCAAGGCACTTAACTCTAATTGCTCCATGGGTGCTGGACGATTGTGAACCCACTCTCAGGGGGAGTTCGGATAAGTAAAAAACGAATTTCCAATTCACACATGTGTATCAATACACAATTGTGAAATAGGACAAATATAAGCACCCATCTACAGTTGAAGTGGGAAGTTTACATACACCTTAGCCAAATACATTTAGACTCAGTTTTTCACAATTCCTGACATTTAATCCTAGTAAAAATTCCCTGTCTTTAGGTCAGTTAGGATCACCACTTTGTTTTAAGAATGTGAAATTTCAGAATAATAGTAGAGAGAATGATTAATTTCAGCTTTTAGTTCTTTCATCACATTCCCAGTGGGTCAGAAGTTTACATACACTCAATTAGTATTTGGTAGCATTATCTTTAAATTGTTTAAGTTGGGTCAAACGTTTCAGGTATCCTTCCATAAGCTTCCCACAATAAGTTGGGTGAATTTTGGACCATTCCTCCTGACAGAGCTGGTGTAACTGAGTCAGCTGTGTAGGTCTCCTTGCTCGCACACGCTTTTTCAGTTCTGCCCACAAATTTTCTATAGGATTGAGGTCGGGGCTTTGTGATGGCCACTCCAATACCTTGACTTTGTTGTTCTTAAGCCATTTTGCCACAATTTTGGAAGTATGCTTGGGGTCATTGTCCAATTGGAAGACCCATTTGCGACCAAGTTTCAACTTCCTGACTGATGTCTTGAGATGTTGCTTCAATATATCCACATAATTTATCTTCCTCATGATGCCATCTATTTTGTGAAGTGCACCAGTCCCTCCTGCAGCAAAGCACCCTCACAACATGATGCTGCTACCCCCGTGCTTCATGGTTGGGATGGTGTTCTTCGGCTTGCAAGCCTCCCCCTTTTTCCTCCAAACATAATGATGGTCATTATGGCCAAACAGTTCTATTTTTGTTTCATCAGACCAGAGCACATTTCTCCAAAAAGTACGATCTTTGTCCCCATGTGCAGTTGCAAACCGTAGTCTGGCTTTTTTTATGGCGGGTTTTTGGAACAGTGGCTTCTTCCTTGCTGAGCGGCCTTTCAGTTTATGTCGATATAGGTCTCATTTTACTGTGGATATAGATACTTCTGTACCTGTTTCCTCCAGCTTCTTCACAAGGTTCTTTGCTGTTGTCCTGGGATTGATTTGCACTTTTTGCACCAAAGAGAGTTAATCTCTAGGAGACAGAACGCGTCTCCTTCCTGAGCGGTATGACAACTGCGTGGTTCCATGGTGTTTATACTTGCGTACTATTGTTTGTACAGATGAACGTGTTTCCTTCAGGTGTTTGGAAATTGCTCCCAAGGATGAACCAAACTTGTGGAGGTCCTCAATTTTTCTTCTGAGGTCTTGGCTGATTTCTTTTGATTTTCCCATGATGTCAAGCAAAGAGGCACTGAGTTTGAAGGTAGGCCGTGAAATACATCCACAGGTACACGTCCAATTTACCTAAATGATGTCAATTAGCCTATCAGAAGCTTCTAAAGCCATGACATCATTTTCTGGAATTTACCAAGCTGTTTAAAGGCACAGTCAACGTACTGTATGCAAACTTCTGACCCACTGGAATTGTGATACAGTGAATTACAAGTGACAAGTGAAATAATCTGTCTGTAAACAGCTGCTGGAAAAATGACTTGTGTCATGAACAAAGTAGATGTCATAACCGACTTGCCAAAACTATAGTTTGCCAAACTATAGTTTGTTAACAAGATAACAAGATATTTGTGGAGTGGTTGAAAAACAAGTTTTAATGACTTCAACTGCATTTTTTAAGGGAACACAAATGTTCTATCATTTTTTTTTTTTTTTTTAAGCCATTATTTTACCAGGTAAGTTGACTGAGAACACATTCTCACTTGCAGCAACGACCTGGGGAATAGTTACAGGGGAGAGGAGGGGGATGAATGAGCCAATTGTAAACTGGGGATTATTAGGTGACCGTGATGGTTTGAGAGCCAGATTGAGAATTTAGCCAGGACACTGGGGTTAACACCCCTACTCTTACAATAAGTGCCATGGGATCTTTAATGACCTCAGAGAGTCAGGACACCGATTTAACGTCCCATCTGAAAGACAGCACCCTACACAGGGCAATGTCCCCAATCACTGCCCTGGGGCATTGGGATATTATTGTTTTTAGACCAGAGGAAAGAGTGCCTCCTACTGGCCCTCCAACACCACTTCCAGCAGCATCTGGTCTCCCATCCAGGAACTGACCAGAACCAACCCTGCTTAGCTTCAGAAGCAAGCCAGTAGTGGTATGCAGGGTGGTATGCTGCTATCATTGCTTGATTCACAAATGCCTGAGAGGGTATTGATTTCAGGATGTTTCGATCAAACGCCCCTGGGAAAATACTTGATTTCAAATCAATTTGGGGAAAAGAAAACCCAGTGATGATGTACAAATGTTGCACCTTTCCCTGTTTAAACTAATGGCTTTACACATTGATTACATAGCTGATGACCTTGGTGTTCAGCTACCACCCATGGAGGATCAATTACCTCAACCCACAGTTCGAGCTGGTAGAAACGCACTGCTAAAGTGAAGGTGATTGCAAATCTTTGAGATGCATGATTGACTTTGAAGTGAACAGTGGGCAAAAAAAATCAAGAGTAAGACGAAGATGAAGATGTCATTACAGCAAATATGTTCTCTTTATTCAACATTTTATTTTACACATAAAACATTTACATGAAAATATATATTTTCATATTGGGTAAGACATATTTGAAAGAAATGATATGGATAGAGTTAAGCTATTAGGGCATATATGGGGCTTTGAATGCCCTGGGTGAACAAAACCATTGCGGCGTCCATTTTATAGCTCCCTCTCATTGAGGTTTAGAGTATTGAGCATAAGACAAAGTTTACACATATCAAACACATGACCTGCAGAGAATGTTCCATTAGTCAGCTGTGAAATTGAGATCTGCAGAGGGGGAGAGTGGCTACATGTAGCATAGCCTACTGGATGACCTGGTCCTCTGATTGATCCAACAGTGGTTATAAACCCCTATAGAGCCTCTCTTGTATGGAGTATCACTTATGTATTGTCCCCATCGGCATGTTGCTTCCGTAAAAATAATCATTTGGTCAATACCGCTGTGCTCATTCAAGACCATTTAAGACCACGCTTCACCTTGCTGTCAGCCCACAGAAAGCTCTTAGAAAAAAAGGTGCTATCTAAAACCTAAAAGGGTTCTTCAGCTGTCCCTATAAGAGAGACGTTTGAATAACCTTTTTTGGTTCTAGGTATAACTCATTTCACAGAGGGTACTGCCTGGAACCATAAAGGGCTCTAATTGGGACCAAAAATGGTTCTCCTATGGGGAGAACCGAAGAACCCTTTTGGAAGAAAAAAAACTTTTTCTAAGAGTGGATTTCTTAAGTCAACTGGGGCTTACAGAGGCCATTGTATAAGATCTTCTATGAGAATCTCACTCACCTAAAGCTGAAATGGTTGTACTTTACAAATGTAGCCTTGAAACCTGGTAGCCTAACATTTTGGGACGAAAAACTAAAATGGAGTTAGATTCTGTAATACTTTTAGGGCATTTCTTGACAAAAAGCTGACATTTTCTATTGCAACTTTTTTTACTGAGCTTTGGTAGGCCTAAATGCCCTGCTGGCATACCACAGTGACACAAGGTGGACTTTCAGGGAAATCTCTGGACAAAAAGCTGAAATTACCAAAGCTTTCAAAAAGCTGAACGTGGAATGGACATACACACATCATCCCATTGATGAACGACACACAGAGCTACATACATCTTCCCTTCAATCACCCCTCGTCTATTCACAGCTAAGTCCAAATGGATTTCCAGTCTTCCCTTTTAACAGAGGCCTGTTAAGTTCATCACAAGCTGACAATAGAGGTGAGGACAAGCGTGCTGATAAATTTACAAGGGCAAGTGGTAAATAAGTGAAAAGTGGAATGAGTTTAAGATGGAGGGCAGAAGATGCCCCACTCAGTCAAAGACGTATTAGGAGGGTTAGAGTCAAAGCTACGTTAGGCTTTGATGAGACAAAAGGGTAAAACGTTTTCAGCCATGTCTGAGGTTTTGGTACATCCCAAACTGATTGAACAGAACAGTATGTTTGTATTTCTTCTACAATATTTTTTTTGTGAATGGTACTGTCAGGGAAGTTGCTTTATTTTCACTTGCTTCTCTTGCCTGCTTGCTTACACCCACATAATATGTAAGTAAGGCTTTGCTAGACATTTATGCTTAAAACAATGCAGGTTTTAATCTAATGTACTTATTGTGGTGATCATGCTGCTTTGTGTTGATACAACAATTGCAGAGTATTACAATCACCCTATTATTTAAAGGCCATTAGCAATTATGTACTTGGAACATTATTGAATTAATTGGCAGCTTTTGGAGCAGTGGCTGTGACAGAAGTTGAGGTTGTGACAAAGCGAACCCTTTCCATGACAATGCACGTTTGGCAAGGCTCCATCAACCCCCATTACTCATTAGCTGGAGGACCCCAAGTGAGCACTGCATCAGCAGAATCGTCCGGTCCTTCATTGATTACAAAGCACAGCTGGTTATCAGTCTGTGGAGCAACACCGTATTGAATTAACAAGGATTCCCACCGCCAGAGTCCAGCTCTGATAGGCTTTCTCTTCATAATTCATCTTTTTAATTACAGACTGACTAAAGACGAGATGAATGGCAACGCAGTTAGTTATTTCAACATCTACTTACTTTAATGTGTTTTATTTCCTACCTGATTCAAAATTCTCTGCATTGTACTAGGCTACTGGTTTACAACTCTCATTAAACAATACATCCAATATGATAGTTGATATGAATGAGTAATTGATTACATGCATGAAGTAAAATGTGGATCACTATGCCCCAATGCAAAGGCAGCACAGATTCAGCTTTGCACTGTAAATCAACCACTCTCTATTTTGAGTTCAAATTGGTAAAACAACACTGCAAACCATGTCTGTGCAGAGGAAATGTAATGCATGCCTGTGGGTGGTCCTATGACTTTGGGCAAAGTACAGGTGAAGTTGTGCATCTTCACTCACTCCATTTGTTTAGGAAATGGAATACGAAAAAAAACTCTGACCATAATTCTGATGATGCAAAATGTATTGAATTATATATTCCTAATCAAACTCATACAAACCTAATAGAAAGGGTTATCATCAGCACACATAAAATGAAATCAAATCTTATTTGTCACATACGCCGAATACAGGCGTAGACCTTATTTTGAAATGCTTGCTTATGAGCCCTTAACTAACAATGCAGTTTTTAAGAAAAATTGGCTAAATAATATAAAGAAAAAATAGTAACACAATAGAATAATAATAACATGGCTATATACAAGGGGTAACGGTAACGGGTCAATGTGAAGGGGTACGGGTTAGTCGAGGTAATTGAGGTTAATATGTACATGTAGGTAAGGGTGAAGGGACTACACAGAGATAGTAAACAGAGATAGCAAACAGAGATAGCAAACAGAGATAGATACACGCATACAGTAATAGCTACGTTTTCATTAACTTGTCCAGTGATGTTTTGGCGACATTTAGAAATGTTGCATTGTAAATAGATGGGACAATTGCCTGATACGGTTCCTACCATTGAACTGTCTTGTGTAGATAAAAACAGCTGGGCGTAATGACGTCACACCTTTTTTTTAAACAAGTACTGAATAAAAATTGGTGGTTGAAGTGTTTCCATGAACCATTTAGGCAAATTGCGCATTAATACATTGGCGACAGCCTGAATGCCCTCCCACCTATTTGTTTCACGTCGCAGGTAGCCCACGAAATCCAGCATGGATAGAATGCAATAATTTATTTGCCATATTCTAACAATTCTCATGTGCTAACGTATCACCACGGTCCGTGCAATGGTGAGACTTGCACTCCTGCAGATCTGAAATAACTGGATGGTGAAACTTACATCCTGCCAAGCAGAAAATAAAGGCGAAGCAATTCAGGCTTTCTTGAAAGTCCGGACAATCTTTGTCCTGTGGAGTGCATGGAGCTTTATAGTTACGGGATGACGTCACGTGCCCTGCGTACCTTCAAAATGATTCGTCAGTCATCCTTTATCATTTGTCGCAATAAATAAGTAATTTATCATTTGTTGCAATGAAGTTAGACAAAAGATACATTCACCCCTGATGAACGGATAAACATCTTTAGAACATTTCTCCTATAGCTACTATTTCCATCACACATGTTAAAAAAATAATATTTTGAAATATTGCTTTTGTCGAATAAACCAGGGTCAGTGGAAAGCAGCCTACTAACTACCAACATTCATTTTTTCATGTGTCTCATGTTGCGCTCAATCTGCCAGACAACAAGGTCAACGTATTGTAGCGATATGTTTTCAGACCTGTTAAAGTTTTAATGATGTGTTTCCTGGAAACATTGTAATGGATGAACACATACTATGCATGAACGCAAGCTGAAAAGTGCATGTGACATATTTAACATGGCACATTTGTCATTTCCCTTAGTGACCCTTACGTATTCTGTCAGCTAAATGTGCTGAAGACAAACCTACCTGACTAGAGAGCTACTTGATTAAATGACTGTCTTTCTGCTAAATGGAGTTACCCATCAATTGCTTTCTGATAATAAACTTCTAAAATTACCTGCAGTTAGCATATATACTGAAGGTCAATGTGCAGGGCTATACATTGTTTTCTAATTTAAAGTACAATTCATATTCTACACCCATATCCCATGCTGCTGAGAAATGCATTTGAAATAGCAACAAATAGGTACAGAAAAAGTACACATTGCATATAAGCATAGCTTCTTTTGTATGCTTTTCATGACCTGTGTGTGACCTGTGTGTGTGTGTGTGTGTGTGTGTGTGTGTGTGTGTGTGTGTGTGTGTGTGTGTGTGTGTGTGTGTGTGTGTGTGTGTGTGTGTGTGTGTGTGTGTGTGTGTGTGTGTGTGTGTGTGTGTGTGTGTGTGTGTGTAACAGGGTTGGTTATGTTTCCACTTGCCTCTAAGGAAATGTGTATTTAATGTTCAAGCATTCTTATTGGTTAGTTCAACTCTGATGACAATAAGGTGTGTTGTGATTGGCCCCGCTTGCAGATAGGGGGAGATCGCGAACGTCAGGTCTTCCCAGTAGGAAAATGTGATGCAAGGGGTAGGTCACGTTCTGAATAGTGTTTTCTATTTTACAATGTGTACAAGTTTGCTGTACGTTACTGATTTATACATGTGTGGGTATATGGTACCTGTTAGGGATTGAGAGGCTTTCTGGGATGTGCTTTGGCATATGATTGCTGTAAATAAGTGTGTTAGCTAGCATACACCGATGTCATGGTCACATAAGCCACTGCTAACACAGTTGTCTTCATGCTACAGATTTTGCCATCGACAGCCATCAATACCGTTAAGCCCTGCACAACTAACGTGCTGTTTCCCATTTAACAACAGGTATTTACACATGTTATATTTTGTATTGTATTTTTGTATTTTGTTCGCCCAGTAGGAAAATGTGATGCAAGGGATTTTACCATCGACAGCCATCAATACCGTTAAGCCCTACACAACTAACGTGCTGTTTCCCATTTAACAACAGAAATAAATGATGCTCAACTGGGACCACTGGCCGAAGTGATTTATTTTGAGAAAACACAACGCATGGAGAGTACATATACATCTGTTACATGAGAGAGAGAGAGAGAGAGAGAGAGAGAGAGAGAGAGAGAGAGAGAGAGAGAGAGAGAGAGACGAGAGAGAGAGAGAGAGACGAGAGAGAGAGAGAGAGAGAGAGAGAGAGAGAGAGAGAGAGAGAGAGAGAGAGAGAGAGAGAGAGAGAGAGAGAGAGAGAGAGAGAGAGAGAGAGAGAGAGAGAGAGAGAGAGAGAGAGAGAGAGAGAGAGAGAGAGAGAGAGAGAGAGAGAGAGAGAGAGAGAGAGAGAGAGAGAGAGAGAGAGAGAGAGAGAGAGAGAGAGAGAGAGAGAGAGAGAGAGAGTGCATGTGTGTGTGTGTGTGTACACACACTGCTCATAAAAGTACTGAATTGACCTGTGGAGTAATTAAGAGATTACACAGTGATCCGTTAGGCTATAAGGGATTGGCTTCACTCAATACCCTCAGGGTTGCCTCTCGAGATTAGTAAACAGAAAACCACGCGGCACTCTGCTGCGAGAGATCCCAGTCAATGTCTTTGTAATCGTCCCCATAATCTTATTTATGTAAGTGTTTGTTATGCCTGCTATATGGGACGGTAGGATGATGGTTCATTTGACCTTGTTAATTGAGGCATGGCAATGCTACAGGTAGCCTTTTGCTGGAGGAGCTGATGGAGCGTAAGTTCATTGTGGGATTGCGCAGTCGAGTGCTAATCTGAATTGCAGCTAATGCCTATGAGGGAGAAAGACACAATGGTGTTTTGAGTAGTTTTCTGGAAACGCAGCGTCTAATAAATGTACTCTGCATGTAGAGGTCAACCCACTGCTGTCTATCTAATTGTACTTAGTGGTGAACTCTCCACAGCCTCCATACACAAAATTATGAATTATAACATAATAATTGTCTGTGTATTTTAATTGTTTTTCAATGTTTATTGGCTTCTGAATCTCAGTCGCTTCCGCCAGCAAGTTGGTCTTAGTTCGTCACTTCTTGGCAGAAAAATAAGCTGAAGGATTTATATTGAAAACAGAGAGAGAGAGAGAGAATGAGTTCCTTGATGTAGCCAAAACATTAAGGAACTGGCAGTCTCTCTCACTCTCTCTCCTCTTTCAATCAATCAATCAAATGTATTTATAAAGCCCTTTTTACATCAGCAGATCACAAAGTGCTCTACAGAACCCTGGCCTAAAACCCCAAACAGCAAACAATGCAGATGTAGAAGCACGGTGGCTAGGAAAAACTCCCTAGAAAGGCCGGAACCTAGGAAGAAACCTACTGTAGAGAGGAACCAGGCTGGAAGGGGTGGCTAGTCCTCTTCTGGCTGTGCCAGGTGGAGATAGCACATGGCCATTAAAGACAGATTGTTCTTCAAGATGTTCAAACGTTCATAGATGACCAGCAGGGTCAATCAGAGGTCGAGAAAGCAGGTGTGGTA
Source organism: Salvelinus alpinus (assembly GCF_045679555.1). Classification (NCBI taxonomy): domain Eukaryota; kingdom Metazoa; phylum Chordata; class Actinopteri; order Salmoniformes; family Salmonidae; genus Salvelinus; species Salvelinus alpinus. The sequence continues at coordinate 58,583,213 of NC_092096.1, forward strand.
GAGACAGAGAGAGAGAAAGAGCGAGAGAGTCAAAAACAGCAGGTCCGGGACAAGGTAGCATGTCCGGTGAACAGGTCAGGGTTCCCTAGCAGCAGGCAGAAGAGTTGAAACTGGAGCAGTATGACCAGGTGGACTGGGGACAGCCAGGAGTCATCAAGCCAGGTAGTCCTGAGGCATCGTTCTAGGGCTCAGAACCTCCGGTAGGTGATGGAAAGAGGGAGAGAGAAAGAATTAGAGGGAGCATGCTTAAATTCACAGGACACCAGATAAGACAGGAGAATTACACAAATATGACAGACTGACCCTAGCCCCCTGCATATAAACTATTACTGCATAGATACTGGAGGCTGAGACGGGGGGGATCGGGGGTCGTCAAAAGAGACATCAGGTTCCAGAGGAACGCCGAGGTACTTCACAGTTTTATTTGAGACAATAGTTTTTGACATTTTCCAGGTAATTACTTTTTTGCTTTTTCAATAGAGGCTTTATTACTGCCACTTTTAGTGAGTTTGGTACACATCCGGTGGATAGGGAGACATGTATTATGTTCAACATAGGAGGGCCAAGCACAGGAAGTAGCTCTTTCAGTAGTTTAGTTGGAATAGGTCCAGTATGCAGCTTGAAGGTTTAGAGGCAATGACTATTTCCATGAATGTGTGTCTCCGTTGATCCTCGGTCCTGGCAGTTCTGTGCAGACTCAGGACAAATGAGCAAATTTCTTGTGACAAATGTTTTTATTTTTAGGGGTGTGTCTGCATTTAGGATATTTTGCAAGGTTACATTTAGATCCTCAGTTAGGTGGTTAACCGATTTTTGTACTCCAATGTCCTTTGGTAGATGGTGGGAGTCTGGAAGGGCATCTAGGAATCTTTGGGTTGTCTGAGAATTTATAGCACAGCTTTTGATGATCCTTGGTTGGGGTCTGAGCAGATTATTTGTTACGATTGCAAACGCAATAAAATGGTGGTCCGATTATGAGGAAAAACAGTTAGATCCACAATATTTATTCCACGGGACAAAACTAGATCCAGGTTATGACCGTGGCAATCAGTAAGTGCGGAGAAATGTTAGACAAAACCCACTGAGTCGATGATGGCTCCGAAATAGTTTTGGAGTGGGTCTGGGGACTTTTGTGAATATTGTGAATATTATCTGCCATGAATACAAGGTCCGATAGGAATTCAGGGAACTCAGTGAGGAACACTGTATATGGCCCAGGAGGCCTGTAAACAGGAGATATAAAAAGTGATTGAGTAGGCTGCGTAGATTTCATGACTAGAAGCTCAAAAGATGAAAACACAGTCATTTGAATTTTTTGCTGTCGTAAATTTTACCAACACCTCTGCTTTTGTGGGATGCGTGGGGACATGGTCACTAGAGTAACCAGAAGGAGAAGCCTCATTTAACAGTAAATTCATCAGGCTTGAGCCATGTTTCAGTCAAGAATATCACATCAAGATTATGATCAGTGATTAGTTCATTGACTATGACTGCCTTGGAAGTGAGGGATCTCACATTAAGAAGTCTTATTTTGAGATGTGAGATATCACAATCTCTTTCAATAATGACAGTAATGGAGGAGGTCTTTATTCCATCGAGATTGCTGAGACGAACATCGGCATGTTTAGTTTTGCTCAACCTAGATCAAGGCACATACATGGTCTCAATGGGGATAGCTGAGCTGACTACACTGACTGTGCTAGTAGCAGACTCCACTAAGCTAGCAGGCTGGCTAACAGAATGCTGCCTGGCCTGCAACCTATCTCAAATCAATCAAATGCACATATTTATCAGATGTTATGTGTTCCTAGCTCCAACAGTGCAGTAGTATCTAACAATTCCCAACAATACACACAAATCTAAAAGTTTTTTTTTTTTAATTAAGAAATATGTAAATATTAGATTGAACAATGTCAGAGTGGCATTGACTAAAATACAGTAGAATAAAATACAGTATATACATATGAGATGAGTAAAGTAGTATGTAAACATTATTAAAGTGACTAGTGTTCCATTATTAATGTGGCCAGTGATTCCAAGTCTATATAGGGCAGCAGCCTCTAAGGTGCAGGATTACGTAACCGGTTGGAAGCCGGCTACTGATGGCTATTTATCAATCTGATGGCCTTGAGATAGAATCTGTTTTTCAGTCTGTCGGTCCCAGCTATGATGCACCTGTACTGACCCATGGCTCGGGTGGTTGATGTCCTTTTTGGCCTTCCTGTGACATCGGGTGCAGTAGGTGTCCTGGACGGCAGGTAGTTTACCACACCACCGGGAAACCACACCACCCTCTGGAGAGCCTTGCGGTTGTGGGCAGTGCAGTTGCTGTATCAGGCGGGGATACAGCCCGACAGGATGCTCTCAATTGAGAATCTGTAAAAGTTTGTGAGGGTTTTAGTGGCCAAGCTAAATTTCTTCAGCCTCCTGAGGTTGAAGAGACGCTGTTGCGACTTCTTCACCACACTGTCTGTGTGGGTGGACCATTTCAAATCATCAGTGATGTGTACGCAGAGGAACTTGAAGCTTTCCACCTTCTCCACTGCGGTCCCGTCGATGTGGATAGGGGCGTGCTTCCTCTGCTGTCCACGATCAGCTACTTACTTTTGTTGACGTTGAGTGAGAGTTTATTTTCCTGGCACCACTCTCCCAGGGGACTCACCTCCTCCCTGTAGGCTGTCTCATGATTGTTGGTAATCAGGCATACTAATGTTGTGTCGTCTGCAAACTTGATGATTGAGTTGGAGGCGTGCGTGGCCACGCAGTCATGGGCGAACAGGGAGTACAGGAGGGGGCTGAGCACGCACCCTTGTGGGGTCCCTGTGTTTAGGATCAGTATAGTGGAGGTGTTGTTTCCTACCTTCATCACCTGGGGGCGGCCCATTAGGATGTCTAGGACCCAGTTGCACAGGGTGAGGTTTGGACCCATGGCCTCGAGCTTAATGATGAGCTTGGAGGGTACTATGTTGTTGAATGCTGAGCTATAGTTAATGAACAGCATTCTTACATAGGTATTCCTCTCGTCCAGATTGGATAGGGCAGTGTGCAGTGTGATGGCGATTGCATCGTCAGTGGGGCAGTAAGCAAATTGAAGTGGGTCTAGGGTATCAGGTAAGGTAGAGGTGATATGATCCTTAACTAGCCTCTCAAAGCACTTCATGATGACAGTAGTGAGTGCTACGGGGTGATAGTCATTTAGTTCAGTTACCTTTGCTTTCTTGGGTACAATGGTGGACATCTTGAAGCATGTGGGGACAGCAGACTGGGATAGGGAGAGATTATGTCCGTAAACACTCCAGCCAGCTGATCATCGCATGCTCTGAGGATGTGGCTAGGTATGCCGTCTGGGCCGACAGACTTGCGACGGTTAAGGCGTTTAAATGTCTTACTCACGTCGGCAAGGTAGAGGGCCGCGTCGGTGACACTGTGTTATCTTCAAAGCAAGCAAAGAACATGTTTAGCTTGTCTGGAAGCAAGACGTTGGTGTCTGCGACGTGGCTGTTTTTTCCTTTGTAGTCCGTGATTGTCTGTAGAGGGTTATATGCAAGACGAGTAATGAGGGAATGCAAACCAGGTGTGTGGGAAAACAAGACAAAACAAATGGAAAATGAAAGGTGGATCGGCGATGGCTAGAAGACCGGTGAAGTCGACCGCCAAACGCCGCCCGAACAAGGAGAGGGACCGACCATGGCGTAAGTCATGACAGTACCCCACCCCCCTTGACGCGCGGCTCCAGCAGCGCGCCGACATTGGCCTCTGGGACGACCCGCAGGGCGAGGCGCAGGGTGATCCGGCCGGAGACGGTGGGACTCCCGCAGCATTGAAGGTTCCAACACGTCCTCCACCGGGACCCAGCACCTCTCCTCCGATCCGTACCACTCCCACTCCACGAGGGATTGAAGGCCCCTCACCCGACGCCTCGAATCCAGTATGGAGCGAACAGAGTACGCCGGGGCCGCCTCGATGTCGACATCGAGGGGGCGGAGGAACCTCCCGCACCTCAGACTCCTGGAGCGGGCCAGCCACCACCGGCCTGAGGAGAGACACATAGAATGAGGGGTTAATACGGTAATCGGGGGGAAACTGTAACCTGTAACTAACCTCGTTCAGTCTCCTCAGGACTTTAAATGGCCCCACAAACCCAGCTTCCGGCAGGGCAGGCGGAGGGGCAGATTTTGGGTCGAGAGCCAGACCCGGTCCCCCGGTGCGAACACCGGGGCCTCACTGCGGTGACAGTCTGCACTGGTTTTCTGGCGCAGCTCGGCCCGCTGGAGGTGAACATGGGCGGCGTCCCATGTCTCCTCCGCGCGCCTGAACCAGTCGTCCACAGCATGAGCCTCGGTCTGACTCTGATGCCAAGGCGCCAGAACCGGCTGGTACCCCAGTACGCACTGGAAGGGGGAGAGGTTAGTGGAGGAGTGGCTGAGTGGCGGAGCGAGTTCTGAGCCATCTCGGCCCAGGGCACGAACGCCGCCCACTCCCCCGGCTGGTCCAGGCAATAAGACCGCAGAAACCTACCCACATCCTGGTTCACTCTCTCCACCTGCCCATTACTCTAAGGCTGATCGAGACCCCCAGACGTTCCATGAACGCCCTCCAGACCCTCGAAGTGAACTGGGGACCTCGATCAGACACTATATCCTCAGGCACCCCGTAGTGCCGGAAGACGTGCGTAAACAAGGCCTCCACAGTCTGTAGGGCCATAGGGAGACCGGGCAGAGGGAGGAGACGGCAGGACTTAGAGAAACATATCATGACAGGCAGGCAGACAGACAGGTAGACAGACAGGTAGAGAGACAGAGTGACAACAGAGGAGAACAAGGAGAAGCACAGACAGTCGGAGTGACAGACAGACAGATAGACAGACAGGCAGCCAAGTGACTGCACAGACGATGCAGAGACAGACTGCACAACAGGGAGACAACAGAAGCACAGTTATAATGGTGAGTTGTATCTCCAGTGGTGTTTTTACATGTTGTATTTGTCTTAAACATTAGCTGGTTAAAAAGGTTAGAAAGGAGGATGACTTTGTTTCACTGGTACTGTAAAAGTTTAGAAAAGCAATACTACAGTGTACTGCCTATGTTATGTGTGAGTAGAATTTCCGCCTGTGTCTGTAAGTAGCGTGGGGGGTTGGTGCACACACGGTGATGTGGGCTGGTGTGGCTAAAATGCCTGGGCTGAATTCTTGTCCCAGTCCGCCCCTGTCATGAGTTCACACCAATTTCTGACTCATGAAGAGATAGATGTTCAACTTTGTTCATCCTGTCATTTGACAATCCATCTTCATGCAGTGCATGATAATAGCACACAGCTAGGCCTTAACACTGGCCCTCAGCACTGATGCATGCAGTCTATCTGTTACATAAATCAACTGATCAAGAAGAATCACTCCCCATTAGAGCTCTGCTACCCGACCAGAGCCCAAAGGCCCCCGACATTACACATCTGGTTACGGCCGGGTAAGGCCTGTTTTATTTTATAAATAACTAGGATACGGGTAGGGCTCGGGTATCACCAAATTGATCACTAACATTTTGAAGCTGAGCCATTTGCTCGTGCTCTGCTGCTCAGTACAGTCAAATCTGACTAAGATCATAACATGGTGTCAGAAATGCTTCAACTATGTCAAATATAAGACAGGAGAGATTATTTCACAGAAAATAACAATAACAGACAGAGGAGCAGCTAATGTTGCTTGGGTTTTGTCTGAGTTTAGAGTGACGAAAAGTAGCTAACAGCTAACTGCTCTCTCACATCTCCTCATTGAGCAGAGCAGCCCAAGAGGAGCCATTGCTATGGATACTCATAGACTCAGAGCCGCCATGAGCAGAGCGCATGCAGAGCGAGCAGTGCACAGGGAGTGAGTGACAGACAGAGGAGCAGCTAATGGATTTACTAACGGAGTAAGTTATTTCTGATTTCGGGTTTCGAGCAGGGCTGGCCCTTAAATTTGAGTAGGGTTGGGCCTGAACGACGTGGGCATGGGTATGGCTCTGGGTTAAAATGCATGCCCGTGCAGGGCTCTAATCCCCATGGGGTATTTACTGTATCTACCAAAGGCTGAAAAGTCATCTTAGACCAGACGTTTTAAGCAGACCAAGTGGGGATTTTTTGTATGGAGGTCTATGAGAGTGTCAAATTACGTGAGGCTTATTTGATCTAATAGAAGTTTCGTAATGGTTAGGCTGTTACAAATGTACTGATATAGGTGGATTTACTCTGCATTTCCGTCAACTTAGAGAAACAACTTAGTTGTTCACACGCTTATTTGCCCTCTCATTGGCTAGAATCTGAGCTCGCCTCTTCCCTCCTGCGTTCCATCTTTGAGGACCTATATTTCCATTGTAAAAGCAGTCACTGAACTATCTGGTCAATATACTAGATCATCTTTGACTGAGTGCCACACTCAAGGCTCCACCAGCAGTATGTATGCTCCTCTCGGGAATAAAACTGGTATGCCTCAGTGGTTCAATTCCTTCTCAAATTGGCCATGGCAGTAACCTTCACATTCCAGATAGTCAACCAACCAACACCATACCACAGGTCTACAGATCCAAAGAAAAATCAATGACACATTTCTGTCCCTCCAGAGAACAGTCTGTACAGTACCGTGACAAGAATAGAACCCTCACGTTGTAGGACAAAAGGTCATGCATTGGGTATATATTGTACTTCATTGGGAAATGTAGATTACTTTCAGACATTAACTTCAAACGAAAGTATGATTTGACATTGATTGCTCTCGGTTAGATAATCATTTTTCAGCCACTGCTGGAGGAAGAAGAAACAAACAATTTCCTTTGCACTAACCTGGGCCAAGTAATGGCCATCAAACTGGTCAAAACTGTAATGAGAATTATGAGAGAACAATTGCTGCCTAAACATCATCATAATTACGTTTGAACGGGGTCATCTGTCATTCATTTGGACAATATGATAGCATTGCCTTGACGCAGGAGAAAGCAGCAAGGAGACTTGCTGAAGACTATCACTTCCTCTTGGGCTTATGGTGGCTTCACCTGTCCCAGATCATGTGATGAAGTTCCCACAAGGTCACCACCTTGTGAATATAAGGACACAGAGAAATGGATTGTGGATTCTCTTGTTTAAGTCTCAGAGGTCAAAATAAGTAGATGTATCGAGCTTTCGACGCCAATCAACACTATGCTGTGATTAATAGTATTGGATGTTGTGACGTGTTATGGTAGGTTGCCCTGACGTTTGACTACAGTGCACATGTTGTAGCATTCATTGCTAACTGTTCAAACACTAGGCTAGGTGAATTACATTCTCTGTTCTTGTCAGTTATATTTAATATTTTCAATACACAGTTAAGTGAGTGGAAAAGTATTGTTTCGGTTGAAATATGCAAGGACAAACAATCTATATGGAAATGTGGTGGCAAGCACCAACCCAAAGGCCTAACTATATTAGGCCTCGTCCTCGTTTCCCTGTTTCATCCAAATAATTTAACATCATTTCCTCCGTGGGTGTATTTTCTCATTCCTTACACCCTCGTGAAATATCTCTTTTAAATCTTCAAAATGTGAACAGCATCTATTGGCTGCCCCTGTCACGTTAAACACTTCAAAGTGTGGAAATGAGACAGAATGGGAAGTTCTGAGTCGGAATGCCTGCTCCACATTATATACGGATATTGTCACTGGTATCTTTTCACTTTCTCTTCATGAGTACAATTGTGTGAGTCTGTGCATAGCGGTGTGTGTGTGTCGAGTGCTGCACAGCATGTTGCTCTAACTCTGAGAAGGCAGGTGCCTCAGGAAGATGGAAATATAATTAGAGAAGGGAAAAACATATATGTTTTCCTCCACAATATCAAAAACAATATCTTCCCAGAAAGAAAACAAGCAACGTAGCCTATTATATATGCAGCTCTTATAATGTTAGGTAACACCCAGGCAGTAAATCTATGCGTGTTGCACTGTTAGCTACAGAACTAGTCCAAGTTGTTCATCAAGTCCGCATTTATGCACAACCACAAATCCAATGAGGTCAATCACCTCAACTAATGAGGAGACAAACTAATGGCTATCGAGACAAGGTCATCGTCAGCAGGGTTGATTTGGGCTGATAATCATGTCTGTATAGTGAGGCGGTATTTTACTTGTGTTGAGGCATATATTGTATAATTAAAAAGATTTCACCTACTGTATTACCAGTGACATGCAGACCTTGGTTCAAATAATATTTGAAATATGCAATTTTTTTGTTATTTAATCAGCTGTGCTTGATCAAGCTCACAGGCTCAAGCAAACACACAAATATTTCAAATATTTCAAATACTATATGAACCCAGGTCTGTTCACATGTCAACCCAGATTACATGTGACGATTGTACCTAAATAGAAAAGTAAGTGGAGTAGCTGAATGGACTTTTTGTAAACTGTGTTATATTTGAGAGGCCAGCTTGTTAAACTTGAACCTCAAATTTCCTCAACCACTGTTGCTAGTCTTAGGTGCAGGAGAGCACGATTACTGTGGGGAACGCTTGTGTTCCACAACCTGCAAACCAGGATCCATTTGCATCCGAACTGTGAGGTGGTAGAAAGAAAAGGAGAGGGGGAATTAAAACGTAAGGGCTTGCAGAGGCGCCGCCTGTCACCGGGGGGTGAGGGGGGCTGCTGTGATGTTGATGTGTCTCAGTGACGGAGTCCGTCGATCACGAAAAGTCAAAATCCTCAGATGAGCGCCGACCGGGTGGGTGTGCTCAGCTCTTTGTAGGTGTCTCCTTTCATTTTGAAAGCGAGGGAGAGATAAATAGGTTATTGCCTTTCGCGACAGAGTCACTAATGTGTTCAAAGACGTCCCAATTTTGGAAACATTAAAGAGCATCATCATTTGGCTCCATGATTCCATGATAAGCGTAATTCACAAGCTTTGAATGAATTTGATCTTAAATACTTCCAGAATGTGCCATTAGATAAGTGATAGTTGGGTGTCTGATGAAAAAAGAAACATGCAGTTCTGTCTCTAATGTCCCTTTGTATTCTATCTAAGGAAAATGCGTTTTAAAACTATGGAACTATGGAAAAAGGATGTAATCTGAATTGTCTATAATGCCATAACCTACTGGAAGGGAAAGGTGAATGCCAGGAACACAGGCGTTTCGCTACACCCGCAACCAAATCTTCTACATATATGTACTGTATATGCGACCAATCAAATTTGATTTGATTTGAACGTGACCACGATGAGATATGTATAAGCTAACTGAAAGAAGAATATCCATTGTCACTCTTATTCTGAAAGTCACTTAACTCAGCCCTTGTTGAATACTAAGATAATTGTAAGAGCACTTTCAAACTCTTACCAGCCAGTGACTAAGCCCTTCCACCATGTAATCCAGATTGTTCGAAGAGAAACACTGCCATTTCCAGAATGTCCCAGGACCCTTGATTTGTAGTTTGATTTACAGTTCCCTAACTCCAAGCCAATCTCAGCGATATTGCTAAATCAATACTTTGGTTGACAAATGTGGCCGTTGACAAATGAGGTGTCTGAAATCAACGAAAAACATTTGCTGGCCTCCCGTTTAACAGTCCATGTGAAGATAGGGATGCAGAGATGTTTTCGGGGTCAGGACACTGCCTATGTTTCAATCGATGGATATGTCCAGGGGAAGCAAGTTGAACAAGAGTTCAACGTCAAGAGATGCATGGCTTTTATCCGACTCGTTTTGGGAGTTATGAACTTGGTTACTAATTTATCCACTATTGCTGAAGTTCCTTGTCAGTATGTATGAAGGGAGTCTGGGGAGTAATGGAGCTAGGGCGACGTGACTGTGGGAGGTCGGTAGATGAGAGACTGAAATTAGAAGATCAAACTGGATAGACCAATTCTACATTCTGTGTGTCTGAAATGAGATGCGGCACATTACTCTTTTATGTCGAGCCATGTTGAAATTAACATATTCCATCTCCGCTTGACGTGAATAAAAATGATTCTAGATTCTTTATGAGTCAAAAATATTCTTCTGTGTATTCAAAAGCACTTTCCCAAACAGTGCCCTTAAAAGTCATGTCACAAACAGTATGGTCATGCATTAAAATATATTTTAGATACATTTTAGATATATTTATTGCATCCAATAAGAAACCTTTAATGTAGCTCTGCAATATGACATCATCATACACAGCAAGACGACTTCCATCTTAAAGACGTCATCAACCAAACAAACAGCACAATTGTAATCTGCAAAGGCTTTGAGGCTTGCCTACATTCGGAAGATCCAAAAGTGGCAGTTTTGGCAGATTTGAATTTGTTCCTGTTGATTTAAGTCAGCAGGACGTCGCCCCACTGTGTATAATGTCATCATATTGCAGAGTCTACATGTCATTCAGGTGTCAGTCTCCTCTGATAAAGATGTCATGGCTTTATATATAAACAAAGCGGATTTACTTAGAACCCTGTCGTTCAGATAACATGACTCTGTCGTTTAAGTCTTCAACTGCAGCATCTTAATTTCGGGGGAAGTCCCATTTAGATGTCAAAGGAAGCTCTTCGGGAGGTCTCAATGCAGGCTAAGCAACTCTGCTGCTTCGCCAGCAAAAGGAATTAGAGACAATAAACGAGTAGACAAATCTGCCATGAAGAACTTGGCTGTGAAGATGACAGCCAATTCCCATAAGAGCATGGCAATACATAAGCACATCTCGGTGTCTGGAGGGGGTTCCAGACGACAATCCAATATCTCCCAGCTAAGCAGTAAACGGAACGGTTGAGATGCAGCAGTGGAGTGACGCTGAGGCTAAAGTTATGGGAAATGGGCCGGGTAATAAGTTCAAGCCCATATTTCGGTTCATACATCAAACATTTGTTTCTGGGCATAGTGGCCTAGTCTCAGTGAATTTTTTCTGTAAGCGTTTCTTATTAAAGAACCTATATGGGTTACAATGTCCCGCGGTATGGAACTAGGCTGATTGGGGGGAAAAGAAGATTAAGTCATTGTTAAATAAATAGGGATTGTATGTTTTTGAAGTAATCTACCATGCATTATTGAGATTCTATATTACCTAAATGTTTTAATAGTTGATCTCAGGTATTGCTACTATTATTCATGTCATGTGGTATATCTCTTATAGAGTATACCAGAACTGCAGTCACAAATTGCTAGAGGAAAGGGTATTCCGTGTAGTGTTGCTATCTCATGTCTTTCATTGCAATGACAGGAAAATAGTAAAATAGTCACATCATTTAAGGGCTGCCCTCTTAATTAAGACAACTTTATTACAGTAGTTTTCTTTTCTACAGTAATCTTAACGTCAAGATTTTGGGAAGCATTTCTTCTTCCGAAATATCCCAGAAAGGGCTCATGCCAGCATGTCAAAACGCTCAGCTCGCTTAGTAATATCAATGACAAAAGTGTGACAAATGCGGTTGTTGCTTGCTACGTCCAAGGGAGCATTCCTGAGCTGCTCCTGTCACACAACCATCTGCCTCTTGTCAGAGCTTCTTTTTTTCAGCCCTTGAGTCACGCCATTTAGTTGAGCCAAAATGGGTGGAAAGTGAGGCTGCATCTGAGGCAACCGAGCTCAATCATCAAAGCACCTTGACAGGGACAATTGTCGGTTCCTTGACAAGTTTCCTTGGCAGCGTATACGCTTGCCTCCCAAACAACTTCATTTCAAAACATTCAAGTGGACAGAAAGCATATGTGCTCGTGACCTTTTCCCATTTGCCACGATGATAATAATATTATTATTAAAAGCGCATGTGCTCGTGACCTTTTCCCATTTGCCACTATGATAATAATTGTATTATTTCAAATGTTTCTGAAATTCCTTCATCATTATAAAATTATAATAATGATTGCATATGAAGCAATGTAATAATAATTTCAAATAGTTGTGTTGTCAGGGTTTTTATATTTCAGGAAACGTTTCCCTGAAGAAGTACGTTTAAAAAAATATATATATATCTGTGACATGTTGTCAGGGTGTCTCGTGATGAAGTGACTTGAACAGCTCACAAAAAGCTTCAACCATGCCACGACTCGACAAAATAGGCGTTGTTATGGTGACAGAAAACCCTGTTGTCATAGTCAGAGTGCTCTATAACATCTTGACGTCAAAGGATAAATGGATGTGCAATCACTGGTCACACACTGGTACAGAAAGAAAGCCTAAAAGCCTTGTCCACAATAGACGCCAGCTCAACCATTCTGGCACAACTAACAATTTCATCCCAATTTCGAAGTATTTTGACAGACTCTAACCATTACACAAATGCGGATATTTCCGACGTCATTTCAACGAAACCTAAGTGCAATCTAATTAGGCTCTACATCTATACCCGAATCAAATAACACTATGCATATTTGCCTTCAAAAACAGCATGAAAGGCTAAATCAATACAACAACCCGGAGAGTGTCTCTGGACGTGTTAAAGCTAGACCATGTTTCAGTGTGTATCACTTGATCTGGGGAGAGTAAAGGAGAGAGTGGAGGAGGGAAGTGTATGGGTCCTCCCAATGGAGTGCCGCCATTTCATACAGCGGTGCCCGGTGATACCTCCTGGGCTGGAACTAATTGGTGCGAGATTAACTTTCCAGTGGGATATAATGACCCCAAGCGCTCCTCACATCCCTGGATCACTGACATCGAAGGAGCCCCGGTTTCCTCTACGCTTCTGGAAGTGATTACTTGGCTCTAGTCTGTCTCCCCTCCACCACACCACAAGCCCTTATAGGACTAAAATAGCTACAGTACATGTGAAAACAGTACTGGCAGTAGTCCCTGTTTAGGTAAATATGCCACTTCCTATAGAGTTGTTCAACAAGTAACTTGTATCTCTCATCTGCAGTGGTCATGTCATGGTTAGATAGCCACTTTTTCTAGAAGCTTACAGTTTTTTTACAATCGCTTTGGCACTAATTTCGGAACCTTGATGTCATTTTTCAAAACTCTAGACACAAACTCACAACCGATGATCAAAATGCATATTTTTCAAAACTCTTTTTCCAATTGCTTGGATACAATACACATAAAGCTAAGATCATTTGTTCATTGAACTAAAATCACCTGTTCAAAATGACACAACTTAACATCAAAGTATTACCATTTCAAAATGCAATTCACACATTACATCTGAAATGACTGTCTATTAATTTCATTACAATGATCTAACTATCAATTGATACAACTGATCAAAATGATAACTGTTGTATTACTCTTAATGCATAGTTTTACGGTAACTGACGAACAATATTCCATGTTTAGATCATGAAAGTTTCAGGATAACGAGATCCATTGACACCAGTTACCGTGGAGCATGAACCAATTGGACTACATTATCTATGGATGTAATATTTCATTATCATTCTTTATCAGACACTGTTTCTATGGTCCCATGTACCACTTTTCCAGACCATGTTTTCAGATTTGACATTACTGTACACTCACCGGCCACTTTATTAGGTACACCTATCTAGTACTGGGTAGGACCCCCTTTTGCCTCCACAACAGCCTGAATTATTCACGGTGTTGTACGTTAAGAGACGCCATTCTGTTCACCACTGTTTTAAACAGCTGTTATTTGAGCATTTGTGGCCTTTCTGTTAGCTTGAATGAGTCTGGACATTCTCCTCTGACCTCTCTCATTAACAAGGTGTTTTTGCCCATAGAAATGCCGCTCACTGAATGTGTTTTGTTTATCGCACCATTCTCTGTAAACTCTAGAGACTATAGTGAGTAAAAATCCCAGGAGGGCAGCTGTTTCTGAGATGCTGGAATCACCATGTGTGGCATCAACAATCATACCACGGTCAAAGTTGCTTAGATTACTCATCTTGCCTGTTCTAATGTTTGGTCGAACAACATCTAAAGCTCTCTACTCTATATACTCTATATATTGAGTTGCAGGCAGCCACATGATTCACTGTTCGAATGTAACCTTCCTTGATGAGCTAAATCAAGTCTGTATAGCTGATGGCATGACCTATGTCATTGTGTGGGATAATGTCAGGTTCCACCATGCTCAAATGGTGCAAGCATGGTTTCAGGCCCAACCACAATTTACCACCCTGTACTTACCCCCATACTCTCCTTTCCTTAACCTGATTGAGGAATTTTTCTCCACATGGAGGTGGAAGGTATATGATAGGCGCCCTCACGAACAAGCCGCCCTTCTCCAGGCCATGGATGACGCATGCAATGACATCACGGCAGACCAGTGTCATGACTGGATTCGCCATGCCCGAAGATTCTTCCCAAGATGTTTGGCTAATGAAAACATCCATTGTGATGTGGCTGAGAACCTGTGGCCAAATCCACAAGACAGTGTTGATGGAAATATAGAAGTACAGTAATCAATCCGTTGTTTAGCTTTTTACAGTAAGCCAGGTGTGGAACACTGCAGTTGACCTTTTACTGTAGTTTTTTTCTTTTTTTGTAGCTCATTATTTTTGCTTTGATTCAAAGAAACCTATGTTGTGATTTTATTGTATTTCATCAATACATTTCAGATTTTGTTCAATGATTCCACTGTGTCTGTAGTATTCTCTCTACTAGTCCTTTTACAGTGATGTATTTACATGTAGTACCATAATGAAACATGTATCACATATTTTGTACTACAATATTTAATGATTGTACAAACAACTACACAGTGAAACTATCGGTATCTTGTGTGTGGGTGATCTAAATGAATGTTCCTATTGTATTTCATGATAAATGAGTTATTTGAACCAATGTTTCTTTAAAGATATGAATGCACAATGCAATGTTTTGAACATTGGACAGCCTGTGTTACAAGTGATGACCGTTTTGAGTTTTGTGTCTAGAGTTTTGAAAAATGACCACAAGGTTCTGAAATTAGTGCCAAAGTAATTGTAAAAAACTGTAATATAGCAGTAATTATGGACTATTGTGCATTACCATTGAGCATGAGACAGCACACACATCCACATTCTGCTTACTCTGCATTCTACAGTACCATGTTTATAGCATAATTAGTATAATTAGTCCTGATTCAGACTGTGTGTGTGTGTGTGTCTGTGTGTGTATTTGTGTGTGCGTGTCTCTGTGTGTGTGTGTGTGTCTCTGTGTGTGCGTGCGTGTGCATGTGTGTGTGTCTCTGTGTGTGCGCGTGCATGTGTGTGCGTGTGCGTGTGCGTGTGCGTGTGCGTGTGCGTGTGCGTGTGCGTGTGTGTGTGTGTGTGTGTGTGTGTGTGCGTGCGTGTGCGCGCGCGTGCGTGCGTGTGCGCGTGCGTCTGTGATTTGGTTCCATCAGTTTTACAAAACCCATTGTTTGGGTGTATTTTTAAAGGGCTTCCTCATGAGATGTTTGTCTTGTTTGTCTTTGAAAACAGTCAAGCCCTCGCATTGATTTGTGTTCTGTGTATTTAATTATTGAGGAATGTGCCTGGCAGGGGATGGAATCCAACTGATGACCCAAACCACAGGCTTTGTCCTTCAGGAGATTCACCTGATTCGTTAACAACTGTTTTAAAAGCAGCACCATTTACAACTCAAATTCAGCCTCACCAGGCTCTTATGTACCCTGCTTTTATATTCAGTGGGAAAGTCAACCTGAACAAATAAAGATATGTATTTCCAAATGAAACCATGTTCATAATTATCCTTAAGGTCTTTGTGTTGGAGTGTAGGCCTGAGTAGGATGCCAGAGTAGGGTACCAAGGCGCATAAGGCTTTTCAGTCAAATCATATTTCATGTGTTGTTGTTTTTTACTTACAGAGCTTATTTTTCCCCTCACAGCTGTCCCACAGTGTTAGTTATGCAGATTAGATGTTATGAAGCAATACAGACCGAATTGAAGTGTCTTGAGTTTTGTTCCCCTGCCCCCCCTTTATACTCAGAACAGCCTCAATTCGTTGGGGCGTGGACTCTATAAGGTGTCAAAAGCGTTCCACAGGGATGCTGGGCCCATGTTGACTCCAGTCTTAATACACACAGGAAACTGTTGAGCATGAAAAACCCAGCACATACTATCATACCCTGTTCAAAGGCACTTCAATATTTTGTCTTGCCCATTCACCCCCTCAGAATGGCACACATGCACAATCCATGTCTCAATTGTCTCAAGGCTTAAAAATCCTTCTTTAACCTGTCTCCTCCCCTTCATCTACACTGATTGAAGTGGATTTAACTAGTGACATCAATAAGGGATCATAGCTTTCACCTGGTCAGTCTATGTCGTGGAAACAGCAGGTGTCCTTAATGTTTTGTATTCAGTGTATAAGCCCACACTAATCATTGTGGATAGAGTATAATTGACAAGCATTGCCTTCTGATACGTTATCCTCCCTTAGTTTTGAGCTCAACAGCCAAATCATTATTAGTCTATGATGTTGAAATATCACACCTTGGGGGCAACAAGTTTTACTTTAAAGGTGAACTGAGCTTAATTGATATGCCAACCAAGACGAGTATATTGATGGATGAAATGTGCTTTGTAGTGTTACACTAAATACCTGTCAAATTCCAGTTAGATCTCTCTACTTACATCATATTAGCCATGTTAATATTTTGTGTGCAACTCCACTGAATTATTGTCAAGAGTCAATCAATTATGACAACATCAACTGTGCATTTCTTTATCCTCCCATCATATTCTGAGTCACACTTTGAGGGACATCCTGATCATTCCTCCTTCATTAGGAATATGTATTTAGCATCCTCTTGTCCAAGTAGTCTTTCCATGGGAACCTGCTTTGGTTAGCAGCGTACTACAATACTTACACATATGGTGCTTGTTTCTCTGTGTACTAATACACAGTACCGTCTATACTAGCACTTCTGGCTTCTGTGTGTCTGCTGCCATTTGCCCTCCAACTTCACTGTGTGGCTGGCCAAAATGAACAAAATGACAGGCATCCCAGGAGCTTCAAATGGAGAGTTGTTGTCTTTCCTTTTTCTGACATTCTCCTCTCTTCCCCCACCCCCTTCCCTGTTACAATTTCTACTTTTCCCAAGAGGAGCGCCATAGTCGGCCTTATCAGGGATACCAGCTTTCAACATGGGCCTGGATGGGATGCATGCTTTCTGTAAATCTGTCATTTGTCAAGGGAAAAGAGGCACACATTATGGTGTGAATTTTAGTTGTGTACCCCCGGCATCACAATGGTTGGGGTTGACAAGGTGCAGGCCGGGTAACACATTTCACCTGTCAAAAGCAGTCATGTTGACATGAGGTGTCGGTGGGTTAATTCCATGTTGTAGAAAAAGCCATTACTGAGGTAACCAAATGGTCTATGGGTCATGTGTTTTTCTCGGAACACTCAGTGTCTCAACATGCTTCACTGAGTTGTTGCTATTGACAAATTGTCCTTTGTCCAACTTCAGAAACATCTCACCTAATGTTTTTTCAAAGTCTTTGTCCAGGTTTATTGACTGGGATTGATAGAAATGAGCAGGGAGACTAACAGAGGCAAGATAATGTGAAGGCCAATGGAGGCCGAGTTTCAATCCCAAACAGGTAGGGGGATCACCTTAAAACCTCTTAACCAATCTCAGGCATACACATTTCACCTATTCTATGTACAGTTCAGAACCTTTAAGACCAGGGTAGGCTACATAAAAAATCCCACCATGTTATGGATTGTGTTCAAAAGTCAGTGAAAGGGTTAAGATCTGCAAAAAGTATTCTGTAGTGAGGTAATTACATTTCAGTTCTTGAATAAATGACTTATTACGGTGTAATGGTTTGATAGTTTACATCCTTAACAGTCTAGAGCAATATTTATGCTATTTAGCCACCACTATCATCACCTAAGAATAACGACACCCTTTGCAGGGCAGTGTCCCAGTCATAGTTCTGGGGCTTTGGGACCTCTTTGATGAAATGGGGAAGTGCCACCCACTAGTCCTTTACCACAACCTCCAGCAGCAACCTGATTTACCCAGACGGTTTCCCGTTCCTGTATCAACTGGGGCCAGCCTTGCTTAGCTTCAGGAACTAGCCAGTATGGGGATGCAGAAGCATATGGTCTAGAATATACTACAGTACCAATAATACTCTGTGTAACATCCTTGTCCTGTGCACAATATCTGGGTTTGCTATTAGTTAAGTTGCTCCTGAAGCTAACATAATGGTTACTCGTCTTCTTATTAAAGGAAAGAGAAACCCGCACACTCCTCTTGTTGATATCCATTGTTTACTGAAGCGTACGTGTCACGTGAGTTTTAATAACCAAAAGCAGTGTGCGGGTTTCTCTTTGTTCACACACCTGCAATGCGATAACTCAGATGTGCGAGTGCTTTTTGGAATTTTTGAATAACCGTCTTCTTCTCAATACATTTGGCACTGATCTTCAGACCTGGGTTCACTTGAGCTTGTCTGGCGCAATGGAATCAAAAGAAGAGTAAAAGTGCAAACCCCCCCACCCATCTTGCACTCCAGACACGCTCAATCAAACTCTCAAAGTATTTCTATGAAAACAATTATTATTTGAACACCATTTGACACTTTTTTTTCAACCCACTAATATAGTCATGAAGGCACCTGGAAATTAGTGAATGTTCTTACCTTACACAAGACATACTGAGTTATTGAATGTTCTGATCACCTGATCATTGGCACATTTGACTTACCATATACATATATTCTCCAGTAATGGTCCCTCCAACCCTCTTTTCTTTTCATCCATACAACTGTGTTATTAAGAAATGAATACCGTTCATTTAGATCAAAGTCTCACGTTTTGCTGGAGTTTGCCTCTCATGTACACGTCATGTGATGCACAGAAATCCACACATTGTCAGAAAATACGGGGAAGGAAGTGTATAACTTTCATGTCAAGGAAAGAGAAGGCAGCAAGCATCCTAATGGAAACGAGTTTCACATTCCTGTTAACCCTGAGAAATTGATTCTGGGATCTGGTCAATGCCTCCCCCCATATTTCAGTCTTATCAGGCACACTGAGCCATTCTGAAGATCTAAGAAGCAGGGCTTCGGGCACAGGCAGACATATTTTACAATTCAGAATGTTAAATACAATTATTTAATTGACATGCCTCGAGGAGACGGACGGGCGAGAGTGTGACACTAATGTAAAGCGAGGCAGTCAAGGCAGATGATGTTCTCGCTGGGATAACTTAAAGGCAAATCCAAACTTATTACACTAAAAAGGAAAACTTATCCAGCGAGTTCTGAAGCTCTGAAAGGAGAGGAAACTGAGGTGTGTCAGATAGACAGTCATACGAAGGGGAGAGACATTTTTTTACTGTAGAGGAATAATTCACGAGTTCTACAAGGCTGAAGTTGTTAAGGCGACTTTGATAATCCCCAAAAATGTGATAAGAGGAGAAGGAGCGTGTGCTAGCGTGGTTCAAAATCATTTTAGATTCTTGCGTCAATTGTGGATAAACCCAAACATTAGTACAGAGGTTTGGGGAGACCACTGTTGTGAATCTCTGACCTGAAGTAATTGCAGCAGAAATCTGAATATTTCCTTACAGGAACTTGGAAAATCAAGTATGTCCAGTCAATTATTTTCCCACCATATTAGCATAGCGTATCGATATGAAGAAAAAAACTATTTCAGAGTCGTCATCTGACATGCTACATGGGATTTACATACTGTATGAAAATGGGTTGGTAACATTATCAAAGTCGGGCATATCAATGGAAAACATGAAACAAATTGAATTAACAGTCGGAATAGGATTAAAATAATAAATTACCTATCTGATGACTTCTCTCTCTCATCTTGTAGCTCATTCTACAAAACATTATCGAGAAATTCACCACGTCAACCGTCAGAGGTGACTGAAGGTCAATCCAAGGCAGGCTATCTGTAGTTGATGTGGTTTTTATTTCTTCCCAGTCCAGATAATGTACATTTATTGCTTTTCAAGGACATATTGTAAGACATCCAAGCACTCTGAACACCAAGTAGTGATGCTTCAAAGCAGTGGTGCCCACAGCACGTAGCTGCCAGCATCTAAGCCAACACTGACATCATCACCCTAGCTTCTGTACCACACAATTTACAAAGCTATTTCGTGGAACCCTGTCATTCTTGATCATACTGAGTAATATTGCTTTTTGCCTGCGGTTTACACTAGAAATACAAGTAATCTCTATGAATGTGAACACTTTGACTTTCATCAGAGCAGCTGAGGATCTAATGATGATCCATGTCCAGAGACAAATCTGACAAAAACTAATGCTGCCAAGTTTATGTTTGTAGCCATTCATTTACATGTTATTCCCTTGACAGAATACAGACATGCACATTCTATTTAGCAGAAAACTAGCTACCTCAAAGACTGTGTCAAACGTACAGTAAGAGCTGTGTCCAAAAGTGTGATATGAAGACCTGTCACAAAAACATCATCAACAACTGGAGTAAGGACAATATGATGAACACTGGCAAATGCGGGAAAGACACAAGTCATAAAGAACAAGCTTAAGACCTGTCACAGAAATACAATAAAACAAACCGAATCTAAGACTGTGAAGCCTGAAGTTAATAGCATCCTATAGCCCGAGGATCAGAAAGGTCAAATGAATTGAGATGTGTCCAGGGAATGTATCAGAACGATTGATACATTCAAAGTGAATAATTCTATTGAATTGTCGAGGGATACACAGCCGAGTTAGTTTGGTGGCATTATTTATTTGCTGTATTTGACATTTCATTGAATACTTTCTTGTATTTTCCACCAGTACAATAGGATGACCGTTCCTGGGTATACACTCAGTTCTGTTTAAATGTTTAATCTTTGACTATGAGCCAAGAGAAAATAACTATACAAGTTAGTGAACAAAATTCAGTTATGAATAGAATGTCAGCATGCTTTTCTTTTCTTTTGTTACTTGCCCCTGCATGGGGGTAGACCGAATGTTAATTTGGTATTCTGTAAGATCATGATGAACGCAAAGCTAACAGATCTTAGATCTTAGCAGTAATGTGCTCTATGTTATCTCATGACTTTCCCCCATCAACATTCATACTAGCTCATAAGAAGGACAATAGAAAATGTGCACCAGTATTCTCAGGATTTTACAAGCATAGTTTCCAAGTGGATTATACTACACAACTACACATTGTATTTTAGTCCGGTACACCAACAATAGATGTCTTTGATGTAAACAATCAGTGCACTCTCAATGGAAGGTCTTTGCCTGTGTTAGAGGTAGAATAAATAAACTATGGGGGAGTTGCCTACCTATCGAGAAGGAGTGAGGCCAAACCCAGCAGAGACCGAGCTGTAAATATGACCTCCCTTCTCTCCTTCCTCCACAGGCCCATGCCTTCACGAAAACCCTGTGGGGTTTCTGTGGTACTCTGCGTGTGTGTGTGTGTGTGTGTGTGTGTGTGTGTGTGTGTGTGTGTGTGTGTGTGTGTGTGTGTGTGTGTGTGTGTGTGTGTGTGTGTGTGTGTGTGTGTGTGCTTGTCTGCTAGACGGGGGGTGGGGGTAGGGGGGCTAAGAAAGATATAGAGCCTGCCTACACCTTAGCTCTGAGTTGGCAGCAACCTGGTGTTAAAAATATACTCAGCCTTGCGTAGGTTTTAGAGGGACGATAGATAGAAATAAAACACTAGTTCCACCATTTCTCACCAAACCCACACTGAAATAAAGAGAACAGAAATATCAGCTTTTTAAACAAACACAACTCGACATACTCTTACACAAATAATTATTATGATTTGCCTGCTATGCCATTGCACACGCTGTTTAAGAAGCCACCTTGGCCTTACCTACATTTGGGTTGGTCCCAAATGGCACCCTATTTCCTATAGTATACAACTTTTGACACGGTTCCGTAGGGCGCTGGTCAAAAGTAGTGCACCTCATAGGGTGCTATTTGAGCCACATCCATTGAGTACATGTCACCTCCATACGACTCCAAACCGTTAGCTTCTCATGGATCACTAACAAGCCAAGGCGACCTTGAGCCAATGTGTAACCTCCGGGAAAGTAAGCAAAAGGAATCCATCCACCGGATACAGTATCTATAGGTCTGTTGGGTGCTTCAAACACAAAGCTGCCCATGACCGATACTGATTGAGTGGGATAACAACAACAACACCGGATAAAAGAGCATCTCAGGAGTACGACCCATGCGGTCTGTGTGAAATGTAGAGACTGATGTAAGCCCTTATGATGGTGTGTCTGTGTCCGTGTGCAGGTTATCCTGCTGTCTTGGAAACAGGTCTTACCTAGTCTATCTTGTTCTTCAATGGTCTTGTACACAGAGAGAGTGTATACCCTTGGATATCGGTTCACTCCCCATGCAATACTTGAACTAGGAATTCGTAGAAGCATTGTGTGAAGCACTACTTAGTCTTTGCAATGAAAAACGTAGCCTTGTCCGAGCCAGAATGGCCCATCTCTAGCTTCTATAGCCTGAGGCAGCCTGATGTACAAGTACCCCCCTGGACAGGATGCTTAGTCTACCGCAGGCCCTTAACGCTGAGTACCAAGCAGAGAAGTATCAAGTCTTTGGTATGACTCAACCAGGGATGAAACCCCAAACCTTCCAACCACAAGGTCGAGTTGGAAATACAGTGCCTTCAGAAAGTATTCACACCCCTTTGACGTTTTCCACATTTTGTTGTGTCACAGTCTGAATTTAAAATGGATTACATTTAGGTTGTTTGTCACTGGCCTACACACAATACCCCATCATGTCAAAGTAGAATTATGTTTTTTGAAATGCTTACAAATTAATTAAAAATGTAAGCTGAAATGTCTTGAGTAAATAAGTTTTCAACCCATTTTCTCATGGAAAGCCTAAATAAGTTCAGGAAGGGCACCTAATGGTAGATGGGTAAATAAGCAGACAATATCCTTTTGAGCATGGTGAAGAGTTATTAATTACACTTTGGATGGTGTATCAATACACCCAGTCACTATGAAGATAGAGTTGTCCTTCCTAACTCAGTTGCCGGAGAGGAAAGAAACAGCTCAGGGATTTCACCATGATGATTTCACCACGATGCCAATGGTGACTTTAAAACAGAGTTTAATGGCTGTGGTAGGGGGAAACTGAGGATGGATCAACATAATTGTAGTTACTCTACAATACTAACCTAGTTCACAGAGGGAAAAGAAGGAAGCCTGTACAGAATAAAAATATTCCAAAACAAGCATCTTGTTTGCAACAAGGTACTAAAATAATACTGCAAAAAATGTGGCAAAGCAATTAACTTTTTGTCCAGAATACAATTTTTATGTTTGGGGCAAATCCAATACAACACATTACGCAGTACCACTCTCCATATTTTCAAGCATAGCAGTGGCTGCATCATGTGATGGGTATTCTTGTAATCGTTAAGTACTGGGGGGGTTTTCAGGATAAAAAATAAACAAAATGTAGCTAATCACATGCAAAATCCTAGAGAAAAGCCTGGTTCAGTATGCTTTCCACCAGACACTGTGAGATGTATTTTAGGTTATTATCCTGCTGAAAGGTGAATTCAAGGCCAAATCTACACTGAAGTTGCTTACCAAGAAGACTTGGTTCTTACCAAGAAGTGAATGTTCCTGAGTGGCCAAGTTACAGTTTTGACTAAAATCTACTTGAAAATCTATTGCAAGACCTGAAAATGGTTGTCTGGCAATGATCAACAACCAATTTGACGGAGCTTGAAGAATTTTGAAAAGAATAATGGAGAAATGTTGTACAATCCAGGTTTGGAAAGCTCTTAGAGACTTACCCAGAAAGACTCACAGCTGTAATCGCTGCCAAAGGTACTTCTACAAAGTATTGACTTTCATTTTCAATACATTTGCAAAACTTTCTAAAAACATGTTTTTCTTTGTCATTTGTCGATGGAGGAGATCCATTTTTTGATTTTTTGACATTTTGCATTCAGGATGTAACACAACAAAATGTGGAATAAGTCAAAGGGTATGAATACTTTCTGAAGGCACTGTATAGCATGCAAACATAAAGGAAGGGGGAATATGTTATGCTATATATTAATGCATCTGTCAGTCATGGAAGGACTTAAACCATCACTCATTTGCATATAAAAAAAGCCACAGACAGTGGATTTTCCACTTGCATCTCTCCAAAGCCTCATTATTGCATGGGACTAAATTACTATATTTGTTGAGACATGTCCAATAATGCATTTGGCATAATATTTCCTAAAACTATAAATAGCATCATAGAATTCAAATATGGCTTAACTTGGCCGCTTTTATGTGGTCATTAAAGTAGTTAGAAACCACTTTCCCTTTTCATGTTTCTGCATAATAAACTCTGCAGTTTCCAACTGCTGTTATTCTTTTCCTTGTGAAGTCAAGCACATGTGCAAGTGCAAAGCTTGGAGAGTTGTATTGAAGAGTATAAGGCACAATTAAAAGAACATTGAACATGTTTCATATTGATGGATTGGCCATTGCTGCACATATGGAGTAACCAAGTGTACTCAACTAAAGTGGAAGTAGAATGTACAATAAAATACAATCAAATGTATTGTACTTCATAGCGAATAATAGAATAGCTAGGAGTCCTGCCTGCTAGATAGCTCGGTGTCCTGTGATTGAATCGAAATGCATAGCAACAGTCTTTGGTAGAGAATCCTAATATTTAGACAGTATGAAGATATAGTGGCTAGTGACAGTTATACGTTTTTAGTAGACGTAAACTGTAGAGACCCACAAGATCATCTGAGGGCAGTCAATATTGACAGATGTGTACATTAGCCAATGGGAAAAGTCAGAGAACAACAAGTTTAAATTCAATGAGAGCAGCCCAACAGCCATTTAGTATGAGGGATGATGGTAGCAGACCAGACAGACTTTTGACGGAGGACTTATTGATTTGTAAAATGGACAACACACTCAAGTGATTGGGGAGGGGGGGGGGGGGGCAGAGCGCAAAAGGGTGAGGGTCAAGAGTTGCTCTATGATCTCGAGCTGGTTCTTCATGGATATACTGCACGTACTGTATATATTCACACACCATACATCAACGCTGCATTTCTGTCATGCAATTGAATTGTTATTGGGAATAAATCAAGCTAATGTAAAATGAGGCCTCTGCCAGTGTCTGCTACACAAAGTGACAGGTATCTCAGATGAGTGATAACTTTAACCCATTACAGTCTAAGCCCTGTCTAAGCTGGGGGGGGGGGGGTCTACTAAGCTATATGGAATTGTTTTAAGAAGGTCATACCAAGGATCCTTTAGCTATTTGATTTTGGATTTGATGACCCCTTGAAGTATCAAAAAATATATTAAAAAAATATTTGATGACAATTTGAATTTGGCCTTACTGCTATTAGCCCATACAAACACATTGAATAACATATTCACTACATGGAACAACCGATATGGTCAAATTAACCAGAATGGTCATATTAACCAGAATGGACACTCCAGGACATCTAAAGCACCCGATGTCACAGGAAGGCCAAAAAGATCATCAAGGACAACAACCACGGGAGCCACTGCCTGTTCACCCCGATATCATCCGGAAGGCGAGGTCAGTACAGGTGCATCAAAGCTGGGACCGAGAGACTGAAAAACAGCTTCTATCTCAAGGCCAACAGACTGTTAAATAGCCATCACTAACACATAAGAGGCTGCTGCCTATATACATAGACACTGGGGCCATTTCAATAAATGGAACACTAGTCACTTTAAGAATGTTTACATATTCTATTCTACTGTATCTTAGTCTATGCCGCTCTGACATTGCTCGACCATATATTTACATATTCTTAATTCATCCTTCCTTTACTTAGATTTGTGTGTATTGGGTATATCTTGTGAAATTGTTAGATGTTACTTGTCAGAGCTAGAAACACAAGCATTTCGCTACACCAGCAATAACATCTGCTAAAGACGTGTATGTGACCAATAAAATTTGATTTGATGTGAATGGTTTATTAACCAGCATGGTAATATTAACCCGAATGGTAGCCAAGGAGAGGCCAGTGTTCACATGGAGAAACTGTTGGAATATATACAACACACACAGACACACATGCAGCTTACCTTATCATGTATTTTTTTTCTTTTCTCTCCTCTGACTCTCATAGTCTCCTCTCTCTCTCTCTCTCTCTCTCTCTCTCTCTCTCTCTCTCTCTCTCTCTCTCTCTCTCTCTCTCTCTCTCTCTCTCTCTCTCTCTCTCTCTCTCTCTCTCTCTCTCTCTCTCTCTCTCTCTCTCTCTCTCTCTCTCTCTCTCTCTCTCTCTCTCTCTCTCTCTCTCTCTCTCTCTCTCTCTCTCTCTCTCTCTCTCTCTCTCTCTCTCTCTCTCTCTCTCTCTCTCTCTCTCTCTCTCTCTCTCTCTCTCTCTCTCTCTCTCTCTCTCTCTCTCTCTCTCTCTCTCTCTCTCTCTATTACACTAGCCTTAGCCAAGGCCAATCGCAGGCTGGCATTTTGTCTCATAGTTCAGCGCCCGCTATTCCCAAAGGGATCTATTAAGTTATGGACCTCTGTGAGAAAGAGCAGGAGAGCAAGTCTCCGAGTGGATTAGTTAATCAATAGTATGTGGAAGCATTGAAATATATGCATTCATACATTGATATAGGCCAGCTAATGGGGGGGGGGCACGTGGGTATTGATCTGGATGGCCAGTGGGTGTGCAACGTTTTGTGTCACACACACACACACACACACACATACACACACACACACACACACACACACACACACACCAACACTCTTGGCAATGGTGAAGTATTGTACCCGCTTAGCATACAGGGTAGAGTGAGTCCTTGTGAAACCCAGACCAAAAAAGACCATGATTTGGGGGATTTCCACAAAATATAATCCATAGAATGGTTCTTTGGAGGAAAGATTGTTGACATATATTTGTATCTAAAAGCTAAATTGAGAAATAATTGATCAACGTTGGCATATTTATGACATTGTGGCCTTAGCCAGGCCTCCTTTAGGATTTCATTATGTTTCATCTGTAGGTGCTCCAAAGCAAACATTGGTGTTATACATAACTCTTGCTCTGTAAAATGAGTAGTTTTTTTATTTCAATAAAAAATGATTACATTCATTTATGAATATAGAAAAATATCAACATGAACATTTTAAATATACAATTTTTGATTTCCAGAGTGGAATCTCTGTGACTTTTAGAGTTATGATGCAATTTGTAAGCCTTACAATATGAATGTAAACATTTATTCAAAATGGTCACTTTCTACTGGTGATTTGCAGGATGTGCAATGATACAAGTAAACGGATGGCTGTGATTGGTTACATTGCCTACTATGCCAATTTCTCTGAATAAAATGGGCCATAACTTTAACATTAGCAGAGATCTCACTCTGGAACTTTTGCATGCCCATAGAGTATATTATGTTCAACAATATATAGAAAAACAATGTATATATTCATGTTTACATTTTCAATATTCATAAATTAATGTAAAACATTTTTTTTATTGAAATCAAAATACTTCTCATATGACACTTAAACGAGGCCTGGGTAAGGCCAAAATGTCATAAATATGCCAACTCAATTATGCTTTTAAATACAAAATGTGAAATATACACTGATTGTACAAAACATTAAGGACACCTGCTCTTTCCATGACATAGACTGACCAGGTGAATCCAGGTGAAGGCTATGATCCCTTATTGATGTCACTTGTTAAATCCACTTCAAACATTGTAAATTAAGGGGAGGATACAGGTGAGGAAGGATATTTAATCCTTGAGACAATTGAGACCTGGATTGTGTATGTGTGCCATTCAGAGTGTGACTGAGCAAGAAAAAATATTTAAGTGCATTTGAACAGGGTAAGAGTTTCCCGTGTGAATCAAGAATGGTCCCCCACGCAAAGGACATCTAGCCAACTTAACACAAATGTGGGAAATATTGGAGTCAACATGGGCCAGCATGCCTGTGAAAAGCTTTCGACACCCTGTCTGGGTTCGGCAGCGCTTCAGTCCTCCCTGTCATAATAAGCAACAGAGGACATCGTATTATATCCCAGAAGAATGAAAGTGCAGTAAATGTAAGTAACCCAATCTATGTTCTTTTGACTGTTAGCTCCAAGGGTATTGTCTGCAATAATCATATGCACATAGAATGTATTTCCACTGTTTGCACTGAAACTGTTTGCCTTACGAAGAAGCCCACTGTGGGCAGCACATTCAGTACCATTTGAGTCAAATGTAAATGTCTACCTCAGATCAGCCTCTCAGAATATCACTAAAAACAAACAAGCAACCCAGAAAATGACAAAAATTGCCCATATTAACATATGTAGCCTGAGAAACAAGGTTCATGAAATTGACAACTTATTAACATCAGAAGACATTCATGTTGGCCATCTCTGAAACACTCTTAGATAATTCCTTTGATGATGCAGTAGTAACTATACATGGTTATAGAATTTATAGGAAAGATAGAAATGCAAATAGAGGAGTTGTTGCCATGTACAGTCGTGGCCAAAGGTTTTGAGAATGACACAAATATTAATTTTCAAAGTCTGCTGCCTCAGTTTGCATGATGGCAATTTGCATATACTCCAGAATGTTATCAAGAGTGATCAGATGAATTGCAATTAATTGCAAAGTCCCTCTTTGCCATGCAAATGAACTGAATCCCCCCAAAACATTTCCACTGCATTTCAGCCCTGCCACAAAAGGACCAGCTGACATCATGTCAGTGATTCTTTCGTTAACACAGGTGTGAGTGTTGACGAGGACAAGGCTGGAGATCACCCTGTCATGCTGATTGAGTTCGAATAACAGACTGGAAGCTTCAAAAGGAGGGTGGTGCTTGGAATCATTGTTCTTCCTCTGTCAACCATGGTTACCTGCAAGGAAACACATGCCGTCATCATTGCTTTGCGCAAAAAGGGCTTCACGGGCAAGGATATTGCAGTAAGATTGCACCTAAATCAACCATTTATCGGATCATCAAGAACTTCAAGGAGAGCGGTTCAATCGTTGTGAAGAAGGCTTCAGGGCGCCCAAGAAAGTTGATTCAGCTGCGGGATTGGGGCACCACCAGTACAGAGCTTGCTCAGGAAAGAAGCCACTTCTCTCCAGGAAAACATCAGGGACAGACTGATATTCTGCAAACGGTACAGGGATTGGACTGCTGAGGACTGGGGTAAAGTCATTTTCTCTGATGAATCCCCTTTCCGATTGTTTGGGGCATCCGGAAAAAAGCTTGTCCGGAGAAGACAAGGTGAGCGCTACCATCAGTCCTGTGTCATGCCAACAGTAAAGCATCCTGAGACCATTCATGTGTGGGGTTGCTTCTCAGCCAAGGGAGTGGGCTCACTCACAATGCTGCCTAAGAACACAGCCATGGATAAAGAATGCTACCAACACATCCTCCGAGAGCAACTTCTCCCAACCGTCCAGGAACAGTTTGGTGACGAACAATGCCTTTTCCAGCATGATGGAGCACCTTGCCATAAGGCAAAAGTGATAACTAAGTGGCTCGGGGAACAAAACATTGATAGGTTGGGTCCATGGCCAGGAAACTCCCCAGACCTTAATCCCATTGAGAACTTGTGGTCAATCCTCAAGAGGCGGGTGGACAAACAAAAACCCACAAATTCTGACAAACTCCAAGCATTGATTATGCAAGAATGGGCTGCTATCAGTCAGGATGTGACCCAGAAGTTAATTGACAGCATGCCAGGGCGGATTGCAGAGGTCTTGAAAAAGAAGGGTCAACACTGCAAATACTGACTCTTTGCATCAACTTAATGTAATTGTCAATAAAAGCCTTTGACACATATGAAATGCTTGTATTTATACTTCAGTATTCCATAGCAAACTTTGTGGAAATTAATATTTGTGTCATTCTCAAAACTTTTGGCCACGACTGTATGTCCAGAGTGAGTTTCCTGAGAGATAATCTAATGTCAGATGATGTGGAAGTAATATGACAACAGGTTCATCTGCCTCACTTAAAGGTATGTTTTCCGGGTGACCTAAATATTGACTGGTTGTTATAACAAGCTGCCCACTCAAAAATAAGCTCCAAGCTGTAACCAGTGTCTGCAATTTGGATCAAGTCATTAGTCAACCTACCAGGGTATTTACAAACAGAACAGGAACTAAATGATCCACATGTACTGATCAAATCTTTATGACGAGTGTATGTCAATCACTACGTCATCAGAGTGTGACGTATGTTTGTTGTTGTTGAACGCTGTTGAATGCCGAAACCTGAACTAAAGACCTCGGTGTGTGTTTTATATATTTTTATTTTATTTTGAATTCTGCGGCTCTGTTGGGCTCAATTGCTGTGATCGCTGCTATATTTCCCGGAATCCTGCCAGATTCTGTATAGGGGGAGAGACGCGAAATCCCAGCTAGCTGGCTTGGCGGTCTCAAATAGAGGCCGCTATTGAACGTCCAGCGTTGCAGGAGCTGTGTTTACTTTGCTTTGTTACAGGACAATGTGGACTACGCTGACTTTCAATGTAGCAACTGCTTGCTTGCGGAGGACTACAGGACAGAAGAAGCTACTCTTAGCAAGCAAGTAGCAAACCTACATAAGCTACTGGGGAACCCATGACCACCTACCTTTTCTTTATCTTCCACCACAGTAGCCGGACGCCGCTCTGGTCTGGTGAAAGTTTCGCCGCCGTGTCAGCTCTCCACAGCCGACTGGCCAGTGCTAGGCAGGGTTCAATCCCCGAAGGGGTCTCCCCATTCCCTGGAGAGCGGAGCTGTTCTCGACCCAACCAACCAGCCATGGAGGTACGTCACTCGCCGTGGAAGTCGAAGAAGGCGTCCTCTGGCAACGGGGGTCTCCATTGAGATATTGAGCCCGGAACTGACACAGACCAGAAACAGCTTTGCCACCCTGGATCCAGAGGTTCTGCCGTCTTCGACCTTGGTGGCTTCCCAATCAAGATTGGATCTGGGTACCTGCATCTTCGTTCTCTGTTCTGCCTCCCTCTCCGGTGGCTTATACCTCAAGTTCAGATCCTCGGAGCTCCCTGAGAGACCGGCCCATTCAACATCACCAGCTGTCATCCTAGGCAGCTCTATGGTGAGAAACATCTCGGTCCCCAAGGCAAAAACCCTGTGCTACCCAGGAGCACAAGTACAGGACATAACAAGGCTGCTTCCGACTGTTCTACCACAGATACCGGGAGCTGACACTGTCGTAGTCCATGTGGGGTCAAACGACATCAGGAGGGCTAGCTCGGAACATTTGAAAATAGATTTTAAATGGCTGATTTTAGCATTAAAAGACTCCAAAAAAGGCCAATACTTTCAGGTCCAGTACCATCATTGGTCCACAGGTGTGAAAGATTCAGCAGACTGCTGGCATTACATATCTGGCTAAAAGACTACTGTAGCTCTGCTGGAATCACTTTCATTAATAACTTTGACACCTTCTGGAAAAAGAAGATACTCTACCGGAATGACGGAGTCCATCCAAATCATCTTGGCTCCTGTACTCTGTCCACGCATTGAAACAATGACTGGTAAATGATCCAAGACCAGCTCAGTTAATCCCTACCATTGCGACAATAAGTCATCATAATGCTGCATCAAATGTACATGATCTTAGGGGCATTGGCAAACACTGTAAGTAATTTAATTTATGTACTCCTAATTGCACCGAATACATCTGTTTATCCTACAGCTATTGTACGCAGTAATCATGAGCCTATTAACCAGAGTTACACTGTTAGCATTGAGGCATGGAGCAATAGTAGGAAGACCACTTTATGCAGCTCACCCTGTACTATCAGCTCCAATGTAAATAACATGAGTAAGTCTACCTCTGATAAGCTTCCCAGTTAAACATTCAAAACAATAAAGCAACCCAGAAAAGTGCTAAAAATTGCCCATATTAACATATGTAGCCTAAAAAACAAGGTCCATGAAGTGAAGAACGTGCTTGTAACAGATGACATTCATATTCTGAAACTCACTTAGATAATACCTTTGATGATACAGTGGTAGCAATACATGGTTATAACATCTACCGAAAAAACAGAAATGCCAACGGAGATGGTGTTGCGGTCTATATTCAGAACCACATTCCTGAAAAAACCTACACTCGATCCCTCCGATGTCAACAACTACAGACCAGTATCCCTTCTTTCTTTTCTCTCCAAAACTCTTGAACGTGCCGTCCTTGGCCAGCTCTCCTGCTATCTCTCTCAGAATGACCTTCTTGATCCAAATCAGTCAGGTTTCAAGACTAGTCATTCAACTGAGACTGCTCTTCTCTGTGTCACGGAGGCGCTCCGCACTGCTAAAGCTAACTCTCTCTCCTCTGCTCTCATCCTTCTAGACCTATCGGCTGCCTTTGATACTGTGAACCATCAGATCCTCCTCTCCACCCTCTCCGAGTTGGGCATCTCCGGCGCGGCCCACGCTTGGATTGCGTCCTACCTGACAGGTCGCTCCTACCAGGTGGCGTGGCGAGAATCTGTCTCCGCACCACGTGCTCTCACCACTGGTGTCCCCCAGGGCTCTGTTCTAGGCCCTCTCCTATTCTCGCTATACACCAAGTCACTTGGCTCTGTCATATCCTCACATGGTCTCTCCTATCATTGCTATGCAGATGACACACAATTAATCTTCTCCTTTCCCCCCTCTGATAACCAGGTGGCGAATCGCATCTCTGCATGTCTGGCAGACATATCAGTGTGGATGACGGATCACCACCTCAAGCTGAACCTCGGCAAGACGGAGCTGCTCGTTCCATGATCTCGCCATCACGGTTGACAACTCCATTGTGTCCTACCTTCCCAAGTTCACTCACGTCACCCCGCTCCTCCGCTCTCTCCACTGGCTTCCAGTTGAAGCTCGCATCCGCTACAAGACCATGGTGCTTGCCTACGGAGCTGTGAGGGGAACGGCACCTCCGTACCTTCAGGCTCTGATCAGGCCCTACACCCAAACAAGGGCACTGCGTTCATCCACCTCTGGCCTGCTCGCCTCCCTACCTCTGAGGAAGTACAGTTCCCGCTCAGCCCAGTCAAAACTGTTCGCTGCTCTGGCACCCCAATGGTGGAACAAACTCCCTCACGACGCCAGGTCAGCGGAGTCAATCACCACCTTCCGGAGACACCTGAAACCCCACCTCTTTAAGGAATACCTAGGATAGGATAAAGTAATCCTTCTAACCCCCCCCCCTTAAAAGAGTTAGATGCACTATTGTAAAGTGGTTGTTCCACTGGATATCATAAGGTGAATGCACCAATTTGTAAGTCGCTCTGGATAAGAGCGTCTGCTAAATGACTTAAATGTAAATGTAAATGTAAAGCTTAGACACAATCTAATGTTAAATGCTGTTGAAGTAACATGGCTTCAGGTTCATCTGCCTCACCTAAAGCCCACTATTGTGGGAAGCTGCTATAGACCACCAAGTCATAACAGTCAGTATCTGGATAATATGTGTGAAATGCTTGATAATGTATGTGATATAAACAGAGAAGTATATTTTCTGGGTGATTTAAATATTGGCTGGTTATCATCAAGCCACCCACTCAGGATTTTTTTTAAACTGTAACCAGTGCCTGCAACCTGGATCAGGTTGTCAGTCAACCTACCAGAGTATTTACAAAAACTCAGGAATGAAATCATCAACATGTATTGATCACATCTTTACTAACGCTGCAGATATTTTCTTTAAAGCAGTATCCAGATCCATAGGATGTAGTGATAACAATATAGTAGCCATATCTAGGAAAACTAAAATTCCAAAGGCTGGGCCTAATATAGTATATAAGAGGTCATACAAGAAGTTTTGTAGTGATTCATATGTTGATGATGTAAAGAATATTTGCTGGTCTGTGGTGTGTAATGAGGAGCAACCAGACGCTGCACTTGACTTGATTTATGAAACTACTTATTCCAGTTACTAATAAGCACACACCAATTTTTTAAGTAATGACTGTAAAAGCTGTTAAATCCCCATCGGTTGATGTGGAATTGAACAATTGTATGGTTGAGAGGGATGAGGCAAAAGGTATGGCAGTTAAGTCTGGCAGCCCAACTGATTGGCAAACGTTCTGCAAATGAAGAAATCATGTGACTAAAGTAAAGAAAAAGAAACTAAACTATGAAACAAATATAAATTATAAAAAGAATGATAGTAAAAAGCTTTGGGGCACCTTAAATTAAATTTTGGGAAAAAATGCCAACTCGGCTGCTTCATTCATTGTATCAGATGGGTCGTTCATCACAAAGCCCACTGATATTGCAAACTACTTAAATTACTTTTTCATTGGCAAGATAAACAAACTTAGGGATGACATGCCAGCAACAAACGCTGACACTACACATCCAAGTATATCAGACCAAATTATGAAAAACACAAATTGTACTTTTGAATTGCGTAAAGTCAGTGTGGAAGAGGTGAAACAATTATTGTTGTCTATCAACAATGACAAGAAACCGGGGTCTGACAATCTGGATGGAAAATTACTGAGGATAATAGCAGACGATATTGGCACTCCTATTTGCCACATCTTCAATTTAAGCCTACTAGAGATCCTGTGCCCTCAGGCCTGGAGGGAAGCTAAAGTCATTCCGCTACCCGAGAATAGTAAAGCCCCCTTTACTGGCTCAAAGAGCCGACCAATCAGCCTGTTACCAACCCCTAGTACACTTCTGGAAAAAATTGTGTTTGACCAGATACAATGCTATTTTACAGAAAATAAATTAACAGACTTTCAGCATGCTTATAGGGAAGGGCACTCAACATGCTCACCACTGACACAAATGATTGATGATTGGCTGAAAGAAATTGATAGCAAAAAGATTGTGGGAGCTGTTTTGTTAGACTTCAGTGCAGCTTTTGATGTCATTGATCATAACCTATTGCTGAAAAAAATGAGGTGTTATGGATTTGCATCCTCTGCCTTATTATGGATTGAGAGTTACCTATCTAATAGAACACATAGGGTTTTCGTTAACCGAAGCCTCTCTCATTCAAACCCAGTTGAGTGTGGTGTACCACAGGGCAGCCGGCTAGGCCCACTATTGTTTTCTGTTTTTACAAATTACCTTCCACTGACCTTGAATAAAGCTTGTGTATTTACGTACAACTCACAACTCAACAGTATACACGTCGGCTGCAACAGTAAAATAACTGAGACACTTAACATAGAACTCCAGTCAGTTTTAGATTGGGTAACTAGCAGTAGGTGCTAAATATCTCAAACTAAAAGCATAATCTTTGGGACAAATCACTCGCTCAACACTAAACTCCGTTTAGATCTGACATTGCTCGTCCAAATATTTATATATTCTTAATTCCATTCCTTTACTTTAGATTTGTGTGTATTGTGTAATTGAGAAATTGTTAGATTTCTTGTTAGATATTACTGCACCGTTGGAGCTAGAAACACAAGCATTTCGCTACACCCGCAATAACATCTGCTAAACACGTGTATGTGACCAATAACATTTTATTTTATTGATTTTGATTTGATTTTATTGAATAATGTGGCTAATGAGCAAGTTGAGGATACGAAATTGCTGCGTGTAACCCTAGATAGCAAGCTGCCATGGTCAAAACATATAGACTAAATTGTTTCTAAAATGGGAAGAGGTCTGTCCATGATATTGTGTTGATCTACCTTCTTGACATCGCAGTCAACCAGACAGGTCTTACAGGCCCTAGTTTTGTCATACCTGGACTACTGCCCAGCTGTGTGGTCATGTGCGGTAAAGAAGAACATAGGTAAATTGCCGTTAGTCCAGAACAAAGCAGCACGTTCCGCGCTTAGATGAACACAGAGGGAAAGTTTCAGTAACATGCATGTCAGTCTCTCCTGGCTCAAAGTTGAGGAGAGATTGACTGCATCACTATTGGTCTTTGTGAGAGGTATTGATGTGTTGAAGGTACCAAACTGTCTGTTCAAGCAGTTGGCACACAGTTCGGACACTCATCGGTACAACACACGACATGCATGCAGAGGTCTCTTCACAGTCCCCAGGTCCAGAACAGAGGTGGGGAAATGCACAGTATTAAATACTGGTCCCGTGTGGCTCAGTTGGTAGAGCATGGCGCTTGCAACGCCAGGGTTGTGGGTTCATTCCCCACGGGGGGACCAGGATGAATATGTATGAACTTTCCAATTTGTAAGTCGCTCTGGATAAGAGCGTCTGCTAAATGACTTAAATGTAAATGTAAATAGAGCCATGACTACATGGAACTCTCTGCCACCCCAGGTAACTCAAGCTAGCAATAAAATCTGTTGAAAAACACTGATAATAGAACACCTTACTGCACAAAGGGGACTGTGAAGAGACACAGACATTTTATATATTGAGTATTGTAATTTGCACTACTATGTATTAGACCTAGATATTGTGTATGTGTACATTTAAAACAGCTATGTATGCTGTTTTAAATGTATGTATTTCAGTCCTTGACTAATAATGTTCTGTACCATGTATATGTCATATTTTGTGTGGACCCCAGGACAGCTGATGCTTTTGCAGCGGCTAATGGGGATCCTAATAAATACCAAAATTATAGAGTCCATGCCCCAATGAATTGAGGTCAAAAGGGGAGGGGGTGCAACTAAATATTAGGAAGGTGTACTTAATGTTTTGTACACTCATTGTATGTCAGCAATCCTTCCGCCAAAGGACTAATCTATGGATTACATTTAATGAAAATCCCCAAAATCATGGTTTCATGACGAATCACTCAGTAAGCTCCTGTATTAGACAAAGCTTAGCTGAAGTTACTTAGTGTCTCTAAGGATTTTCAAATGTAATCTGGACCCTTGATGATTAATTGTTGTTTCAAATGGATAAATGGCTTTGATACACTGTCTTTTAAAACATCTGCTCCAAAGGTCTGACGTGGTGGTGTGTGTGTAGGTGTGTGTGTGTGTGTGTGTGTGTGTGTGTGTGTGTGTGTGTGTGTGTGTGTGTGTGTGTGTGTGTGTGTGTGTCTGCTTGAGCATGTCAGTATGTGTCCATGTGTGCATATATGTACCCAGACCGAGTGCCTTCTCATTACCATATCGTTCTAATATTATGGTTGGTTTCAGGTGAAAATGACCCTAGAAGATATTCTTATTGTCCTTATGCAAATGATACTTTTGAAGTCACATAGGGACAGTGTGACAAACAAGTAAGCTTATTATCATGTGGCTTTGCTGCATCCTTGCACAACTGAGCTCACATACCTTGTTAATATTTAAGCTGGACTGTAGTGTTTTTGCCTTAGTCTCTTAGTCTCAAAGTCCACTCTTAATCTAATTGCTGTGGAAGACAGACCTGCTCTTTTCACAGAAGGTCCCTGAAGGTATGAGCTTGGTTTTACACCCAATACTTACTAAGAAAACATTGATGATTTCTTGGTTATTTTTGTCTTGGTTCTCCACCCAATACTTACCAAGAAAGCATTGACCATTACTTGGTTCTACATGACACATTCATTTTTGAAGAATTCTGTGACAAAAGCTTGTTTCTTGCCACAATACCAAGAAAAATCTAACAATTGCTTGCTTTTTGCCACAATACTTAGTCAGAAAGCCAAGTCTTATTGTAAAGTCTAATGCAAGCAGTATCAATGATAGTCCCGCTATGTTGTGTTTGTATTAGCAATTACATGGTGGACAAAATAAAGGCCTTACGAGGCTGGGGTTTGTTGAGAAAGGAGTCGGGAGTGAAAGGGATAATACAACTTTAAGAATCAGTAGGTGACACAGGGACGAACTTTATATTAAAGGTGTAACGGCTGTCCTCCTCCTCTTCATCCGAAGAGGAGGAGTAGGGATTTGACCAAAGCGCAGCGTGGTAATTAGACATAATGATATTTATTTAAACAAAGACGAAACACGAAGAACACTTGAATAACTTACAAAATAAGAAAACGACGTAGACGAAACCTGAACATGGAACTTACATAAAGACACGAAAGAACTCACGAACAGGAATAGACTACATAAATGAACAAACCGAAAACAGTCCCGTGTGGTGCACAGACACAGACACGGAAGACAATCACCCACAAACAAACAGTGAGAACAGCCAACCTTATATATGATTCTCAATCAGAGGAAATGAATAACACCTGTCCCTGATTGAGAACAATATAAGGCTAATTAACCAACACACTCCCACATAGAACAAACAACACAGACTGCCCATCCCAACTCACGCCCTGACCAAGTAAACACATACAAAACAATAGAAAACAGGTCAGGAACGTGACATAACCCCCCCCTCAAGGTGCGAACTCCGGACGCACCACCAAAAAGTCTAGGGGAGGGTCTGGGTGGGCATCAATCCACGGTGGCGGCTCAGGCTCTGGGCGTGGTTCCCACCCCACCATAGTCACTACCCGCTCTCGTAGCCTCCTCCAAATGGCCACCCTCCAAATTAACCCCACTGGATTAAGGGGCAGCACCGGACTAAGGGGCAGCACCGGACTAAGTGGCAGCACCGGACTAAGGGGCA
This sequence comes from Salvelinus alpinus, assembly GCF_045679555.1. Classification (NCBI taxonomy): domain Eukaryota; kingdom Metazoa; phylum Chordata; class Actinopteri; order Salmoniformes; family Salmonidae; genus Salvelinus; species Salvelinus alpinus. Next base: position 58,621,550 of record NC_092096.1, read on the forward strand.
GCACCGGACTAAGGGGCAGCACCGGACTAAGGGGCAGCACCGGACTAAGGGGCAGCACCGGACTAAGGGGCAGCACCGGACTAAGGGGCAGCACCGGGATAAGGGGCAGCACCAGGATAAGGGGCAGCACCAGGATAAGGGGCAGCACCAGGATAAGGGGCAGCTCCGGACTGAGGGACGGCAGCTCCGGACTGAGGGACGGCGGATCCTGGCTGGCTGGCGGATCCTGGCTGGCTGGCTCTGGCGGATCCTGGTTGGCTGGCTCTGGCGGATCCTGGCTGGATGACGGCTCTGGCGGATCCTGGCTGGATGACGGCTCTGGCGGATCCTGGCTGGATGACGGCTCTGGCGGATCCTGGCTGGATGACGGCTCTGGCGGATCCTGGCTGGATGACGGCTCTGGCTGGTCATGGCTGGATGACGGCTCTGGCTGGTCATGGCTGGATGACGGCTCTGGCTGGTCATGGCTGGATGACGGCTCTGGCTGGTCATGGCTGGATGACGGCTCTGGCTGGTCATGGCTCGCTGACGGCTCTGGCTGGTCATGGCTCGCTGACGGCTCTGGCTGGTCATGGCTCGCTGACGGCTCTGGCTGGTCATGGCTCGCTGACGGCTCTGGCTGGTCATGGCTCGCTGACGGCTCTGGCTGGTCATGGCTCGCTGACGGCTCTGGCTGGTCATGGCTCGCTGACGGCTCTGGCTGATCCGATCTGGCGGAAGGCTCTGGCTGATCCGGTCTGGCGGAAGGCTCTGGCTGATCCGGTCTGGCGGAAGGCTCTGGCTGATCCGGTCTGGCGGAAGACTCTGGCTGATCCGGTCTGGCGGAAGGCTCTGGCTGATCCGGTCTGGCGGAAGGCTCTGGCTGATCCGGTCTGGCGGAAGGCTCTAGCGGCTCCTGTCTGGCGGACGGCTCTAGAGGCTCCTGTCTGGCGGACGGCTCTGTAGGCTCATGGCAGACGGGCGGCTTTGCAGGCTCATGGCAGACGGGCGGCTTTGAAGGCTCAATACAGACGGGCAGTTCATGCGGCGCTTGGCAGACGGACAGTTCAGACAGCGTTGGGCAGACGGGCAGTTCAGGCGCCGTTGGGCAGACGGGCAGTTCAGGCGCCGCTTGGCAGACGGGCAGTTCAGGCGCCGCTTGGCAGACGGGCAGTTCAGGCGCCGCTTGGCAGACGGGCAGTTCAGGCGCCGCTTGGCAGACGGCAGACTCTGGCCGACTGAGACGCACTATAGGCCTGGTGCGTGGCGCCGGAACTGGATGTACCGGGCTAAGGACACGCACCTTTAGGCTAGTGCGGGGAACAACAACAGGGCACACTGGACTCTCGATGCGCACTATAGGCCTGGTGCGTGGTACCGGAACTGGAGATACCGGGCTGAGGGCACGCACCTCAGGGCGAGTGCGGGGAGAAGGAACAGTGCATACAGGGCTCTGGAGACGCACAGGTGGCTTAGTGCGTGGTGCCGGAACTGGAGGCACCGGGCCGAAGACACACACCACAGGAAGAGTGCGTGGAGGAGGAACTGGGCTCTGGAGACGCACAGGAAGCCTGGTGCGTGGTGTAGGCACTGGTGGTACTGGGCTGGAGCGGGAAAGTGGCGCCGGAAATACCGGACCGTGCAGGCGTACTGGCTCCCTTGAGCATTGAGCCTGCCCAACCTTACCTGTTTGAATACTCCCCGTCGCCCGACCAGTGCGGGGAGGTGGAATAACCCGCACCGGGCTATGTAGGCGAACCGGGGACACCATGCGTAAGGCTGATGCCATGTAAGCCGGCCCGAGGAGACGCACTGGTGGCCAGATATGTAGGGCCGGCTTCATGACATCCGGCTCAATACTCAATCTAGCCCTACCAGTGCGGGGAGGTGGAATAACCCGCACCGGGCTATGCACACGTACAGGAGACACCGTGCGCTCTACTGCGTAACACGGTGTCTGCCCGTACTCTCGCGCTCCACGGTAAGTACAGGGAGTAGGCGCAGGTTTCCTACCTGACTTCGCCACTCTCCCTTTAAGCCCCCCCCCCAAGACATTTTTGGGGTTTACTCACAGGCTTCCTACCGCGTCGTCGTGCTGCCTCCATTCGCCGGTATCCCTCCTCGCACTGCGCCAGAGAATCCCAGGCGGGCTCCGGCACTCGCCCTGGGTCGATCGACCACCTGTCTATCTCCTCCCACGTAGTGTAGCCCAGATCTTTTTCCTGCTTCCGCGCTAGCTCCTCATATCGCCGCCTCTCTGCTTTCGCTGCCTCCAGCTCAGCTTTGGGGCGGCGATATTCTCCTGGTTGAGCCCAAGATCCTTTACCGTCCAATATTTCCTCCCATGTCCACGAGTCCTGGTTTCCTTGTTGCGCTCTCCCACGCCGCTTGGTCACTGTTTGGTGGGTGATTCTGTAACGGCTGTCCTCCTCCTCTTCATCCGAAGAGGAGGAGTAGGGATTTGACCAAAGCGCAGCGTGGTAATTAGACATAATGATATTTATTTAAACAAAGACGAAACACGAAGAACACTTGAATAACTTACAAAATAAGAAAACGACGTAGACGAAACCTGAACATGGAACTTACATAAAGACACGAAAGAACTCACGAACAGGAATAGACTACATAAAACGAACAAACCGAAAACAGTCCCGTGTGGTGCACAGACACAGACACGGAAGACAATCACCCACAAACAAACAGTGAGAACAGCCAACCTATATATGATTCTCAATCAGAGGAAATGAATAACACCTGTCCCTGATTGAGAACCATATAAGGCTAATTAACCAACACAATCCCACATAGAACAAACAACACAGACTGCCCATCCCAACTCAAGCCCTGACCAACTAAACACATACAAAACAATAGAAAACAGGTCAGGAACGTGACAAAAGGCAATAAAACCACTTAAGCATGCAGTTGAATAGATTTGTACAAAACAGTTTTAATGGTCCCATGACTGATGTACGTTCGTTGAGATCTATCACTCCATAGACATGATGTGGGGAAGGGAAAATGCTTTCAAATGTACAGTACATTTATCCACCGCTGTTTCTCAGTGTTGAAATTCTATTACACGGGTGAAGGCCATTCATAAAGCACTCCCAGTGGAGGGTTTCATTATACATTTAGAATGTATATATACAACATATCTGTCAGTAATAACCAAGAGATCACCAATTATATAGTCCCATAAATATCAATGATTAAGTCAAGAGGGGTTCCCTATTTAAGTGATAATGCCCTAAAAGCCGGTGTTTGGAGGATATATTGGCACGGGTGTTGTTAGGCCCGAGACAAAGTCAAACCATACCAATATGTCCTCCAAACACTGGCTTCGAGGGCATTATCACTTTTATACAACGGTTACCAACATATGCAAATAACGATTTACATATTTGAATTAAAACTGTTATTTTAATTAATTTATTCATACTATTTCATCCTTCCACAAGATATAGTCCCGAAACAAATCTAGGGTTGCTACCCAAGCCGGTTGGTCATTAGTTGTATTGGTTCGGTTGCCAGAGAAGCGACCCAGTCATTCTGTCTTTTTGTTCTGTATCTATGGACGCAACCCAGTCAATCGTTCTAAATGTTTGATTGCCATACTGGCTGGCAACGTTCTTATCCCTTGCTTCCTAGCTGGCGAACTATGGCTAACTTACAGTCACGTTAAACAGTGCAGACAGAATAACAACAGTAGCTTCATTTGTTTAACTTCTTATGGCTGCAGGGGCAGTATTGAGTAGCTTGGATGGAAAGGTGCCCAGAGGTGCCCAGAGTAAACTGCCTGCTCCTCAGTCCCAGTTGCTAATATATGCATATTATTATTAGTATTGGATAGAAAACACTCTGAAGTTTCTAAAACTGTTTGAATGATGTCTGTGATTATAACAGAACTCATATGGCAGGCAAAAACCTGAGAAAAAATCCAACCAGGAAGTGGGAAATCTGAGGTTTGTAGGTTTTCAACTCATCGCCTATCGAATACACAGTGGGATATGGGTCATTTTGCACTTCCTAAGGCTTCCACTAGTTGTCAACAGTCTTTAGAACCTTGTCTGATGCTTCTACTATGAAGGGGGCCCGAATGAGAGGGGATTGAGTAAGGTCTACCATGACCTGAACATGCGCTGACCATGCGCGTTCATGTGAGAGCGAGCTCTGTTCCATCGCACTTCTGAAGACAAAGGAATACTCCGGTTGGAACATTATTGAAGATTTATGTTAAAAACATACTAAAGATTGATTCAATACATCGTTTGACATGTTTCTACTGACTGTTACAGAACTTTTTGACATTGCTTTTAGTGAACGCGCTTCGTGACTTTGGATTTGTTCACCAAACGCGCTAACAAAAGTAGCTATTTGGACATAAATTATGGACATTACCGAACAAATCAAACATTTATTCTGGAACTGGGATTCCTGGGAGTGCATTCTCATGAAGATCATCAAAAGTAAGTGAATATTTATAATGTTATTTCTGACTTCTGTTGACTGCACAATATGGCGGATATATTTTTGTCTTGACTGGGCTCTGAGTGCCGACCTCAGATTATTGCATGGTTTGCTTTTTTGAAATCTGACACAGCGGTTGCATTAAGGAGAAGTGGATCTAAAATTCCATGTATAACACTTGATCTTTGATCAAAGTTTATTATGAGTATTTCTGGAAATTGATGTGGCTCTCTGCAAAATCACCGGATGTTTTTGAAACTACTGAACATAACGCGTCAATGTATACTGAGATTTTTTTAAATAAATATGAACTTTACCGAACAAAATATACATATATTGTGTAACATGAAGTCCTATGAGTGTCATCTGATGAAGATCATCAAAGGTTAGTGATTAATTTTATCTTTGGCTGGAAAAATAGCTGTGTTTTTCTGTGATTTGGCCCTGACCTAACATACTCGTTTGTGGTGCTTTCGCTGTAAAGCCTTTTTGAAATCGGACACTGTGGTGGGATTAACAACAAGATTACCTTTAAAATGGTATAAGATAGTTGTATGTTTGAGGAATTTTAATTCTGAGATTTCTGTTGTTTGAATTTGGCGCCCTGCACTTTCACTGGCTGTTGTCATATCGATCCCGTTAACGGGATTGCAGCTCTAAAAAGTTAAGCTGTTTTCTATAACATTGAGCTAATGAAGCACGATTTCCCCTGGCATAGAAAATGTGCTCTCTCGTTGTTCAGAGGAGTTAGCCAACAACACAGCTAACACAATAACTTCAAACTGAAGCTGGAAGACTGCAAACTATCTTCACTTAATTTCATTGGAGACAGTTGGAGATTGAATTTAAATATTGAAACAATGTTGGAAATGTCGGAGAGACAGACAGTAAAGTTTATACAAATCTCTACTGTTGAAAACTAAATGTTAGTCTAAAAGAAATGTGACATAATGTCTAGATGCTTTTTATAGTGGAGATCAAGTTTATATATTGCCTGGCTGGGCTGATGAGACAGTGAATTGCGCAGTCAGATGGAACAGAGTAAATAGGCATTTTAACGTCATAGATTTAGCCGGTGGTAACTTGTGGAATAGACACCGGCTGGAATGCACCTTTAACCAATCAGCAATCAGGATTAGATCCCACCTGTTGTACAATGATTCATATTTCATTTTTCATGACAACACTGACAATAGAAGAACCTCCACATAAAGTCAATACAAAATCAAACCTCTAATGGATACTGTGTATCCTACAACCTTGTCCAATGTTTTGAAGATCAAACCCATCAAAACATTGAACAAACATTTATCTAGTTAGTTTATGCATGATAATATATATCTAGTGTGTGAGCCCCTCTGTTCCAAGCTCACAGTGAATAATTTCACCCAGTGACAAAATTATAAGATGATTCCTATTTCCTGGACCAGGACATCCACTCTGATCAGGGCATGACTATCCAACAACATGGCAAACCAATCATAACAAAAGTGTTGCAGTTTCTCTCCATTCTCTACCTCTGTCATGTCAATTTCCAATTTCCAATGTTTAGGGCCTCTGCAACCAGCAACACACAGGCATCATCCTCCTGTTGCCTCGCTAGCCAGCAATATTGTTGATCATTTGTAATTTCCTGTAAAAACTTGAGAATGCTAATTACCTCTTACAGTCTCCATAGCCCATCAATGAGGGAATGAGTACTGACCGCGCCATTAGATGGGGAGGTCTCACAAGCCATCAGTTCTTTGTTGGCTGTGTGCGCCACCCCACCTCTCGCTCTCTCTTTCTCTCTCCCTCTCTTTCTCGCTCTCTCTTTCTCTATCTTTCTTTGTCTCTCTCTCTCTCTACCCCTTCTTTCTTTCTCTCTAGCTCTCTGTCTCTCTCTCATCTACTCCCCCTCTCTCAGACACCCCTGCCAATTGTCATTATTATACACACTCTACCCTATCATCGACAATATTTGTCTGCTAATTGGCTGTTTTCACATGGCGCCCTAATTAGGGGCTGTGCATGTGACATTATACAATAGCTAATAACCCATGCAGTGCTCTCGGTAGGCAGAGAGATGAGCAGAACCCGTAGCCACCGCGCTACACAGCGTGTAAATGTTCTAACCTTTTCCGACACAAGCTTTCGTAACACAAGGCTTTAGCTGCTCGGCTGTTCTTATGTTTGCAAACATAAGAACAGCCGATCAACCACCCTGCCAAGGGATAGGGAAGAATAGTCTATCATCACGTTAGTGCTTCATATATCACCCTTTTCCCTCGCTGGTCTAACTATACCCCTGGTTTGACAAGTGAGAAAAGTTCAACTGTGTCTATTTTTTTCACCAGAACTATTTACGATGAAGGTACATAGTGACAGAGATATATTGTGACACGTTTTAACGTTCGGTACTACGTGTTGTTTGTGCATAAGATCAAGTGTATCATTTTCAGTTTCCATCACCCTAGCTGGCTTTAGTTTTGACCCAGAGGATAAAGCTGGAGCTTTGTCACTGTCAAATTCCCTTCATTTTTCTCTCCGTACACTGTGTTTTCCCCGGGCACTCCTGGCCATTGTGTATTTATTTATTTTTTCATTTGTGATAAAATATCCATGGTCTTCCCCAAAGTCCCTATTGGCCTTAAGTTCAGATAAAATTAGAAATCTATAATTTAGTTCACACTTCGGAAAATGCTGAGCCAAGTCAATGTTTGGCAGGGGAGAGAGAGGAAACAACTATGTAATCCCTCTCCTGTCTTGGTTGATCAAAACGCTAGTGGCTTGGAAAAGTATCAAACAACAAAAGCATGCATGAATGTACTGTACATGAATAATAAACAGGCTCATTGTTGGTTTTCACATCTTTCTGTTATATGGATGTGGAATTAATTAATTGGAAGTACTAAATAAACAATCAAAATTAACTTTTGCATTATATTCTTAGATGTAGATCATTTGCTGCAGTGAAGGCATTTTGAAAAGGTTTTAGTGCCCAAAACGGATTCAACTGTATCTGGTTAATACTCCAACATATTTGACACAATCCTTTGGTACCATCAATTATAAGAAATAGAATAAACCGCCCACTTCAAATGGTTTTTGCTCAAGATTCTGCCAGTCGAAATTGTCTCCTCAATCTTCCAAGTTACTTGGAAGTTATTGAATTTTTCACTCCAATATTACTTGAGTGTTCACTGAGAACACTTCGGCCAATATGAACAGATGTTACACCTGGGAAAACTGCTCCCTTTGAAGAAGAATAAACTAAACGGAAAGAAATGGTAGGACCAGTACCTGGGATGTTAACAGATAAAACAAGCAAAAACATGGCTGCTGTGATTTTTGGGGAGATTTATTTAAACAGACTGTAGGTGTTTTGTTCTGCTCAGAAAAAAACGCGAAACTCTAGAAAAACGCTAGGAAAACACTCCGTCGCCTATTTCAGCATCAAGTTAGTAAAGATGATTGTTTTCAACATGTTATACTGTAAATTAGATTCTTGGGTGTTCATCTCTGAAATAGACTGATACTATGAGTGGGGGGGCCCTTGGGGAAGAGGGGGGTTGGACAGGGATCAATATTAAGGCAATCATGGGGTGTTTTTGAGGTGTAGCACATCTGACCTTGGTTGGATAGATGTGGGCCCTGTACCGATAGAAAATATATCTCAGCTTCCCGACTGGAGTGAAGTCATTTTATGTACACGGCAGTTCACGGAGTCATGGATCAAGGGCCAGAGACAGGCGCAAACGAGGATAGATGGCTATCTGTTTTCTGAGTTTGTCTCGCTACTGTGCTCGGCCAGAGCTCTCACAGTACGTGTCAATCATCGGTATGCCATTGTGTCTTACTCATCAACACCTAAACTCTGTGAGTACCTAATCTGTTGTAACATGTTTACATTGTATTGTAATATTTAATTTGAGTTATCTGACAATATTGAAATTCATCGTTTTTAGTTCTAATATATCTTAATGTTATGTACATGCACAGTGTATGGTATGTGCAACAGATGGAATGGTTACAACTGTATACCTGCAAGCTATCCTTCAACGGTTTCAGTAATGATCATATTTTCCAATAATAGTGGCATTACTTCAGTCATAAAAACACAGTCATAATCATTTTCAATTGAATACAATCATCTAGTAACAACCGCGCAGTGGATACAATTACATGAATCCTGGTAATATCTGTTATGCATCATTTCTACAACCTTTCCTAATTTCGATGGAGAACCTGTCAACATAACAGGATCTTTTCCACCATCTTCTCAACTGGGTGACAGACGGCTTTTACTCCTGTCATACTCTGACTCAAGTAAAAACAGGAGACAGCAAATGATGTGAGGGGTGTTGGGAATATTTCTCCATACCAGCAGAGAATAGTTTCTCTCCGAAGCCACGTTTTTAACAAGACATGTCTAAAAATAAAAGTGAAAAAGTCAAGACACCAACATTGGTGCCACACAACACTGGTGGAGCAAAGAGTAGGGATTATTAGTGTGTTTAACCCTAAAAGAGCCAACAAATCAAATTGTATTTGTCACATGTGCCAAATACAACAGCAGTAGACCTTATCGTGAAATGATTACTTGCAAGCTCTTAAACAACAATGCAGATTTTTTTTTAGTAAGTAAGAAAATATTTTATAATACTCGGGAGACAAACACGTTTGGACACTGCATCTCAGTGCTCTCAAGAAGCCTTCAACAGGCAACCTGGTTCGAATCTAGACTATATCACAACTAGCCGTGATTGGGAGTCCCATAGGGCAGTGCACAATTGGCCTTGCGTCATCCAAGTTCCGCCTGTGTAGGCTGTCATTGTAAATAAGAATTTGTTCTTAACTGGCCTCCCTAGTTAAATACATAAAAAATAAAAAGCAGCAGCTTAAAAAAGGGTGTCAATGCAAATAGTCCGGGTAGCCATTTTGATTAACTGTTTAGCAGTCTAATGGCTTGGGGGCAGGAGGTGTTAAGGAGTTTTTTGGACCTAGAGTTGGCGCTCCAGTACTTATTGCTGTGCGGTAGCAGAGAGAACAGTCTATGACTAGGGTGACTGGACTCATTGACAATGTTTAGGGCCTTCCTCTGATACCATCTGGTATAGAGGTCCTGGATGGCAGGAAGCTTTGCCCCAGTGATGTACTGGGCTGTGCTCACTACCCTCTGTAGCGCCTTGCAGGACAGATGCCAAGTAGTTGCTAAACCAACCGGTGATGCAACCAGTCAGGATGCTCTCGATGGTGCAGCTGTAATACTTTTTGAGGATCTGAAGACCCATGCCAAATCTTTTCAGTCTCCTGAGGGGGAATAGGTGTTGTCGTGCCCTCTTCACGACTGTGTTGGTGTATTTGGACCATGATAGTTTAATTGTGATGTGGACGCCAAGGAACTTTGAAGCTCTGAACCCACTACACTACAACCCTGTCAAATGAATGGGGGCGTGCTCGGCCCCCCTTTTCCTGTAGTCCACAATCTTTTGTCTTGCTCACATTGAGAGAGAGGTTGTTGTCCTGGCACCACACTGCCAGGTCTCTGACCTCCTCCCTGTAGACTGTCTCATCGTTGTTGGTGATCAGGCCTAGCACCGTTGTGTTTTCAGCAAACTTAAGGATGGTGTTGGAGTCGTGCGTGGCCATGCAGTTGTGGGTGAACAGGGAGTACAGGAGGGGACTAAGCATCCACCCGTTAGGGGCCCCCGTGTTGAGGATCAGCGTGTCAGATGTGTTGTTGCCTACCCTTAACACCTGGGGTTGGACCATCAGGAAGTCCAGGATCCATTTGCAGAGGGAGGTGTTTACTCCCAGGGTCCTTAGCTTAGTGATGAGCTTTGAGGGCACTATGGTAATGAACGCTGAGCTGTAGTCAACGAACAGCATTCTCACGTAGGTGTTCCTTTTGTCCAGGTGTGAAAGGGCAGTGTGGAATGCAATGGAGATTGCGTCATCTGTGGATCTGTTGTGGCGGTATGCGAATTGGAGTGGCTCTAGGGTTTCTGGGATGATGGTGTTGATGTGAGCCATGACCAGCCTTTCAAAGCTCTTCATGGATACAGACGTGAGTGCTACAGGGCGGTAGTCATTTAGGCAGGATACCATGGCATTCTTGGGCACAGGGACTATGGTGGTCTGCTTGAAACATGTATGTATTACAGATTCAGCCAGGGAGAGGTTGAAAATGTCATTGAAGACACTTGCAAGTTGGTCAGCACATGCTCTGAGTACGCGTGCTGGTAATCCATCTGGCCCCGTGGCCTTGTGAATGTTGACCTGTTTACTGTTTACCTGTTTACTCACATAGGCTACGGAGAGCGTAGTTCACAGTTCAATTTTGCTTGCCTCAAAGCAAGCATTTAGCTCGTCTGGTAGGCTCACGTCCCTGGGCAGCTTGTGGCAGGCTTTCCCTTGTTTTTTAAAATTATTTTAATTGAACCTTTATTTAACTAGAACAAATTCTTATTTACAATGACAGCCTACCGGGGAGCAGTGGGTTAACTGCCTTGTTCAGGGGCAGAATGACAGACTTTTACCTTGTCAGCTCGAGGATTTGATCCAGCAACCTTTCGGCTACTGGCCCAACGCTCTAACCACTAGGCTACCTGCCGTAATCAATAATAGTTTGCAAGCTCTGCCACGTCCGACAAGCGTCAGAGCCGGTGTAGTTGGATTCAATCTTAGTACTGTATTGATGCTTTGCCTGTTTGATGGTTCATCTGAGGGAATAGCGGGATTTCTTATAAGTGTCCGGATTAGTGTCCCGCTCCTTGAAAGCGGCAGCTCTAGCCTTTAGCTCAGTGCGGATGTTTCCTGTAATACATGGCTTCTGGTTGGGATATGTACGTACGGTCACTGTGGGGATGACGTCGTCGATGCACTTATTGATGAAGCCGGTGAATGATGTGGTATACTCCTCAATGCCATTGGATGAATATATTCCATTCTGTGCTAGCAAAACAGTCCTATAGCTTAGCATCCACGTCATCAGACCTCTTCCGCATTGAGCTAGTCTCTGGTACTTCCTGCTTGAGTTTTTCCTTGTAAGGAGGATATATGTATGGTCAGATTTGCCAAATGGAGTACGAGGGAAAGCTTTGTACGCGTCTCTATGTGTGGAGTAAACAGGGGTCAAAAAATTTAATAATTTTTTAAACCCAGCCTCTGAGTATCACAGAAACATAACACTTTGAAAGAATAACAGACAAATGTTTAAAACAAGTGGCTATGGATGCAAATGATCAAAGTATATTTTAAAAACATGAAAAACAAATTTTGAAACATCAAATTTTACTACAACTGTATGAACAATTTGAAATGATACGCTTATTTTGGGGAATTTAAACCATTTGCTTCACAATCATTTGCAAGTTGGGATCAAATTATGACCCTTGTTGGTGCTTTTACATGTAAGCTTTTAGGATTAAATGAATACAGTGTCCTGTGTAATATGTACAAAATACGACCTCTGTGTATTCATTGTGCCAAAAGGGAATATTTTGCATATAATCAATCAAATGTCCAGCCTTGTATGTAGTGTGTATATCACCTATTCTACGCTGTACTTTCTATAGTGTCCTTGAGTTTCTATACTAATCAAGTCTCATATTCAAGTGCACAGAGCTATGAATTCATATTGATGGGTAGCGGTAGACCACCAGTCTCTTTACATTAGATTTAAGCTGCGGCTTTTCAAGCCAGAGTAACTCATTCCAACACGGTCTTACGTTCAACTATTTTGATTAAGAGACTCTTGATTACAAGATGTTCATATGACGAAACAAATCAAGGAATGCTATGATACTGGGGATTTTCCATTATAACTCAGGGTTGATGATGGAATGCATTTCTGCGAGCAATAAGTACATTTTCTTGTGGTAAATCCCGATTTTGGTAATAAGTAACACATTATGCAGTGTTAATCCAATGTTGAGTCATCTTTATCAAAACCTTGAGCACAGACTCTCCTTTTCTTGTAATAATGTTCTAGGTCTAAAGTGGATTTCACAAAACTCAATCACCAAAGAGAATGCAGTCCCTGTGCATAATTGCAGCAATAGAGATATGTACTGTGGTGCCACCTGTAGATTTTGCACAGTGTAGCCATTATAAATCAGAATATTTTGACCAATGTTAGCTGAAACTCAACAGAAAAACTTGACATTCATTCCGAGGGTTAAGAAATTGTGCCCAGCACTGAGATTGAACCCGTTATCATCGGCGCCGTAGCTCGCGGTTTTGGAAATGGTCATGAAAATAACAATGGTGCCTGCACTTATGCACCCAAGAGTCATATTCCGTACGAGAACGGCCTGATGTCACTGCAGCACTGTGTCTGAAATGTCAATTATCAAGCTGTTATCCCTATACACCCCGGCTTGACATATCATCGATATGTCTAATCTGATTGTTCTTTTATTGAATATTACTAATCATACATTGTTTCAATGCTCAAATATGGTGGCTTACGACTTCATATTCTAACATACAGCCAGTCATGAACCTTACTTTAGTTTAACAGTATCAAACACTTTATCCTGCACTTTGTGTTATCTATTTCATTTTAAAGAGTATATTGCCTAGAATAGCAAACATCCGGAGGGTCCAGATTTAGAACTTCAGTCTGTCTATAACACTTAACGAAAAGTGAGGGCTTTGCCGGGGAAATGTACTTTTCAGCCTAGTCAAGCAGTTGAGGTGTTGATGGTGTTAAAACTTCATAAGGGGTGCTTGAACAGGTTTGACACTGCTTAGCAGACGTGACAAGAGATATCATGACATTACAGTATTCAACCTTTAGAGATGTCAGTATTTTAGGTCATCCTTTGCTTCTAGAGATAACAGACAAAATAATGTATGGTTCAAGAAACTTGCAAAACTTAGAACACTGAAATGTACACCAAGAAAACTGACATACACAACATAACAATATGATCCGATATTAACATTATTCGATACAACTCTATTGGTTACTTTAATCTCAACCTCAATTATTTCATAAAAGACAGTATTGTTCCAGGAATCCATTCTTGATTGTATCTGTGGCAGAGCTCTTGAATTATTTAGCTTTAAATACTGGGTATTTCTATTGATATGGCCAATCAATTATGTATTATGTTTCATTATTGTCCCATTGAATTGATCAGTCTTCTGTACTGGAAATCAAACATATAATGCACTTAAAACCATTTCCTTCACATTCTGAGTAGATCATTATTTCCCTCCAAACAATACCAGGAAGTATGGAAAATAAGCTTTTGATGATGATGATCAAATTAAATCAAATGTATTTATAAAGCCCTTTCTACATCAGCAGATGTGACAAAGTGCATATACAGAAACCCAGCCTAAAACCCCAAACAGCAAGCAAGCAATGCAGTTGTAGAAGCACAGTGGCTTGGAAAAACTCCCTAGAAAGGCTGGAACCAAGGAAGAAACCTAGAGAGGAACCAGGCTCTGAGGGGTGGGCAGTCCTCTTCTGCCTGTGCCGGGTGGAGATTATAAGAGTACATGGCCATTAAGACCAGATCGTTCTTCAAAATAGATGACCAGCAGGGTTAAATAATAACCACAGTGGTTGAAGAGGGTGCAACCAGTCAGCACCCTCAGGAGATAATGTTAGTAGGCGTTTGATAGACAAGCATTCAGAGGTTGAGACAGCAGGTGCGGTAGAGGGAGGGAGGGGGTTGAAAACAGCATGTTCGATGAACAGTTCAGGGTTCCATAACCACATGCAGAACAGTTGAAACTGGAGCAGCAGCACGGCCAGGTGGACTGGGGACAGCAAGGAGTCATCATGCCAGGTCGTCCTGAGGCATGGTCCTAGAGCTCAGGTCCTCCGAGAGAGAGAAAGAAAGAGAGAAAGAGAGAATTAGAGAGAGCATACTTAAATTCACACAGGACACCGGATAAGACAGGAGAAGTACTGTAGATATAACAAACTGACCCTAGCAACCCGACACATAAACTACTGCAGCATAAATACTGGGGGCTGAGACAGGAGGGGTCAGGAGACACTGTGGCCCCATCCGATGATACCCCTGGACAGGGCCAAACAGGAAGGATATAACCCCACCCACTTTGCCAAAGCACAGCCCCCACGCCACTAGACGGATATCTTCAACCACCAACTTACCATTCTGAGACAAGTCCGAGTATAGCCCACAAAGATCTCGGCCACGGCACAACCCAAGGGGGGGGCGCCAACCCAGACAGGAAGACCACGTCAGCCCACTCAAGTGACGCACCCCTCCTAGGGACGGCATGAAAGAGCACCAGTAAGCCAGTGACTCAGCCCCTGTAATAGGGTTAGAGGCAGAGAATCCCAGTGGAGAGAGGGGAACCGGCCAGGCAGAGACAGCAAGGGCGGTTCGTTGCTCCAGACCCTTTCCGTTCACCTTCACACTCCTGGGCCAGACTACACTCAATCATATGACCCACTGAAGAGATAAGTCTTCAGTAAAGACTTAAAGGTTGAGACCGAGTCTGTGTCTCTCACATGGGTAGGCAGACCATTCCATAAAAATGGAGATCTATAGGAGAAAGCCCTGCCTCCAGCTGTTTGCTTAGAAATTCTAGGGACAATTAGGAGGCCTGCGTCTTGTGACCGTAGCGTACGTGTAGGTATGTATGGCAGGACCAACTCGGAAAGATGGATAGGAGCAAGCCCATGTAGGGAGGCTAGCACTGGAGTAATATGTTAAAATTTTGGGGTTCTAGTCAGGATTCTAGCAGCCGTATTTAGCACTAACTGAAATTTATTTAGTCCTTTATCCGGGTAGCTGGAAAGTAGAGCATTGCAGTAGTCTAACCTAGAAGTAACAAAAGCATGGATTAATTTTTCTGCATCATTTTTGGACAGAAAGTTTCTGATTTTTGCAATGTTACGTAGATGGAAAAAAGCTGTCCTTAAAACCGTCTTGATATGTTCGTCAAAAGAGAGATCAGGGTCCAGAGTAACGCAGAGGTTCTTCACAGTTTTATTTCAGACGACTTTACAACCATCAAGATTAATTGTCAGATTCAACAGAAGATCTCTTTGTTTCTTGGGACCTAGAACAAGCATCTCTGTTTTTTCCGAGTTTAAAAGTAGAAAGTTTGCAGCCATCCACTTCCTTATGTCTGAAACACAGGCTTCTAGCGAGGGCAATTTTGGGGCTTCACCATGTTTCATTGAAATGTACAGCTGCGTGTCATCCGCATAGCAGTGAAAGTTAACATTGTGTTTTCGAATGACATCCCCAAGAGGTAAAATATATAGTGAAAACAATAGTGGTCCTAAAACGGAACCTTGAGGAACACCGAAATGTACAGTTGATTTGTCAGAGGACAAACGATTCACAGAGACAAACTGATATCTTTCCGACAGATAAGATCTAAACCAGGCCAGAACTTGTCCGTGTAGACCAATTTGAGTTTCCAATCTCTCCAAAAGAATGTGGTGATCGATGGTATCAAAGGCAGCACTAAGGTCTAGTAGCACGAGGACAGATGCAGAGCCTCGGTCTGACGCCATTAAAAGGTCATTTACCACCTTCACAAGTGCAGTCTCAGTGCTATGATGGGGTCTAAAACCAGACTGAAGCATTTCGTATACATTGTTTGTCTTCAGGAAGGCAGTGAGTTGTAGCGCAACAGCTTTTTCAATTTTTTTTGAGAGGAATGGAAGATTCGATGTAGGCCGATAGTTTTTTATATTTTCTGGGTCAAGGTTTGGCTTTTTCAAGAGAGGCTTTATTACTACCACTTTTAGTGAGTTTGGTACACATCCGGTGGATAGAGAGCCGTTTATTACGTTCAACATAGGAGGGCCAAGCACATGAAGCAGCTCTTTAAGTAGTTTAGTTGGAATAGGGTCCAGTATGCAGCTTGAAGGTTTAGAAGCCATGATTATTTTCATCATTGTGTCAAGAGATATAGTACTAAAACACTTAAGTGTCTCTCTTGATCCTAGGTCCTGGCAGAGTTGTGCAGACTCAGGACAGCTGAGCTTTGGAGGAATACGCAGATTTAAAGAGGAGTCCGTAATTTGCTTTCTAATGATCATGATCTTTTCCTCAAAGAATATGAATTTATTACTGCTGATGTGAAAGCCATCCTCACTTGGGGAATGCTGCTTTTTAGTTAGCTTTGCGACAGTATCAAAAATAAATTTTGGATTGTTCTTATTTTCCTCAATTAAGTTGGGAAAAATAGGATGATCGAGCAGCAGTGAGGGCTCTTCGATACTGCACGGTACTGTCTTTCCAAGCTAGTCGGAAGACTTCCAGTTTGGTGTGGCACCATTTCCGTTCCAATTTTCTGGAAGCTTGCTTCAGAGCTTGGGTATTTTCTGTATACCAGGGAGCTAGTTTCTTATGACAAATGTTTTTAGTTTTTAGGGGTGCAACTGCATCTAGGGTATTGCGCAAGGTTAAATTGAGTTCCTCAGTTAGGTGGTTAACTGTTTTTTGTCCTCTGACGTCCTTGGGTAGACAGAAGGAGTCTGGAAGGGCATCAAGGAATCTTTGTGTTTTCTGAGAATTTATAGCACGACTTTTGATGCTCCTTGGTTGGGGTCTGAGCAGATTATTTGTTGCGATTGCAAATGTAATAAAATGGTGGTCCGATAGTCCAGGATTATGAGGAAAAACATTAAGATCCACAACATTTATTCCATGGGACAAAACTAGGTCCAGAGTATGACTGTGGCAGTGAGTAGGTCCAGAGACATGTTGTACAAAACCCACTGAGTCGATGATGGCTCCGAAAGCCTTTTGGAGTGGGTCTGTGGACTTTTCCATGTGAATATTAAAATCACCAAAAATTAGAATATTATCTGCTATGACTACAAGATCCGATAGGAATTCAGGGAACTCAGTGAGGAATGCTGTATATGGCCCAGGAGGCCTGTAAAAAGTAGCTATAAAAAGTGATTGAGTAGGCTGCATAGATTTCATGACTAGAAGCTCAAAAGACGAAATCGTCATTTCTTTTTTGGTAAATTGAAATTTGCTATCGTAAATGTTAGCAACACCTCCGCCTTTGCGGGATGCACGGGGGATATGGTCACTTGGTCTTCTCTTAACCAGCTTCATGAGGTAGTCACCTGGAATGCATTTAAATTAACAGGTGTTGGACTAGTAACCAGAGCGTTGGACTAGTAACCAAAAGGTTGCAAGATCAAACCCCTGAGCTGACAAGGTACAAATATGTCGTTCTGCCCCTGAACAAGACAGCTGTTCTTAGGCCGTCATTGAAAATAAGAATTTGTTCTTAACTGACTTGCCTAGTTAAAATAAATAAAATACAGAAGGTGGTAGAAGGTAACCAAGTCCATATTTTTGACAAGAACAGCTCAAATAAGCAAAGAGAAACAACAGTCCATCAGTACTTTAAGACATGAAGGTCAGTCAATCCAGAAAATGTCAAGAACTTTGAAAGTTTCTTCAAGTGCAGTCACAAAAACCTTCAAGTGCTATGATGAAACTGGCTCTCATGAGGACCGCCACAGGAAAGGAAGACCCAAAGTTACCTCTACTGCAAAGGATACGTTCATTAGAGCCTCTTCACAGAGTTCAAGTAACAGACACACCTTAACATCAACAGTTCAGAGGAGACTGCGTGAATCAAGCCTTCAACTTTTGACTGTTGTATATACAGTTGAAGTCAGACGCTTACATACATACACCTTAGCCAAATGCATTTAAACTCAGTATGTCACAATTCCTGACATTTAATCCTAGTAAAAATTCCCTGTCTTAGGTCAGTTAGGATCACCACTTTATTTTAAGAATGTGAAATGTCAGAATGATTTATTTCAGCTATTATTTCTTTCATCACATTCCCAGTAGGTCAGAAGTTCACATACACTCAATTAGTATTTGGGAGCATTTCCTTTAAATTGTTTAACTTGGGTCAAACGGTTCGGGTAGCCTTCCACAAGCTTCCCACAATAAGTTGGGTGAATTTTGGCCCATTCCTCCTGACAGAGCTGGTGTAACTGAGTCAGGCCTCCTTGCTCGCACACACTTTTTCAGTTCTGCCCACAAATGTTCTATAGGATTGAGGTCAGGGCTTTGTGATGGCCACTCCAATACCTTGACTTTGTTGTCCTTAAGCCATTTTGCCACAACTTTGGAAGTACCCGGGTGGCGCAGTGGTCTAGGGCACTGCATCGCAGTGCTAGCTGCGCCACCAGAGTCTCTGGGTTCACGCCCAGGCTCTGTCGCAGCCGGCCGCAACCGGGAGGTCCGTGGGGCGACGCACAATTGGCAAAGCGTCGTCCAGGTTAGGGAGGGTTTGGCCGGTAGGGATATCCTTGTCTCAGTATGTAAAATGTATGCACTCTACTGTAAGTCGCTCTGGATAAGAGCGTCTGCTAAATGACTTAAATGTAAATGTAAATGTAAGTATGCTTGGGGTCATTGTCAATTTGGAAGACCTATTTGCGACCAAGCTTTAACTTCCTGACTGATGTCTTGAGATGTTGCTTCAAAATATCTACATAATTTTCCATCTTCATGATGCCATCTATTTTGTGAAGTGCACCAGTCCCTCCTGCAGCAAAGCACCCCTACAACATGATGCTGCCATCAGACCAGAAGACATTTCTCCAAAAAGTACGATCTTTGTCCCAATGTGCAGTTGCAAACCGTAGTCTGGCTTTTTTATGTTTTTTTTTGGAGCAGTGGCTTCTTCCTTGCTGAGCAGCCTTTCAGGTTATGTTGATATAGGACTCGTTTTACTGTGGATATAGATACTTTTGTACCTGTTTCCTACTGGGATTGATTTGCACTTTTTGCACCAAAGTACGTTCATCTCTAGGAGACAGAACGCGTCTCCTTTCTGAGCGGTATGACGGCTGCATGATCCCATGGTGTTTATACTTGCGTACTATTGTACAGATGAACGTGGTACCTTCAGGCAGTTGGACATTTCTCCCAAGGATGAACCAGACTTGTGGAGGTCTACAAAGGTTTTTCTGAGGTCTTGGCTGATTTATTTTGATTTTCCCATGATGTCAAGCAAAGAGGCACTGAGTTTGAAGGTAGGCCTTGAAATACATCCACAAGTACACCTCCAATTGACTCAAATTATGTCAATTAGCCCAACGGAAGCTTCTAAAGCCATGACATCATTTTCTGGAATTTTCCAAGCTGTTTAAAGGCACAGTCAACTTAGTCTATGTAAAATTCTGACCAACTGGAATTGCTATACAGTGAATTATAAGTGAAATAATCTGTCTGCAAACAATTGTTGGAAAAATGACTTGTGTCATGCACAAAGTAGATGTCCTAACCGACTTGCCAAAACTATAGTTTATTAACAAGAAATTTGTGGAGTGGTTGAGAAACGAGTTTTACTGACTCCAACCTAAGTGTATGTAAACTTCCGACTTCAACTGACTTCAACTGTATATAAATTAATATTTGTTTTCAATTTGTCAGAGCTAATGGTGGGAGGTTTCGACACCTCAGACCCCATAACAGGTGGAGGAGAGACCTGAGAAGGCTCGGCCTCTGACTCTGACTGGTTGCTTAATGGGGAGAACCGGTTGAAAGTTTCTGTCGGCTGAATGAGCGACACTGGTTGAGCATGCAGACAGCATTTCTTTCCAGGGGCCTTGAGAAAATCACCACCTTTGCGGGGGATATGGTCACTAGTGTAACCTTGAGGAGAGGTCTCATTTATCTCATTAACCAGGCTTAAGCCATGTCTCAGTCAGGCCAATCACAACAAGGTTATGATCAGTGATTAGTTCATTGAGTATGACTGCCTTGGAAGTGAGGGATCTAACATTAAATTGTTATATTTTGAGTTGTGATGTATTATCACAGTCTCTTTACAGAATGACAGTGATGGAGGAGGTCTTTATTCCAGTGAGATTGCTAAAGCAGACTCCGCCATGTTTAGACTTTCCCGACCTAGATCGAGGCACAGACATGGTCTCCATGGGGAAAACAAAGCTGACTACACTGACTGTGCCTGCGGCAGTCTTCCGTAAGCTGGTCAGGCTGGCGAACAGCCTGCTGCCTGGCCTGCACCCTTTTCATTTTGGAGATAGAGGAGATGGAGCCCTGTCTACGTTGATAGATAAGATGAGAGTACCTCTCTAGCTAGGATGGAGTCCGTCACTCCTCAGCAGGCCAGGCATGGTCCTCTTTGAAGGTGAGTCCTAGAAAGAAGGCCAATTATCTATAAATTCAATCTTTTGGTAGGGGAAGAAAACAGTTTTCAACCAGCGATTGAGTTGCGAGACTGCTGTAGAGCTCATCAATCCCCCTAACTGGGAGGGGGGCAGAGACAATTACTCGATGCTGTCACATCTTTCTAGCTAATTTACACACTGAAGCGATGTTGCTCTTGGTGACTTCTGACTGTTTCATCCTAACATCGTTGGTGCTTACGTGGATAACAATATCCCTATACTCTCTACACTCGCCAGTTTTAGCCTCAGATCAGATTTTAATGTCGGTAGCCCTGCCCCCTGGTAAACAGTGTATGATCGCTGTATGATTATTTTTAAGTCTAATATTGCGGGTAAAGGAGTTGCAATGACTGGGGTTTTCAATTTGTCAGAGCTAATGGTGGGAGGTTTCGACACCTCAGACCCCATAACAGGTGGAGGAGAGACCTGAGAAGGCTCGGCCTCTGACTCCGACTGGTTGTTTAATGTGGAGAACCGGTTGAAAGTTTCTGTCAGCTGAATGAGCGACACTGGTTGAGCATGCAGACAGCATTTCTTTCCAGGGGCCTTGAGAAAAGTGTCCTGCTGCGGGGACTGTGCAAGGGGATTTATACTACTATCTGTACTTACTGGAGGCACGGACGCTGTTTCATCTTTTCCTACACTAAAATTGCACTTGCTCTACGATTGCGTCTGAAGCTGGGCTTGCAACTCGGCTATCCTCACCAATAGTTCTCCTGCATATTATGAGTACAGCGACCGCACTTACTATAGATGACATAGCGTTAATGTTACTACTTTGATTTTTCGGCTGGTGGAGGTCCTGTAGAACTAAGACGTTGGTAAATTTGTTCAATGAGTTTTGATAAAAAAATAAAAGTTTGGTAGGTAGCCAAGTAGCGACAAACAACACAGCAACACGGAGACGATGTGGAAGTGGAAACTCACTCAAGTGTTGCCAGTCACAAAGGATGAAGATGATGATGTTTATGGTTATGCCTTTTATTTGATCCTTTGCTCTTTAATTCTTGTCCCTTTGTTAGGGCTTGTGACAGTATACCTTTCCCCATGCCTTTTCTTAGAAATAACACACTCATTAGCCATAGAGAAAAGGTGTATCTAAACACAAAATAGTAGTATTCAAACACATTTATCTCAGTTCATGTGAGGGTGTCAGGGTTTGGGCAAAATTAGGCATGGGACTACTTGGGTGAGCCTATATCCCATCTGCCATTGTCACCCGAGAGCCAAGTTTGACAGGCGATTAGTAAGAGGGAAGCTAACTGTGGAGGTCTACCTCTGTGGCATATGTCTCTCTAATGACACCAGATCAGGACACCATGTCTTCACACCAGACTGAACAGGCCTAATGTATAAAACTGGGAGGTACAGATCTCCAGATATGATGACTGGACATAATATCTGTGGTGACTTATCAAACCGCTCTGTAAAAGGAGTGATTGAACAGTTCTAATATACAAACCTGCCTCTCTTACCATTGAACAATTAAAATGTAATTCACAGTGCCGCCCAATTAGGAGGACAAATGTTTACTTTTTTCAAAATTTAACGACACCGAGTTGCCTATCCTGGTGCTTGATTGGAACTGTAATGCTCTGCATTTGTCTTCGGA
Source organism: Salvelinus alpinus (assembly GCF_045679555.1). Lineage (NCBI taxonomy): Eukaryota > Metazoa > Chordata > Actinopteri > Salmoniformes > Salmonidae > Salvelinus > Salvelinus alpinus. Next base: position 58,643,788 of record NC_092096.1, read on the forward strand.
AACACACTAAGGCTTTTCGTCTGTGTTCGTGTGTATTAGTCCATATCCATTTTGGAGTTTCATTAGATGCTGACATTAAATGATTTCAGCAGCTGTAGTCCAAAACTGTGTTTATATGAAATGGGAGGCAAAATTAAATGAACATGATTCTGAGTGGTTGCCCAATTGGAAAATCAAATGGTTCCTTGTATGTGTTGGTGTGTCCTTAAAGGACGTGGAATTTTCTTACTGTATATGACAACCCATTTTCTGAAATGCAATGTAGCGCACATATATAGTACTGTATACACAGTATATATACAGTGTATTCGGAAAGTATTCAGACCCCTTGACTTTTCCACATTTTGTTACGTTACAGATTTATGCTAAAATTGATTACATTTAAAAAAAATCCTCTACACACAATACCCCATAATGTCAAAGCGAGAACAGGTTTGTATTTTTTGAAATACATTTTAAATATTAGTTAAACAGAAATACCTTAAATCCTTAAGAACTAGACTAGTCAGGATCGAGGTAAAGATGAATGGAGCAAAGTATAGAGAGCTCCTTGATGAAAACCTGCTCCAGAGCTCTCAGGACCTCAGACTGGGGCGATGGTTCACCTTCTAACAGGACAACAACCCTAAGCACACAGCCAAGACAACGCAGGACTGGCTTCGGGACAAGTCTCTGAATGTCCTTGAGTGTCCCAGCTACAGTAGAGCCTGGACTTAAACCTGATCGTACATTGCTGGAGAGACCTGAAAATAGCTGAGCAGCAACACTACCCATCCAACCCTACAGTGCTTGAGAGGATCTGCAGAGAAGAATGGGAGAAAATCCCCAAATACAGGTGTGCCAAGCTTGTAGCGTCATACCCAAGAAGACTCAAGGCTGTAATCGCTGCCAAATGTGCTTCAACAAAGTACAGGGTCTGATACTTATGTAAATGTAATATTTCAGTTTTTTTATATTTTAGAAATGAGCAAAAGTGTCCAAAAACCTGTTTTTGCTTCGTCATTATGGGGTATTATGTGTAAATTGTTGAGAAAAAAAACTATTAAATTTTTTTTTTTTTTAAACTAACAAAATTTGGAAAAAGTCAAGGGGTCTGAATACTTTCCCGAAGGTACTGTATACAGTGCTTTGCGAAAGTATTCACCCCCTTGGAATTTTTACTATTTTGTTGCCTTACAACCTTAGAATTAAAATAGATTTTTTTGGGGGGTTTGTATCATTTGATTTACACAACATGCCTACCACTTTGAAGATGCAAAATATGTTTAATGTGAAACAAACCAGAAATATGACCAAAAAAAACAGAAAACTTGAGCGTGCATAACTATTCACCCCCCCCCCCCCAAAGTCAATACTTTGTAGGGCCACCTTTTGCAGTAATTACAGATACACGTTTCTTGGGGTATGTCTCTCTAAGCTTGGCACATCTAGCCACTGGGATTTTTGCCCATTCTTCAAGGCAAAACAGCTCCAGCTCCTTCAAGTTGGATGGGTTCCGCTGGTGTACAGCAATCTTTAAGTCATACCACAGATTGATGATCATCGGTGTATACCATGTGTATCCCGTACATACGACTAATATAACTTGAAACTTGAATTTTGTTTGTCTCCCGAGTGGCACAGAGGTCTAAGGCACTGCATCTCAGTACTAGAGGCGTCACTAAGGACACCCTGGTTTGAATCCGGGCTGTATCACAACCGGCCGTGATTGGGAGTCCCATAGGGCAGTGCACAATTGGCCCAGCATCGTCCGGATTTGGCCGGTGCAGGTCGTCATTGTAAATAAGAATTTGTTCTTAACTGACTTGCCTGGTTAAAAAATACAAATACTACGTACATTCATTGTTGTTTTGTTTTCCTCTCAATAGCCGGTGACAACTTTCAGCGTTTTCCGCTGGGGTCATACATCTCAAATGTAGTATTAACCGCGCCCACCCAGGCAAGAACTTTGCGTGCCCGATGCGTGGTAGGGGCAATTTGATTGGCAGTTTAGGGATGTGCACCCCACTAAAGGATGTGCTTTTGGTCACACTTAACCTAACATAGCAGGCGTATAAGAAATCCCTGAATCTAGATCCCCTACATACTGGTGTTGACAAGAAAAGAAAAAAAACTTTCGGAGGAGGTTCTCTTCTGCACTGTTCAACCAATCCAGTAAATGTGAAGGAGGAGTTAAAAGCAGAAGTTGTGTCACAGGCTCTCTTTCCATTACCCTTGAAAACCGGACCATCCGGTTGTTGGGGACTTGGCAGAGGCTAGATCACACTTGACCAGAGTTTAGGGATGTGACATCTTTCAACAAAGTCTCAACATTCAACTGAAACACACAGTGCATTGAATGAAAGCCTAAACAGCTGAATAAACAGATGCAATATTACTTTTGATTTAATGATTTACATTACGTGAGAGGTGTGTATTTCATTCGACTGGTAGGATTTGTATTATTTATATTGTCATTAGGCTATATGATTTAACGGCTGTTTGTTTGATTTGAAAGATGACCATTGTTCATTCAAGAAACTGAACTACAAGCGTGATTTAACGCATGCTTGTTTCATTTTGTTGCATTTCTTGGATTCAATCATTTGTGCAAGTTCCACCCCTCATATACACATGCATGCTGGTAATTTGGATTTGAAATGCCAATACTAGAGATCTTTCCCAATGTGGATAGTAAGTGAAGGTGCTTCACTAAATGTTACTCAATAAAACAACTAACCCACTGGGCAAAAACTGGTTGAATCAACATTGTTTCCATTTCATTTCGACCCAGAAAATCTACTTGGAAAACGAATTGGATTTGCAAAAATTCATCAATGTAAGTGTTTTACAAATTTCTTTCATATATTTTCCCCCTATCTATTAACTGAAATCCGATGCCATGGTGATTCTTTATGTTGAATTCATGTTAGTTGACATCTCAACCAAATGCAAATCTAAACTAGACGTTGAACTGAAGTCTGTGCCCAGTGGGAATCAACTTATTGATAAACTACTATTTTACTTGCCAATACAATTAAGATCACCTTAAAAACACCTTCCTTTTGCCCTCAATTCATCAGGGCATGGACTCTACAATGTGTCAAAAGCGTTCCAAATGGATTCTGGCACATGATGACTCCAATGCTTCCCACAGTTGTGTCAAGTTGGCTGGATGTCCTTTGGGTGGTGGACCATTCTTGATACACACGGGAAACTGGTGAACGTGAAAAACCCAGCAGCGTTACAGTTCTTGACACTTGGCACCTACTACCATACCCCGTTCAAAGGCACTTAAATATTTTGTCTTGCCCGTTCACCCTCTGAATGGCACACATACACAATCCATATCTCAATTGTCTCAAGACTTAAAAATCCTTCTTTAACCTGTCTCCTCCCCTTCATCTACACTGATTGAAGTGGATTTAACTAGTGACATCAATAAGGGATTATAGCTTTCTCCTAGATTCACCTCGTCAGTTTTTGTCATGAAAAGAGCAGGTGTTCTTATTGTTTTGTACACTCAGTGCATATGGCAATTGTATTCCAAATCACTGTACACCGTATACACCGTATAGTGAATCTCTATCACCAGCATTTTCATACTTGCTTTAGTCAAAAAGTCTGTGCTACATAGGTTGTTGATGCAGGCAGACTCAAGAGAGGTCAACATGAAAGCCCATCAAAGGCTTGCCCCGTTATAAATAGACCGCGGGGTCTCTGCTGGGTACAGAGGCCTCAACATATTGCTTCACCAAAGCTATGGGCTGCTTCTGAGGCTGCATTCAGTGTCATCGTGGACTGTTAGCGTTTTCAAAAGAACAACCCCGAGACACAACTTTGTATACTACTTTTTTATTACTAATCGGGACTGTATAACAGCTACTCTTTATCTGAAATGTATTTTAAAATATTACTTATTCATTTTTGTTTGGACTGTATGCTATCAACAAACTGCAGGATGGTGGTATTTTAGCACTATTTAGCCCTCTTACATTTCTCCTAAGCCTCAATTGTGTTGATGGCCCCTGTGTGAGGTATGTTTTAGCACTGATGCACTTGTGGACCGTTATGCTTTTCACTCTAATAGCACTCCGTCTGGGTCTTGTCTACCCGCTCCGACTAAAGCGGCCCAGAATTTATTTACTGAATGTAAGCCATGTTAATTATTGAAGACTGATTGAGATCGCCTCTTAAAAAGCACTCCTGTGGGAGCACACTTACCTTACTGTGCAGTAAGCTATTTAATAGGAGTGGCTTACAGCAGCTAAGCAGACAGAGAGAGTGAGAGGCCATCCATGAATGTAAATGCTAACAAAAATCGTTTTTTTCACAAGAGAGATGCACATGGGCTGATAACTAGGCCTATTGGCCACCGAGAGGATAAACGGGGGGTGGTCATAGAGATTCAATATGCAGATGCCCTTATTTAAAACTGTTTCAAAGCTCATTAAGGTGAAAGAGAGACATATCAACCATTTATTTGCAATAATGGCAGTGGGGACGAAGGCTGGACTGGAGTAGTGTTGGGTTGATACATCAGCCCTGACCTCATATGCAAGTAGCACGTGACACAGCGATAATTAGGTATCTGTAGGAGCAGGCGGAATCCTAATGAGGTCGAAGCTTCTTAGGTTCTCATTCCGCATGCACAGATTTTTGACTTCTAAGCATTTATTGTCAGTCATTAGAGATTTTTAGATTAAGCGGGCTGATAATGGATGGAGTGTGACCTTCGCCGAATGTCATTTGGAAATGGGGGAAGTTAAATAAACCAAAGTTGCCAGTTACTTAGAGAGACACATCACAGAGATGGCAGGGATTCCTTGAGGTTGAAACAGAGGAGACAGAGGGAAACATGTATTGTTTTAATTACCAGTGCATGTAGCATGCATATCCTGCCGTGTATAGTTATCAGTATTGTATGTGTTAGTTGACCTGGTAGTCATATGGATACCATGTGGCACTTGGAGATTCCACAAGTTTAAGCCCAATGTACTATCCAGAGTATGTAAACATATTCTGCTAAGGTTTACAATTTATTCCGTCTCATTAATTTAGCAACTGATAACAACCATTCGCTCATTTGTGATAAACAAAAAAGTTGAAATTAAAAAGCCGGTTTAGACAGCCTTTCACATTTCCATGGTGCCCATTCAGTTGTGAGATAATTTGAGGACAATATTCCCCAAACATTACTACAGTGTTTCTAGTCCAGCATAATGACTGGAATGGACAGAAGTTCATTTGCATTTGTGGAGTAACTGCCAGTGTGTGATATCAGTACCCACTGCAGCTATCTAATAAGTAAAGACGTGTGCCCTCCTCCAGCATATCTGGCTTCCTTTGTCTCATTTGCTGCAAGCTTAATTAAGACTGCCTGTGATGTCCCGACCGTCACATTCATCTCTCGCTATAGCATCCACATGATCAGGGATTAACCTGGAGAACTGTCTGTCGCCAACGATTGCCTCAACATTAGCTGAAACGCATAACAATGATTGGGGGTTATCTTTGCGAGACCTCATTAGCATACAGCATAATGTTCACATCTTTGTAATTTATTTGAACATAGTTCTACTGTAAATGTGTTGGTGGCACTGTTTCAAAATGTCATAAATGCTTTTAAAATACAGTGCTGGCGCTATCTTTGCTCAGGACACATTGTCCCCTAACCACCGTACGTTCTGCGCATGTGGGTCGTTCTTGAATTACGGTGGCATTTGGCCATCGATTTTGTAAAAATTTTATTTAGCTAGATTTTTATTTATTTAAATGTATTTGGGTACATTTTCCAAATCTACAATCTGTCAACAGCTGTCATCTGACCAACGCACCGGTTCCAATCCAAGTTCCAATGTCATTCAGCAAACTCCAGACATTTACATTTGTTGGATGACATGAAAATAGAGCTCTTTGGCCACGCACACCAGTGTTGGGTTTGCGTTGAAATTAGAATGCAGAAAATAACCCCATACCTACTGTAAAATATGGTGGTAGAACTTTGCTGTTATGGGGCTATCTTGCTTTCGCTGGTCCTGGGATCCTTGTGAAGGTCAATGGCATCATTAACTTTCTCCCAGTACCAAGAAATTGTAGCCACAAACCTGGTTGCCTCTGCCAGGATGCTGAAACTTGGCCACAAGTGGCTCTTCCAGCAAGACAATCATCCCAAGCACGCATCAAATTCCAAAAATAAACATTTTGTAATGGCCTTCTCAGTCTCCTGACTTGAACCCCATTGAACACTTGCAAATGAAGGATATCAAGGATCAAGGACGATTTTGTATGAAGGAATAGTCTAAGATCCCTCCCAATTTGTTCTCCAACTCATAAAACATTTGAGAAAAAGACTCAGTGATGTTATCCTCACAATGTGAGGTACTGAAAGGTATTGAAAACAGGGTTTCAATCATTTTGACACCTACTTTATGGAGAAAATAAATGATTACGTGTTAAACAAATCTCTTTCTCTGTGCAATTGTATTAGTATCAAATAATATAATTTCCCAATATTTTTTTTACATACAGTATTTGAATTATTTATTTTATACAGTCATTTTTGCTTATCTTTGTCAAGGGTGTCAATAATTTCGGACCCCACTGTATACCTGTGTTTCAGTTGTTTCACAGTGCACCTGTAATAATAAGGTGTGTCTCATTGCCAATTGATCTTTTTCGCATTGTGTCTGAAAGCTCATAATTCTTACCCTAGACAAGGCCAGACCGTGGTTAGGTCTTTAATCTGGTGAGCGCTAATGACAGCTTCATGGGGACAAGTACTGTACTACCCTCCCCCTCTTAGCTCCACACACCCCCATCCATTATGTCAATTTACAGTGGTCCTCACTACATTACCAAACTAAAAAATGCAGCATTTTACACCAACGTATATTCAATGACCTTCCCATCCAAAAATAAGAAAAAAATGGAATACACACTCAAAGTTACACACACTCATTCATAGCACACACTGTAGGATTGGGTCTAATGAATTCCTAGCCAAACAAAATATGCAAATCCTCTTTGTCCTATAATCCAGGAGAAATCACAAGAGGAGTCAAGAGTGGCAGAGTCACAGAACATGTACCCCTTGAAACGGTGGAAAAACGAATGTTCCATATGATTCAAGTCTCCAAGAATAATACTGATGACTCATAACCAGCACCTTGTTCCTGTATAGACCAGAATGGATATCACATGCAGAAATGCATTGACCCACACTGAGTTTCACCCACTCAACTTCGACAGACAGTATACAGTACACTCTGAGAAAAAAAGGGTTTTAAAAGTGTTCATCAGCTGTCCCTATAAGAGAACCCATTTTGGTTCTAGGTAGAACCCTTTTGGGTTCCATGTAGAACCAAGGGGTCCTACATAGAATCCAAAAGGGTTCTACCTGGAACCAAAAAGGATTATTCAAAGGTTATGATACCCAATCTCTTTCTAAGAGTGTACACTGCATTACTCTGGCTGATATCCAAGATATATTTTTGCAGTAAAAGGTTGAACTTAGCTGAGGTTTCAAAACAAAGCAAATGCTTTTCATTTGTTCATTTTTTGAAAAGTGTGTTTATGTGAATTTTAATCCAATTCAACCTCGCACCCAATTATCAATTGATTTTGTTGCACAGTCTCATCTCCTGTGTGAATGTCACAGTGGGAGTGGTAGAGAGTCAATAGAATTAAAGGCTATAGATCACATAGATCGATGCAGCCACGAGATATACGTTTCAAATGCAGAGTGATGAATTATACAATAACAATTAAAAAAAATATTGTTCCCCCCCCACACACTTTCACCCACTTTGTCAAAACAACGGCTGATGGAATTAAGATTACATTTTCAATTTTGCCATGACTGTGTCTGCAAGTGTCTGTGTTTGTGAGCAGAAGAGAAGGTAATATACTGGGTTAAAGGTACCCTCTGTCACATACATTTCCAGTCAAAATAAAATGATATTCATGCTCATAGTACTACTACCTGCCTGGATGAAGAAATGACATTCAAATCACATGGACAATGCGACACTTCCACAGGTGCCATCGGTCCCCGGGGGAATACACGCAAACATGTGATGATCCTTTCGCTAGTCACAACACAACCCCAAAAGGTCAAGAGTACTTGTGGAATGCAACTCTTGCACGCGGAGAGTGCAACCTAGGGCGGTAAATACAAAGGTTACATCGACCCATGTTGCCATGGAGCCAATGGATGGACACGTTGACAAACTCCCATCGCACCCAATATCTTTCCGTAAGGATGAAAAATCTCCAGGACTTGGTATCAGGGCTGCAAAGTTTGGCAACCTTTAAAGATGTGAAATGTATGAGTGGGTGAGGTATCGGTACTGTAATCTGTGTTTTCTGCCCCACTGCCCTGATTTCAAATCAATTAAAGGTGTCCTCTACTTGACTTGACCATCAAGTAGAGGACACTGTTTTGGTAAACAGCTGAGGAATGGGGCTTTAACCACTTTCACATTCATAATCAGAGCTATGGATGCAAGGACTGGTCATCCATAAGATCAAAACTGTAGTTTGAGTCTATACAGTGTTTGTCTACAATGACATTGTCAGCTAAAATTTAGTTAAAAAGATTCTGTTGGGTTCTGATGGGGTACGACAGTTGAACTAAGCAGATGAGACATTTATAAGTTATATTCTTATAAGATTCTAAGTGTATATCGTAATTAATTTAAAAGTATATAGCATACATTTATATAATTTATTTAACATCATCCTTCCCTATTTGAATAAGCACATTCTCATACACATTTAAACCCATGCACTAAGATACACACACAAACTCAATATCTGATTATCATTTATGAGTATTGATACAAGTTAATAACCAAAGGTATTGAACAAAGCAATCCAGTCCAGTGTGAAAAGGACAAATATTACTACATGAATTTCTGTCATATTTCAAACAATCGAAACAGTATTCTATTCCAAATGATATTGCTTTATAGGGTCAATAAGATCAACTGTAGCTGTATTGGAATTGAATCTACATTTTTAAACAAATGTTAAACTCAATTGATATCACGTGAATAATTATACAGGTTGCACGCTGGTTAATTGTCTAGGATAGTTGCGCGCAAAGGTTGAACAAGCAGTTTGCCTCCCAGGTTCAAATATCTGCTTTATGTCATTTTAGCAAAACAAGCACAGTGCGCTGCCGTGGGAGACGTTTGATATGCGTAACACATCAATTTCTAATGGATTTATTCTCGACATAGAAATCAAGAGATAGGCCAAACAATTTATTGTCTGTGGATCGTTGACGGAGAGCTTAGGGAGGGGGAGAACAAATCCTACTCGAGTTAGTTGCTCTACTAGCCGGCCATCAAGTGGCTAGATAGAGAAATGCAGGGGTGTGCGCAAGTGTGTGTGGAAAGTATCTATCTGGGATGCTGTCTTCCTCGCGCATCCCTCTCTCGCTCGCGCGCTCGGAGCCGCTCGCTTTCCAGCCGTCGCCAGGAGTGGTAGGCTCCAATTTGACAGCAGCAGCGCTTGCTTTCTAAAGAAAGCTTAGCTCGCACTTTTCAGTCTGTCTCATTACCGCTCTCATTGTTTCTTTCGACAGCGAGAAACGGAGCAGGTACCTACTCTCCTCCTCACCCTATATTATAAATAGCCTTTTTTTTTTGTGCTGCACAAATGTTTATTTTAGCACTTTTTGGGGGGGGGACCTCGATTCTAACGGAATTTGTTGTGGCTGTTTTGGTGTCTTCTCTCTTTCAGTTCACTTGGAGTCTATTTGGAATAAGAAACCATTGCTGTTTTCTGACTGGAGAGAAGGAAGATAAGACTCCTCTGGATTTCCTAAGGAATTTGATCTGAACGCCTTGGTAAGTGGTCCTTTGCGTCGCATAGAAAGAGGTCAGGCTATCACAATTGATAAATCCCAGTTTGCCGACATGAGTGTACAGTTCAATCACTTATCATTTATTCTCCCTTTTGTCATTTAATTACAGTTACCGAGGCTTTTGAATTCATCAGCTGGGGTATATAGTAAGTAGCATTTAGATTTTTTCTCGCATTGTTATCTGCAGAGATGTTGCCTACTTTACAGGCTTTTAGAAGTGTCGGGTTCATGAGTTGTGTAAGCAATATTTTAGCAAATTATTTATTGTGACGTGTTATTATTGACATGCCATGAGCAGACATTTCAGCTCATCATGGAAGTACGATGTCGGATGCTTTTCAGACGAGCACTTGTTCACTATGCTTCACTATGCCCCTGGTGTTATGTTGTCTGCTCATATATGAAGATATCCGTTCAGCTGCCTGCACACTACAGGACTCCCCTTTTCAATATTAAATGTTTGCCTTAAATAGCCTAGGCTAGATAAGGAAGTTTATCTCCCAAAGAGATCGGGAGAGATGGTCCATGTATGCCGGGGATGGGCAACTTTGATGGGGGGGGCACCAAAACTCATACCCACCACATATGCCGTCAACTGATTTGTGCATTCTATTTGTGCAGTTAAACGACTTAACGAAATGCATTATACCATTAGCCAGGTCTGTCCCTAGCCTTTTGGGGACCCTAAGCAAGATTTGGTTGCCCCCCCCCCACCTCACAGCCAAACATTTTACTGGCCTGTCTTCACGACAGAGAGAAACATTCACGTTTTAAAGTACATTTCCAAGAATTGTAAACATTTTTCTCTGTGGCAAAGTGAACATTTGAAATGTTATACCAAATTTCATACAATTCTACTCATTTTTCCATGAGGTGGAGATACAATTTAGCCTTTTTAAAGCAATTTTCCTGCAATTCTACACATTTTGCCATGACTTATGTGATGCTAATATGATATCTGAGTGAGAGTGACTAACAAAATCCATGGGGGCCCCATGGAGGTCAGGGCCCCTGGGCACGTGCCCTGCATGCCCGGTCGGTATTCGGGACACGATTACTAGAAGTTTAGATAGCTGGCTAGACGTAACTCACCAATAAAAATTGTTCCCACTGACATGGCTAATTGAGTGACTGTCAGTGACTAAGAGACAAACTTGAAATTGTACCTTGTGTATTCTACTATTCTAACTCTTAACAGTAAGTTGAGAACCCTAATATATATATATATTTTTAAGTAGTTAATCCAGTTAATCCACCCGCGGCCCGCCAGTTGTCCATCCCTGATGCATATCTGTTGTCCACATGGTTGATGAAAACGATGCTGTGATGCTCCCCTTTTTTTTAATATGTTAAATATCACAGAACATGTGGAGAAACTTCTCTTGAAAGGTGCTGCTGTTTGTGTTAGGGAGGTACATTGGGAGGGGCTGGGGTGTGTAGGCTACTGTATGTATGTGCAAAATCATCACTTGGGGGTGTAAAGTTATTCCAGTGGTGTCATGTCCGGAGAGAGAGAGTCAGTGTGTGGTGTGTATGCATGCATGCACTCGCTGTTCTCCATTGGATAGACTCTTTACATGTCAAATATTATTGTGGAATCACTGCTGATTGACATACATAGTATTGCCCACTGCTGCACTGAGAGGTGGCATGTTTGTTTGCCCTCCATCAATGTCATGTGAATCCGCAGCATTTACTACACTCTGTGTTGCATTCTTTTTCATGGAGAGTGTTGAGTGGTTTATCCCGCGTAATCCTGTCTCTCAATATTAACTCCGATCAAATCAGTGCGATGTGCAATGGCAGTGTATCAAATCAAAAGTCAACTAATTAAATGACCTTACAATGAAACAGCTGTTGGTTGGTCTCAACCATTAAAACCACCTTTCCGTTAATATTGTGCTTCCTATACACTCAGGAGAGGCAGTTGTGAAAAGGGAAAGAAGGCAAGAGAAAGTCATACATCTCTCCGCTGTACAGCAGAGTGACACAGGGTTAAGTGAGAATGACCATAAAGGTAATGTGATAGCGTTATAGGTCTCTCTATCCCCGGGGACATGGAGGGAGGATAGTGTAACTCATCAATATGGACTACTACAATGAGTCAATCATGATGTAGACACAATTACATGCAGGCAATTACATATTGTTAACCATGAATATACTGTATTATTCAAGCTGTGTTATTCAAAGTTACTCTACCATATTTGAGGGTTATATTTTGCATAGCAGAGAGAGGTCAGCATTAAAGTTATCTTTGTGGATAGTGATGGCAAGATTTAGCTTGGCTGCGCTAATGTGGCCCTCGTGTAGCAGTTTTTCTGGTGTTCACCATATTTAGTTAGAGCTATCTCATGCTGTAAATGAAAAGAATAGCTAACATGGAAATGTCTGTCTGTCTGCTTGCAATATTGAGGCCATTGTTATTTTATCATCAAACTATGAATGAAGTATTAATATGGACGTTACTTAAATATGAATTTATATCGCCACGTCTAATCTCCTTAGCTGTGCTTTAAAATGGTGAAGCCGTCATGTCTCGGTAGATGTTTTGAAGTCGTCTCCTATTTGACCTTGTTTGATTGAGGAAAGTCAACAATACCCTTGAGGTAGCACAGCAAGATCACACACATGATTGACATCACTGCACTACAAAAAGCATAGCAGTTTCACCCACATTTCTTTACATGTTACATAATTCATCATCATCTAGTGAGGCACTACAGTATTTTTTTTACAAGATGAAAAGACAAAGCAGTGACTTTGAAAGCAAGCAGGAAGGCAGTGGAATGTATTTGATCATGCATGCACCTGTCCATTTTAAGCGGTACAGTGGGAACGTGCTAACAAGAAGAGGAGCATCATACTGCCAGTGGCAAGAGCGAAAAATACATAAATCCCTCACAGCAACTGGAAAACAAGTTGACATTGCAGCATGTATTTCCCACTACTAGCTTAGCTAACCCTTCCAGGTTGAATTGCAACTTGGCTGAGGCATTCATGAGACTAGTGCTTTAGGAGATGTGAGGGAACATTCCGTTTTTCTCTGGGAAAGGGGATTTTCAACTTTCACTGTCGTCACTCTTTTTTTCACGGCTTTTTCACGCATTAGTCCCAGGTAAGTATTTTTCCCGCCATCCATTCCCGGCAGCAGCAGTCCCATTTCATAAATTGCCCACCGTTTGACAATTTTCTCCCGTCTTCTCCCTGAGTTCTACTCCTGGAGTCTATTTGCTTGCCTTGCATCCATCAACAAGATATTAGTTAGTTGGAGAAAGACAGCTCTGGCTCGTGTGCTTGCTGAGTGGCGGAAGAGCATTAACTCCACATTGCTGCAAAGCTCTTCCCCCTTTTAATTATCCTTCAACACCGATAGCTCAACTGCGCGGCTCTGTTGAACACACTTTCATGACTTTTACCTGTTATTTTTGTCTCCCCGGAGAGAAAGACAGGGAGAAAGGGATTCAACATATAATTATGGTTTATGATATTTGTCCAGGTGACATAATCGGGCCATGGCTAAGTGTTAGCAGAGGATTGCCATAACAGCAGCAAATAAACAAGTATCAAACTACTTTTACTACTAATTCACTTCAGTACGTGGATGTTTGTTTCCATGCTGAGACAATAGTCTGCATTAACTAATGAGCAGTAAAGTGGAAGGATATGGATTGTGCAAGTGTCCATATTCCCAGCCACTGATTGCAGACATTATCTGCAGTAGAATCCTGCCATTTAATTTACATTTTTAGTAGACTTACAGGAGCAATTAGGGTTAAGCGCCTTGCTGAAAGGCACATCCGACAGATTTTTCACCTAGTCGGCTCGGAGGCCTTTCAGTTACTGGTCCAACACTCTTAACTGCTAGGCTACCTGCCGCCCTCTTTCCCTAGTTCTCTCCACAGTTACTGTAGGCTCATATGTAAGTTACAGCTAGCATACACGGTACTTCTGAGATGTCCCCATGTTCTCCTCCACATACTGTAACTAACGCACCTGGATTACAAGCCCACTTGCTATGACACATCGGATGGCCAACTCCCGGGGGCCGTTTTATAAAGAGGATGTACTGTCAGATACACCTTGCGCAGGCGCTTTAAGGAAATGTTGATTCATCCCCCGAAAAAAAAAAAAGTTTCTGCCCGCCAACATGAAGCAAGAAATCTCTCTCCCTCTGTCACGTCACCTCTCACTGTGGCAAAAATGTTTTATTTATCCCATCTGCTTCTTACACTTTTGGGATGTGGCGTGTTTTCTTATTTTGGGGCTTTGCTTGCCAAAGTTTCTCATCACCTGAAGAGTGGCTGCTGGATTTGAAAATGGGACAAAAAATATATGGGTTGTCCCTCTGAGGCCCCTGAACCGAATGACTCCCCAGATGGGCTCCTTTTGGCACAGGGTGTCATATCACCAAGACCCTCCCCTTCAAGCCTAAAAGATTACTTCAGTATACAGTAAGTCCCTGTCAGAAGTTGTCACGTCATGCAATACCATTTTATGGATAGTGGTACAACTGCTCCCAGACTTGGTAGCTGTTTTAGCCGGTGGTGTTAGTGCATTGAGAACCTTGTGTGTGTGTGTGTGTGTGTGTGTGTGTGTGTGTGTGTGTGTGTGTGTGTGTGTGTGTGTGTGTGTGTGTGTGTGTGTGTGTGTGTGTGTGTGTGTGTGTGTGTGTGTGTGTGTGTGTGTGTGTGTTTTGAATGGCTTGTTGTGGGGGTGGGGCCGTGTTCATTTACAACCGGATCCCTCATGCAGATTTTTCAATACAGACATCAGCTGTCTGGAGATTTATAGTTGATGGATGCACACGCATCTAATCAACTGTTTCAATCACATACTACATACAGTACACCGTGCATGATCCATTTAATTCAGACACAGGACAACATACAGGCAGACACACAAACAAAGCACACACACACACACACAAATAACAAACATTTTCTCTGGTGTTGATTGGAAAAGTTGCTTGAAAGGAAACGTCACCTGCACTTCTGCCCACCCGCTTATTTATCAGCCATTTGGCGCCGCTCGTAAATCAGACATTTATTAAGTTGTTAAATGACTACTATTGCCATTAAGCCTGATGTATATGACACGGTAGGAGGGAACATGAGCTATTGCTGTTTCTTCTGGCTATTCAATTAAATTCCGTTTTTTTAAGCCTGTTTTCCCTTTTTTTTTCTCTCCTTCACCCCTCTCTCCTCTCTCCTTCACCCCTCTCTCCTCTCTCCTTCACCCCTCTCTACTCTCTCCTTCACCCCTCTCTCCTCTCTCCTTCACCCCTCTCTCCTTCACCCATTTCTCCTCTCTTCTTCACCCCTTTCTCCTCTCTCCACTTTCCTTCACCCCTCTCTCCACTTTCCTTCACCCCTCTCTCCTCTCTCCTTCACCCCTCTCTCCTTCGCCTCTCTCCTTCTCTCCTCTTCTTCACCCCTCTCTCCTCTCTACTTCACCCCTCTCTCCTTCACCCCTCTCTCATCTCTTCTTCACCCATCTCTCCTCTTCTTCACCCCTTTCTCCTTCACCCCTCTCTCCTCTTTCCTTCACCCCTCCTTCACCCCTCTCTTCTTCACCCCTCTCTCCTTCACCCCTCTCTCCTTCTCTCTCCTTCTCTCTCCTTCACGCCTCTCTCCTCTGTCCTCTCTTCTTCACCCCTCCATCCTCTCTTCTTCACCCCTCCATTCGCTCTTCTTCACCCCTCCATCCTCTCTTCTTCACCCCTCTCTCCTCTCTTTTTCACCCCTCTCTCCTTCCCCTCTCTCCTTCACCCCTCTCTCCGCCCTTCTTCACCCTTCTCCGCTCTTCTTAACCTCTCTCCTCTCTACTTCACCCCTCTCTCCTCTCTACTTCACCCCTCTCTCCTTCACCCCTCTCTCATCTCTTCTTCACCCCTCTCTCCTCTTCTTCACCCCTTTCTCCTTCACCCCTCTCTCCTCTTTCCTTCACCCCTCTCTCCTTCCCCTCTCTCCTTCACCCCTCTCTCCGCTCTTCTTCACCCCTCTCTCCGCTCTTCTTCACCCCTCCCTCCACTCTTCTTCACCCCTCTCTCCTTCACCCCTCTCTCCTTCTCTCTCCTTCTCTCTCCTTCTCTCTCCTTCACGCCTCTCTCCTCTGTCCTCTCTTCTTCACCCCTCCATCCTCTCTTCTTCACCCCTCCATTCTCTCTTCTTCACCCCTCTCTCCTCTCTTCTTCACCCCTCTCTCCTCTCTTCTTCACCCCTCTCTCCTTCCCCTGTCTCCTTCACCCCTCTCTCCGCCCTTCTTCACCCTTCTCCGCTCTTCTTAACCCCTCTCCTCTCTTCTTCACCCCTCTCTCCTCTCTTCTTCACCCCTCTCTCCTTCTCGCCTCTCTCCTTCACCCCTCTCTCCTTCTCTCCTCTCTTCTTCTCTCCTCTCTTCTTCTCTCCTCTCTCCTTCACCCCTCTCTCCTTCACCCCTCTCTCCTTCACCCCTCTCTCCTCTCTCCTTCACCCCTCTCTCCTCTCTTCTTCACCCCTCCATTCTCTCTTCTTCACCCCTCTCTCCTTCCCCTCTCTCCTTCACCCCTCTCTCCGCCCTTCTTCACCCCTCTCTCCTTCCCCTCTCTCCTTCACCCCTCTCTCCGCCCTTCTTCACCCTTCTCCGCTCTTCTTAACCCCTCTCCTCTCTTCTTCACCCCTCTCTCCTCTCTTCTTCACCCCTCTCTCCTTCTCGCCTCTCTCCTTCCCCTCTCTCCTTCTCTCCTCTCTTCTTCTCTCCTCTCTCCTTCACCCTTCTCTCCTTCACCCCTCTCTCCTTCACCCCTCTCTCCTCTCTTCTTCATCCCTCTCTCCTCTCTCCTCTCTCCTTCACCCCTCTCTCCTTCACCCCTCTCTCCTTCCCCTCTCTCCGCTCTTCTTCACCCCTCTCTCCGCTCTTCTTCACCCCTCTCTCCGCTCTTCTTCACCCCTCCCTCCGCTCTCCTTCACCCCTCCCTCCGCTCTTCTTCACTCCTTCATCCCTCTCTCCTTCTCTCTCCTTCACTCCTTCACGCCTCTCTCCTCTGTCCTCTCTTCTTCACCCCTCCATCCTCTCTTCTTCACCCCTCTCTCCTCTCTTCTTCAGCCCTCTCTCCTCTCTTCTTCACCCCTCTCTCCTTCACCCCTCTCTCCGCTCTTCTTCACTCCTCCCTCCTTCACCCCTCTCTCCTTCACCCCTCTCTCCTTCTCTCTCCTTCACTCCTTCACGCCTCTCTCCTCTGTCCTCTCCTTCACCCCTCTGTCCTCTCTTCTTCACCCATTTCTCCTCTCTTCTTCACCTCTCTCTCCTTCCCCTCTCTCCCTCACTCCCTCACCCCTCTCCGCTCTCCTTCACCCCTCTCTCCGCTCTCCTTCACCCCTCTCTCCGCTCTCCTTCACCCCTCTCTCCTTCACCCCTCTCTCCTTCACCCCTCTCTCCTCTCTTCTTCACCCATCTCTCCTCTCTTCTTCACCCCTCTCTCCTCTCTTCTTCACCCCTCTCTCCTTCACCCCTCTCTCCTTCTCGCCTCTCTTCTTCACCCCTCTCTCCTTCTCGCCTCTCTCCTTCTCGCCTCTCTCCTTCTCGCCTCTCTCCTTCACTCCTCTCTCCTCTGTCCTCTCTTCTTCACCCCTCTCTCTTCTCTTCTTCACCCCTCCCTCCGCTCTCCTTCACCCCTCCCTCCGCTCTCCTTCACCCCTCCCTCCGCTCTCCTTCACCCCTCCCTCTGCTCTTCTTCACCCCCCCTCCGCTCTTCTTCACCCCTCCCTCCGCTCTTCTTCACCCCTCCCTCCGTCCGCTCTCCTTCACCCCTCTCCTTCACCCCTCTCTCCGCTCTTCTTCACCCCGCTGTCCTCTCTTCTTGGCGTTGCTCTGGTAACATTTAGAAGAGCAGGGATTGATTGCAGGGATGAAGCACAGTGGACCGAGGGGAACACTGCAACGGCTCTATGTTACTGCGGATCAATTCTCGCCTTTGCATGCTGTAGAGACTTATACCACCAGACTTAAACTTTATTCTTTGCTCGGCCTGAAGTAAGGATACACTGTTTACTTCCAAGCACGCAAGCGTGTCAAAGGCGATGACGTGTATGGCTTAACCCAGGCCCTAATGTATTTGTTTTAACTCTGTATATAACCAGTTGCTTATTCAATACAAAGCAATACCATAGGGATTATTAGAATATGTCTGAATAGGATGTAGGCCGTAGAGTGCAAATTTAGGTGAAATTGCCAGTAGGTCATTTAAAAATATATATATCTTGGCTTGGTTTCTACTCAACTTGAAGAAAATGATGTGGCTGGGTTCACTGCACAGCACACTTTGAGCAGAGATGAAGTGACTAGTCTTGAATGGTACTGTACTCAGTTGTTTTGCGCGTTACATCATTTCACTGGAAGGCAAGTAGTGCCTCCAACCCAGGGTCAGCCAAGCATGCTTTTGAAATTCACCTCAACTGAGAACTGTGGTGGATATGTTCACCCCCTTTAGCGTACTTTGCTTTCACCTGTAGGGAACCAGCAGCAGTCTTGTGCTCACGCTGCCAAAGTGGACTCCTTTCGGCCATACATGACAGAATCTCGCCAATAAGACAAAAAACTGACTGAAAGAGAAAAGGCAAGATAAGGGGAGACTTGGGACTCTTGAGTATCACCTTGTAGTCAGAATCTAGGCCTTTGTGTGGTTGGAGAACTGTGCTAATTACGACACGTTAGCATGATAGATCATGGCCACGTGATCCTGTATTAAGCGCTAGCATGGCTAATGATTCTTTTGCCACATCCAAAGGGAAAACGCCAACCCCATTGTATATTTTGACCTTCTTTATGGTCTGCATGTACAGTACAACACCAGAGGGGGATTCTGTAAGACTGCTTATTTTGCTCCTAGCCCCTCTGAAGCTTTTCAGAGGGCAGCGAGAGGTTGAGTGTTAGCAGTGTGTAATCCAGGAGGAACAGAGCAGGAGGAAGAAAGGGGGAGAGTAAAAAAGGAAAGAATATTGCAGGCATGCCGGTGCCAGGCAACTCTGTACAGGTCGATGTTGCTACCCCGACCCGAACATGAGAAATCAATTAGACACTCACTTGTTATCCGAGGGACTTTCACTGTGAGGGAGAGGATGGAGAGAATCAGAAAGAAAGAAGAATGGAGGAGGGAGGTGAACATGGATGCCGGCGCGGCCTGTTCGCTGTAAAAAGATCTGGACCGATATGACCTGCTGCTAACACCTAACTGTTGCAGGCCACGTCCCAATACACTGGAATGACTGCTTTGTTTCAACCTATTTCCTTTATGGTCCAAAATACTAGCCTGCTGAAAGCCTTTGTTGGGGTTTCTACCAGGATTGGAGTTAACTACATTCAGCCAATTTACAAGATTAATTGCAATTCCAATTCAATAATGGAAAAGTTCAATTTATTTACAATGAGGGCTTTCGATTTGTTACATTGTTGTCCTTGTGAGGTAAAATGTATATGAGCCTAACCCAGGTATCAACCAAACTGCTCTCTCTTATCAAGTCCTTTCTGATCTGGTGGCCAGGAAGGATAGGAGATGGGGAAAGGATGCTATTCTGAGAGTATTGGGACGTAGCCTTACTATTGAGTCCTTTCTGATCAGTAACCAGGAAGGATAGGGGATGGGGAAAGGATACTATTGTGAGAGTATTGGGACGTAGCCTTACTATTGAGTCCTTTCTGATCAGTAGCCAGGAAGGATAGGGGATGGAGAAAGGATGCTATTTTGAGGATATCGTGAAGTAGCCTTACTGTTGTCCTTGCTTACCTCTCCCTACCAGCAGCCTCGGGGCTCTCCGAGCACTATGCTGTAATTACACGTCAGACCTTTCACCCGCTTACTTCACGGCTGATACTACAGGGACGTTGTCGGCGTGCCAGGGCATACAGTACTAGCATTTCTTACTGATACCATGAGGGGCACAGTTGGTCTTTGTTATATTACACTTCATGGCATCAGTATTATGTCTGTGAATATGCTGGTTTTGTAAAGAGGCAACTGTGGAAGAGGATTCTGCACTGTACTGTACTTATAAAAGGACCGTTGTTTGTGAGTTGGTTTGAAAGCAGAGGAGATAATTTATGGACTTTTTGAATGTTTTTCATAGGTATTTGTATGTTATTGTTAGTTTAGGTACTGATTATTTTGCATGTTCTTCATCAAGCAATATTAATTTGGTGAAACCACATTGATTTAATTGAATCTTACAGAGATGAACCTCAATACTGTTGCTAAATTAGATACATTTAATACTTTTGTGACATTAGCAGTTTCTCATAAGACAATGACTATTCCACGAAGAATATCTCTTTGTTATTGACTATTCCACTTAGAAAATATTTGTGTTATTGACTATTCCACTTAGAATATTTTCTTCGTGTTTATATTTTGACGTTTGTATCACTTTACCAAAATGGCAAGAGGTCTTCAATTATGCTCACAGCACAAATGGTTAATTTGCCATTTAAAATGCATACATTATGGATTTCCCGGAGATCCAGAGAAAATGACCTTACATAATTGAATGAGATGTTTGAAAGAAATGGGCTAATGAATCTTAATGCATATTTGATTAAATGGGGCTTAGCAATGTAGATACAGCGGTTTCGAGCGTACCACTGTCAATGGATTCCACTAGGCCCTAGGGTTCTCTCTTTGATCGCGTCGAAAAGAAGCTGCTTTTTGATCATGCCACACCTCCGACATAAATCTACCCTTACGAACGACAGCTCAGAAAAAGAGGAGAGTATAATCTGTACGAACACATAAGCACAGGAGAGCAACCCAGCTGTCATACCACCTTGTATCCCATTACTGGCTTGCCTCAGAAGCTAAGCAGGGTGGAGACTGGTCAAGCCTTGGATGGGAGACCAGATACCGCTGGACGGGGTGTTGGAGGGCTAGTAGGGTCTGTCTTCCCCCTGGTCTAAGGAGACATCAATGCCCCAGGGTAATGAGTAGAGGTGCTATAACCCTGGTGTCTTGGTCTAAGGAGACATCAATGCCCCAGGGTAATGAGTAGAGGTGCTATAACCCTGGTGTCTTGGTCTAAGGAGACATCAATGCCCCAGGGTAATGAGTAGAGGTGCTATAACCCTGGTGTCTTGGTCTAAGGAGACATCAATGCCCTAGGGTAATGAGTAGAGGTGCTATAGCCCTGGTGTCTTGGTCTAAGGAGACATCTAGAGGTGCTATAACCCTGCTGTCTTGGTCTAAGGAGACATCAATGCCCCAGGGTTATGAGTAGAGGTGCTATAACCCTGCTGTCTTGGTCTAAGGAGACATCAATGCCCCAGGGTTATGAGTAGAGGTGCTATAGCCCTGGTGTCTTGGTCTAAGGAGACATCAATGCCCCAGGGTTATGAGTAGAGGTGCTATAGCCCTGGTGTCTTGGTCTAAGGAGACATCAATACTCCAGCGTTATGAGTAGAGGTGCTATAGCCCTGGTGTCTTGGTCTAAGGAGACATCAATACTCCAGCGTTATGAGTAGAGGTGCTATAGCCCGTGTGTCCGGTTCTAAATCCCCCACCTGGCCTTTCAAACTATCTTGGCCACCTAATCATCCCCAGCTTCCATTGGCCCTATCCTCCTAGGCAACTTCCCCTGGTCTTTCCAGTAAAAGAGAACTGGTAAAATGATATTCTCTGATTTGAATAGAAAAATCAAATAGTGTTACAACCAATTACACTGTACCTCTTTTGAGCTCTCTCTCACCCCCCTCTTCCTTAACGACGTACTACCAGTAGGTGATTGTCATCGGTGAGCAGCACTGAAAAGGGTAAATTCGATTTGACAGATAGGGCTGGTCTCGCACTGAGTGAAATGGAAAAGGGTTTTGATAGCAGAAAGCCTAAATGTCGATGCTGGGCTACAGAGCTGCCAGGATTAATGACCATGAAATGCAGTACACTTTAGGTGAATATACTATATAGTAACGTAAAAAGAAATGGACAGTTTAAAAAAAAAACTGTTTTGTAAGAGAAATCAAAGTACTACCAGTATTTCACAAACAGAAAAGCAAAACTTTACTGTAATAGTTAACTATGTATACTGAGCTGCTATTTTTTATTATTTAACCTTTATTTAACTAGGAAAGTCAGTTAAGAACAGATTTTTATTTACAATGACGGCCTACCCCGGCCAAACCTGGACGATGCTGGGCCATTTGTGCACCGCCCTATGGGACTCCCAATCACGGCTGGATGTGATACAGCCTGGATCCGAACCAGGGACTGTAGTGACACCTCTTGCACTGAGATTCTGTGCCTTAGACCGCTGCGCCACTTGTGAGCCCTGCTAACTGAGGTAGAATGACTTAGTGCTGGGCTGTATATTGTATTTTACTATTGTATTGATGCTCGGACTGGTTTGGGTTTTTACTTTACCTTCTATTACGGTATTTCAATGTTTGGTTAGTTAAATGTGATACGCAACCTCCGTCCCCTGGAAACACTGACCAACACTTTGGTTCCTACCCTGTCAATAAATCCTCCCTGGCTTAGTCATGTCAAACAACAATGTATTCAAGGTCCTGCCCACTATATTCCGACTAATTTTATTTCCATGATTCCAACAATTCACCAATTAAGTAGGTCTAAATGTTTTGCACATATCATGCAGCGCTGCATGGCACAGAGTGGAAATTATAAAAATGCAGGAAATGCAGAATTTTTTGTTTTGTTTGAAGTTGGATTGAACAGTAGAAAACAATCAGAGCCCCATTAAAATCACTTATGAAATTGGGGAGAAAAGGGTGGGGGGTGGGGATCACTTATAATTTGTGTTGCAAACCTAGGGTCATGAACTGCTCATAAAAAAAAGATTTTTATAATTTTGTAAACTAAGTTGACTTTCTTTCTGCCCTGCTAGCTCTGACCTTGCTGATAGCTACTTTATTGAGGAAAAATGTACTTACCATGACTGTGATACAGTGCATTTGGAAAGTATTCAGACCCCTTAACTTTCTCCACATTTTGTTACGTTACAGCCTTATTCTAAAATGGATTAAATAGCACGTTTTTTCCCCTCATCAATCTACGCACAATACCCCATAATGACAAAGTAAAACAGGTTTTTAGTCATTTTTGCAAATTTATTAAAAATAAAAAACAAAAATAGCTTAGGTATTCAGACCCTTTGAGACTCGAAATTGCTGAGCAGTTGGCTCTGAGTGCCCAGCAGATCTGTCGGCATCATGAGTGAATAACAATGAGTGGTTTGAGGGATCAGTTTTCCAGGACAGCGCAATAATTGGCTGGGTTTACACAAGTCTCAACTTTCTGAGCATTCCATCCGGCCTAAGAGGACAAAAAAATGGTACAGAGGAGGTATGACTCACCAAAAGGGATTGCATCTCCTCACACGCTCCCCGTCTCCACTCGCACACATTGTGTTTGTACACGCAAGCCCGTGATATGTGCCAGGTCTCATATGTGCCCATGCATGCCAGGCGTGTGTTTTCATGATGCTGCATCATGCTGTTGCTAACTTTGAAGCCACTTCTCCCTCCCTCACTCCCCCTGTTTTCCCCATCATATGTTCCAGCGAATGAAGGCAGGGATCTGTCAAAACACATCCTTCCTTTTGTCGGCCCGTCAACTTTTTTGGAGGTTGGCCGCCACGGAGATTCACTCAGCCCTGATATTACTGGTGGTGTTCCAAATGTCAAAAAAGAGAGAGGCCGAAGGGGAAACCATGTGTTTTTCTGGGGGATTCACTAAGAAAATATTTATTCATCTATCTACGGTAGAGGACTGTTTGTCATTTCACTCACTACCAGGCTTATTTCTATACTGCCGTTCAGTCCTCTCCACTATATGTCACTGTCACTTTGCAGCTCTGGAATAAAAAAGAACTAATACTACATTAATACTAACTAATACTACACCCCAAAATAACTAATACTACATGTAGTATAACCAAGGCACTCTTAATACAGCTAATACTCAGGATATTGCGCTCATTGTGGTGCTGCCATCTTGCAAATCTCCATGCAGGTGGCAAGGCTCAGCAGTGACTGGCGGCTGGCGAACACATTTCTTTAAGCAGGGCCAGAGAAATGCATGGTTCCGGCTGCTCGCGGGGCTCATTTGTCGGGCTCTTCGATACATAATTGCACCAGGCTCCCGATAAGATCTGTCCCTACAATTCCTTGCTGCTAGGTGTATTTTTTGAAGAAGAAAAAAAGAGTTGGTGAAGCGCTCTGCATGTGTGCTGTCTGAATTCCAAAACGCAACGCATCCAAGGCTCCGCATTTAATCAGCAGCATCTGGACTGTGCCTGCTTTGAGGAAGAATAAAGGTGAAAGCAGGAGAGAGGGAAAAAAATACCTTTATGTTCTCTGTTGGTTAAGGTAATCGCAAAGCTGCTAAAAAGCCAAATGGGCGAAATACAAAGACAGGCAAAAGAGGATATTTTCAAGGTGATTTGTAAATATCCAAGATGATAGGAGATGGTGAAACATAGTCACAAAGGAAGACAAAAAAGACATTGGGAACTTTCTCATACGTATCTCTTCCTGGGCAATACATCAGAAAACCTTAGCGTGTTGTGTGTCATTCGACACATTCCCCGAATCAGAGGTGTTGGGTTAAATGCAGAAGACACATTTCGGTTGAATGTATTCAGTTGTGCAACTGACTAGGTTTCTTCCTTTCCCTCACGGTGGCAAGGGATATGAACTAACAGGTTATAGCGCAAACAACACAATTATCACAACACATAGGTTGTAATATGGCTATCTTCTTCATGGCTTCCCCAGTGATTTTACCCACGCGTTGTTACTGGATAGGAGATGGTGAAACAAAGAAAGACAAAGGCTTTGGGAACTTTCTCAAACCCATCTCTCCCAGGGCGATATAACAGAGAACCTAAGGGTGTTGTGTGTCATTCGACATAGGCCCCAACCTCACCCCCCCCCCCCCCCTTTTTCCTGAAGAGCACATACATACACGATAGATAACATTAGGATCCATCGAGTTGGAGGAAGGGAAAATCGATAGAAGGTGAACATTTTATTTGCCCAAAGAGCCTTTAGGCAAAGTGCATTTGAAAACACATATTTTATTTTCCCCTGGGCGTCTGGAGGGGTTGGAAAAGATGGACTGCAGGTCTAAGCGGCATGGAAAAACAGCAGTGGTTGAGTGAGGGTGGGGAGGTATGCTATGGAGCTATGTTTTGGTCAGAGATCCCCTTCTATGTACCTCTCCTTTGATTAGTTAATTCAGTTAGGAGCACATGTCCATTATCTGATCATATCAAAGGTCAGGGGTGTCCTGTAGACAAATCAATCTCCGTCTAAGGAGGCGCTGAGGAAACACGAACGGAGGGAGAGATGATCCATCTAATGGGCCAAGAGTGAATGAGAGAGGAAGAGGGGGAGGGTGTAAAAAGAAAAAGGATGGCATCTGGTGCCTGGAGAGAATTGAGGTGGAGTGAGACATTGAGCTGAATTGGGGAATGTGATATGATCAGAGAGAGTGTGTTTATAGTGGTTGTGAGATTTAACAAAAATAAAGACAAATAGTGGAAGATTCCAGTATGGTCATTTAGGTTGATGATGAGTCAATTATGACTGGATGCCAGTGTCATTGATATACTGTATATGGTAGGTATGGCATAAATGGGCTTAATGCTACCAATGAAACACCAATGAAATGGTAAAGTAAGAACATTAAGTTACAGTTGTGCTTCACTGATAAGAGACAAACTGTGTCCCAATCGACAAGAGTGCTGCCTTTTCCAGAAGAATAAGTAATAACTTTTCTGAATGTAAGTATAATATTTATTTATTCACCACATTATGTTAAAATGTTTTTACTTTCCTATGAATTTTGAATTCAAATGTTGAGTAACTGTTGTTTATCAGACCATTGCCAAGCTAGCTAGCTAACATGCTGTACGCGACAGCTAGCTAGTTAATCGATAGGTGTTCTCATCCTGCTTATCGGCTGTTTAGAGATGAACAACTAAACTAACTAAGCCTAACTTGTAAACTCATGTCCTGTGTATAAAAAAACCAAACTGTGGCGGTCATGACAAAATGTTCCCTTACGCACTTAACAAGCTTATGAATGTTGGAGGTTAATCTCCTTGAGATGTCCCTCACTTGAGTTACTTATTTTGTACAATAGACTGTGTTTTAAGGACTCATGCACAGATACAGAAAAGCCAATACAAATTTGAACATTTATTCAAAATGTCTCCACATGTTTCTGGTTTTGAAGCTTGGGCATCTGGTGCCTGTTGTTAATATGTCTAATCCCCTGCAAGGAGAGAGAAATGCATCAATGCTGTATTTGTTTCATTGAATATATATTCCTGGTTGATATGCATTTATATAATTATATTGGACATGTTATCCTTTATCACATGCCAGTATTTGTATCCAATGCATTTAGCTTACATTAGGATGAATTAGCCTAGGCCTTATCTCGTTAGATTGCATAATATCACCTTTCAATATTAGCTATCAACGGATATGAAGAAAATAAACATGTTATCTTGAACATCAGTGTCATTTAATATAATATGCATGGGTGTGAAAGATGAAGGAATGAATCACAATGTAAGCCTACTCATAGAAAAAACATTAGCAGCTCTAATGCACACATTCACTTCACAGTAAAACACCACTATTCTGGCTATTAATTATTCTTAAACAGTCACTAAAATATCGCATTTAGCTATCTCAAAATAGTATCCTGTATCATGCATGCAAGGCTGCTTGTCTATCCACAGCGATGGAGCTGCAGACCCTATACTGCAGGATAATTATTCAGGTCTGTGTCAACTTAATTAATTAACAGGTACTAGGATCGATTCGGTTACTTGTTTACTTGTTATTTGTGTCAGATAGTTGTTCAATGAATTGCTGGCACTAGTTGCTCATGCTGCTACACAGTGGCTACAATGGAAACAAACGTCTCGCTTTCAGGTGGATTGCGAATGCGTTGTCACGTGATGCTGCCTTCAAGGCCCGTCCCAAATGGCAGTTACCTAATGGAAAAGTTCTACCTACTAAGCAAGTTTCCTTTTGGATTGGGACAAAGACATGTCATTCATGTCCTATAGTTTCTATATTTGACTTGGGTCCCAATGGCATGCATCACTGACCGCTATTAAATATTGTTTCACTCATAGAGTGGCCCACATCCCGGGATCAATTGGCCAGAGCCAGTTAGTCTCTTCTCACAGCCATTCATTGTACGAAGCGTCCAGAGCTTGGCAAGAGTGACTAACCAATATTGTAACAAGGAACCCAAACCGGCTGCGCGCGTACGCCATCGTGCGCTATCGTACATACATTTATTTTTTCCCCCTACACCAAGCGCGATCACGACACGCAGGACCAATTACATTAATTTGGGGACGGGTCGAAAAGCATTAAACATGTATGGCAATTTAGCTAGTTAGCTTGCACTTGCTAGCTAATTTGTCCTATTTAGCTAGCTTGCTGTTGCTAGCTAATTTGTCCTGGGATATAAACATTGAGTTGTTATTTTACCTGAAAGGCACAAGGTTTTCTACTCTGACAATTAATCCACACATAAAACGGCCAACCGAATCGTTTCTAGTCATCTCTCCTCCCAGGCCTTTTCATCTTTGAACTTATATGGTGATCGGCATCTCCACTTTTACCACGACAACCGGCAAAACATTTCGTCTTTCAATCACCCACGTGGGTATAACCAATGAGGAGATGGTGTGTACCTGCTTCTATAAACCAATGAGGAGATGGGAGAGATGCGATCTGCGTCAGAAATAGAAATGACTTCTATTTTAGCCCTTGGCAACGCAGATGCTCATTGGCGCGCGTGAGCAGTGTGGGTGCAATAATTGAATAACATGGATTTCTAAATTTATTTTGCGACGCTCTCGCACGCGACGTGTCCGGTCTGGTCAGCATGTTAGAGAATCACTACAGGACGCTATATCACTGTGTTGTGTGCGCATTTGTTTATTCGCTTTCTGGAGCAGCGCTGTCTGGCTCTCATCGTCCTCACCCTTTCACCCCCTCACGTGAGACACACACTCTTTCCATGCACTGATCATGCATCCTGCGATTGGTCAGATGCTCCTAGCTAGCCCAGCACTGGCCAGTCGGGTCATTGCGTGCTCGCTCAAGTATATAATTATTAGCAGCAATAGCTAGGCCTGAATTGCAATTTTGTTTCCAGTGTCAAGAGTGTGGGTGGCATGGGATGCGTGATTACAAATTAAGTTGTCGCTGTTGTTATCATTGCAGTATGTTCTAGAGTAGCAATATTCTATCTAGTTTTCATTCCTGTTATTAATTTGCTACTAATGATTAGTCACTCTACTACTTCCCTATTTCCTATATATTTAAATACAGTTTTTGCTGTTGTGTGTTGCTGTGCAATAGCCTATTTGTATAATATATAATATATAGTCATTGACATTATTCTTACTACGCTATTGCCATGCAGAGAGATAATAAATATGCTATACAGGAGATAAATAAATACATAAATGAATATGGTGTTACTAGTAATGCATGGTACTAAGTAATTATTAGATACAGTCCTCGTTGTTCTATCCCATGTCGCATTCTATTCTACTCTACATACATCTATTCAGGCCAGTGTATTTATCTCCTGTATAGCATATTTATATTTATTATCTCTCTGTTTCTGTCCATTACAGAACCATCCTCATGTTCATCTTCTTCAGTGTTTTTTAAATAAAGTTATTGTGTGGTATCTCTTGGCCTGCTTTATTCCCTTCTAACCGGGGCGGTGTCAGTGGGTGACGAACCAGTAAAAAGTCTGTACTACTAAATTCATTGTTTTTGTAAAGTTTTATTCTCCATGACTGTCTATCTTTTCTTTTGATGATTGCTCGTTCTCAAAGATTATATTGTAAACAAATATACAGGTTTTCTACGTACAGCACTTTATAACTGGTTTTAGTCATTTAGGTTTACACTGAAAGCGTTTTTCTATCCCAAAAATGGATACAAAAAATGTATAATAATTTCTCCACTGGACTTAGTTGACCCCCCAAAAATTTTTTAGGTGGCCCGCACAAGGATTTCAATGGCAGGAAAATCCCTGGCCTCTGAAATGTTATATTAATCACCTACACCTCATTTAGAACTACCCCATTAACAAATAGTAATAATTACATCAATGGTGCATAAACATTCTAGTGGTGGGCAGGCAGTGATCCTGGACCAGTTTTAATGCCAGCAAGATGGTTAATTTGGTCCCCCTGAGCACATCATTTGTTAAATTATACCTTGGCACAGCAAAGCACTTGTAGAATGGAGAGACCAGGTTTCCTTATGGGACTCGTATTAAAAATGGCGATAGTGGTAGTGTTTTCTCCCGTAAGATTAAAACCCTCTGAGCCATCATTCACCTTAACCTGCCCTCGAGACACCATCATGGGAAATGTTTGCTCAACCACCTAAATTACCATTAAACTGTGGAGGTAGACTCATTTTCTGGTCAGGTTAGTGCCGGGTCGGCCTTGACTTTGCAAAAGTCGAAGTACACCACCTGCCTGCCACGAGAGAGAAAGCGCTTCTTCGTCTCAAGACGGATTACACGTTTTTGGACAAGCAAACGCTGCTCGCTCTTCACCTCGGCTCGCTTCGACACAGTTCCTGAGACAGCTGGCAGATTATCGTTTTCTTTTTTTGTCTCCTTCTCGTATTTGTGTAATGCAATGAGGAGCATGCTTGTCTGCCTGCCCAAGCAAGTGGACGAACAAGACTTACACCGTGCTAATTGCTAGTCAGTCAGTCCAGTGAAACGCATGCACGGTATCTGGAATGAGGGAATCGGGAGAGTCTTCTCCTTTGCAACAGCCGAGTCCCAGCAGACTAGGCCCGGGCTTTTAAATGGATTACACTAGTGTGTCATTGCAATTACACGCTGCTAGCAGGTACCGCAACGAGATGAATCACATTTTATGACTTTACAGCAGATATTCCCTCCAACCCTCCTCCCCCTCGTCGTTGAATGGCTTTCTGTCTGCAACATACATGGTCTGGATGTGGTCTGCATCATGGTCTGGATGTGTGATTTGTTTTTTTGGAACTGCCGAACCAACAGTGTTATATATTTATTTGAGGATCCACTGCAATCTGAATTTTGCATGTTGAGCTTAGGAGAGCCTCAGATGGAAAATCTGTTTGTGTATGTATCTTTTTTCACACTTTGTTTATCTCATTTCAGTGCAGAATGTTTTGGTCATGCAACCGGTCTCCATTTCCACATCTTGGAAAATGTTCCCGTTTTCCTTTCTGTTCCCAAGTACGACGATGTTGGTTAATTTGTTAGAAGCTATGGAACTACTGTAAATCAATTTAGTTGTTTTGTTTTACATATGGCTTAATTCACTAGATTGAGGTTGAAAATAATCAATTATTACTTTAATCAAAATCTATTATATTATTAGGTCTGGAAATTTCGGACCTGGGGCCTTATTAACGAATATCGTGATACTGGTATCGTCCCGGCCCTACAGTCAACCTTTTAATGTCCAACTCAGGATGATACCAAAACACACGCACACCTCAAGCTGTACAAACTTACTTATATCATATGTAAAATATTATCTTACTTAGCTACATGTAGCTAATAATCATTGTGAGCCTGCGTTGAAAAGACATCCAAATTACTCTCTCGGAAGCTGACCCATTGGACAATGTGCGGTGTTGCTTTCATTACTTACGCCCCGGCTTACTATTAATCATGGGGAACGTACTGTATGAATTAATGCACTGAGGGATTTGCTCTTCTATGGATACGTGTATATTACATTGTATATTACATTGTCTATCTCAATGTTTGAATTAGCCTGTCACTGCGACTCAGCGTATGGGGACTGAAGCCGTTGAATAATAGACCGCCCCCATAAACCACATTATTAGAGAGAACTGACTGCCGCTTCATTGTGCATCATGAAATGGAGCAGAACTGTCATCCCATTCATGATATGTCTACGTCCCTAATTGATTTTCATGTACATTTTAAAGAGATACCAGCTGAAAGTGATGGCCGCTTCTCTCTACCTCTCTTTCTCTCTTTCTGTCTGTCTGTCTGTCTGTCTGTCTGTCTGTCTGTCTGTCTGTCTGTCTGTCTGTCTGTCTGTCTGTCTCTGTCTGTCTCTGTCTGTCTGTCTGTCTGTCTGTCTGTCTGTCTGTCTGTCTGTCTGTCTGTCTGTCTGTCTGTCTGTCTGTCTGTCTGTCTGTCTGTCTGTCTGTCTGTCTGTCTGTCTGTCTGTCTAACGTTCTCTCTCTCCCACTCACACATACACACACACCCTTCCATCTCTATCTTATGAGGGCTTGCATGAGACAGATTTGAGGAGGAAAAGACAGCCTTCCCATTTAAACTACAGAACCACAGACAGGGTACAGATTCACTTACAGTACACTTTTCCATCAAGAAGCAACCTTGTTTGGCAATAAAGAGGGCCATTGTCTGACCATGTGGACGTGAGGTCACCGTGTCCCTCACACTGACAGAGAAACCACTTCACCTCCCTAACAATAGACTAGGACTGCGTCCCAAACGGCACCTTTCCACTACATAGTGTGCTAATTTTGACCAAAGCCCTATGTGAATAGGGTGCCAATTATGCTGTCTAGACCACAGCCGTTCTATCTACCCTCCAAATCCTTCAAAGGCATTATGTCAGACTATTGTATAATGACCATATTACTCTTAAATGTTGCTTCCAGTGTAAAATGTCTAAATACTCTTTTATCTAATAAGATTCTCTTAATTGAAAATTACGTTTGCAAATGAGTCGTTTAGCACACCGCTTACTCTCCCATAAAGGATTATTTTCAATTTTTGGGGGGATTGTTCTAATGAATGGAAGTGAATGTGTTGTATGTATTATGAGCATCTGCTACTAAAAGATCACTCAAGACAATCTCGGTTCACCATCAAATCTATTGACTACAATGGAAAGCCAGCCTCCCCACCAAGCAAACAATAACAATAGCCCATAACAATGGATTTATTTTTTATATTTGGGGTGTTTGTTTTCTTCTTTTCATCCTCGGAGACATGCAGAGGGTAGGTTTGCACTTAGTTTCTCCCGGCATCTGGGTGCCGTGTGTGTTACCAGCTATTGTGATTACGGGAGCCAGAGAGATGAGAAAATAAATTTACATTCCGCTCCAGGCCATGGCACAATCAAGCTGGAGTGTCTCCACAGAGAAACACTAGCATCTAAATTTAAACTTGCATGCTGACAGTGTTATGATTCACCTTTCCTACCCCCACCACAACCACACCCGTTCTCACTCCCCTCCCCATTCCCACCCTCACCTCCGTCTCCTCCCCGAACGTGCTGTGCAAAGGCACATGACAAACGGCCGTTGACAAACAGGCATTGGCCCAAGCAAAAGGAAACATGCTCCGGCGAGCCAGATTAATTTTTGATGAACTGTCCGCGGAAGTTTACAAACACATTTTCGTTAGAGAGAGAGAAGGAAAGAGAGATGAGAGGGAGTGGGAAAAAAAGAGAAGCCACAAGATGTTTCTCCACATTAGACATGCTCCGACACCGGCTGGTGGTGTGAACTTATGGGCAGGGTGGCAGCACCTGCTCCCTGGCAGCTGTAAACATGTCGGCAGGCTCTTATTCCTCCTCCTCCACTACTGGCACCACCTTCCATTTGGACCTGCTTTGTTATCACCATAAAAGGCCGCCATTGCCTGCATAAAGATGGTGTGCGAGACCAGGGCCCAGGGTTTTCCATTAGCGGACCCCTTTTACGGGAAGGGCCAAGTATGTTCTCTAGGCGAGGCCTAAACCCTCACTACCGCACTGCATACTCTGCCAAATAGGCTCTCTGTAATCAAGGACTCAGCTAAAAGAGGAGCTTGATATTAAATGGATATTATGGCTGAGTAGATCGGTAGTTACTTGTTGTGGTAGTAGTAACAGCAGCAGTAGTTGACGTAGTAGTAGTAGACCTTGTAGTAGTTGTAGTAGTAGACCTTGTTGTAGTAGTAGTAGACCTTGTTGTAGTAGTAGTAGACATTGTTGTTGTAGTAGTAGACCCTGTAGTAGTAGTATTAGTAGATCTTGTATTAATAGTAGTAGACCTTGTATTAATAGTAGTAGTAGTAGTAGTAGTAGGAGTAGTAATAACAGTGACAGTAGTAGTAGTTCTAGTAGTACTAAAAGCATTAGTAGTACTAGTAGTTGTAGTGGACTTTTATTCATAGAAAATCTCCTCCCGTTTTGATGCCATTCCATTTTTGTTTGCTTTTTTTCACAGAGATGAGGTATGCAAAAGAGAAAATGTGAAAGTCTTAAAGGCCCAGTGCAGCCATTTTTGTTTTAATATCATGTAATTTCTAGGTAACAATTGAGTACCTTAATATAATAGTTTTCCATAAAAATTGTAAAAAAGCAACAAAAATAGCTTTTTAGCAAAAAACTATTTCTCAAGCAAGAATTTTGTTGGGAATGTCTGGGAGTGGTCTGAGTGAGGGACCTAAATGGAAGGGCCTAATGTGAGGGATATGTTACCTGAAAACAGAACACTCTTTGTTATTGGTCTATCAACTTATACCGCCTGGTGATGTCTCCAGGAAAGCCAAAACTCCACCCATGTATCTTCAGTCAGCAGCTATCAGTAAATAACACCGATCACATTTTTTTAACACTTTTACTGTGTTAGTTTCATCAGCTGTTGTACAATATGATATAGAACACAAACTGATTTTTGGCTGCGCTGGGCCTTTTACAACAAATATATTTGGTACCGCATGCACATTTTTCCAACAAACAGAAATATTTTCACACAAAACCAGCCACCATTTTGATTTGCACCAGGCCAAAGGAAAATGGATACATGAGCTGCATCATTTTGGAATGTTATACATATCAGTTGCCACTCTCCCCAAAGACAAAATATTAAAACATCAAGGCAAATCTCTAAGGGGTTCCAGGGACTGAAACACTGACAATAATATATGCGGGGAAAAAATATATTATAAATACATTGACTTCAGATCAATGTGGGCACTTATTCCCAGTGACAGGACGGAACTATATTATACTCATTAGCAGTAATGCCACAATAAAGAGGGCTGGATAGCATTGCTTTTAATAGTCCTCCCCATGTGTCTGTAAGCAGTTGAAGTTGCCATCTTGCAAGTGGATTTTCTCACTCTTCTCAGCAAAGGTGTTAGAGACCGTTTGTGACAAAATCACTAGGCCGCTGTGACAATTGCACAGGGAATTATGGGGCTTCGTGAGTTTGATGAAGTGCCTTAATTTCTGCAGTTAGACTCAAAATAATCTACTGAGGTATTGTGAGTAGTTGGAAAATACAGTTTTCTACGCTGTTCACTCTATTTAGGCTACTTCTATGTAGCACTTTCTTTTACTTTCCCTGACAGGTTCAGTAGTTGAGAGACAATTTCACTACATTATCTCCGGTCATCTCCAGATGAATAGAGTACAAAAACATACAATGTTTTCATTTTATATACTTGTCATTTTGAGTAGTATAACTATACAGTGTATTTGTAACAAATTGCTTGTTGCAAATTCTTGTCCAGAATAGTTTTTCCCAAAGACAGACAATGCATTACATGTCATTTTTGGGGAAGACCTATTGGGGTTTTATGTATTTTTATTTGTGTATTTGCAGTGGTATGCTATCCTACCACATACCACCGTTTTTCACACCTTAGTCAAGTGTATGTCTCAGTAACAAACCAGCTCTTTCCGGCTTCGATATTTTTATTTTGTAAAGAGTTGTCGGCTATGTCTGTGCTTTCAAGGTGTAAAGGCTTATTTGAGCACCGGGGAATATAACCAGGCATGATGGAAACGTCAATACCATAGTGATGGCAATTCCAATTAGCATGAACAATCAAGGTATACACACGCTGCCTTTCTTCCCCACTGTAAAAAGGGAGGGGACATGACACTTATTGTATTTTGTTAACATCTGGCTAGGAAGCTAGCAAAACAAGTGCTATTGCTAACACAATGGGCGACTGCCAACAAGCGGCATTGTCCAAAGCTTGAATGCCACTCTCTAGGATGAAGGATGACTCAGGGTACATCGATCTTCTTCTCTTTTTTTCAGTCGGTGTGTTTGTATACTTTGACCTCCAGACACTGGCTTCCTGATTGACCATTGTGAGTTAGATAGTGACGTTTGAAGAGAAAGAGAGAGAAAAAAAGCTGTACCTCCCAAAGATCCATAGAAATATAATACCATTGTTGATATGTTTGTGTGCCTGGGTTGGGGACAGTGCCTTGCGCAAGGGCAAATCGACAGATTTTTCACCTTGTCGGCGACCTTTCGGTTACTGGCTCAATGCGCTAACCGCTAGGCTACCAATTGTCAATTATTCACTGAGTCATACGTCAAATAATTTTCAAAATTCATTGGCATTTTGACGTGGAATTGAATCCTCACACTGGTTTTTGCCTCTGTAGAGGGAAAACAAGAACTAATTCGATTATATCCCCCTGCCGATATCTTTCAAGATTATAGGACAGTAAAGAGAACAAAGTGGGTGTACAAACGGCATTGGGTCGGATTCGATCCCACGCCAAAACTGGCATGTGCTCTGAAGGCAGTAACCTCAGCCACCTCATTCATTACTAGGCTACAGTCCCCTGTGAATCGAGTGACCACTGAACCATCTCTGGTCCCTGCAATCATGAAGGATCAGCGGTCACAGTGACCTGTGACCACAGTAGTGTCCATTCACCAAAGACAAATGGGCTCTTCTACTGCGTTCTACAAAGAGAAATGCATTGAGTGTTCCTGTCTGTTTGGTTACAAAGCTTCCTTTTAAATCAATACTTTTCTGGCAATGGCAGTGTTCTGTGACATACTTTACGTGTGGCGGCACACTGTTCTGCTATCTTGGGTTTCTGTCTTCATTTCATGTCTTTGAAGTCATCAGATCTTGTACCACATACCGACCACATTGCATGTTTATGCCAATATTCTAGTAATACTCTTTGTGGATTGCTCCAAATACATATATTCGTATGAACATATGTTCAACTAGCTATTGGCATATGATTTGTTTGAAATGCACAACAAAGCATCTTCGTACAGAATGTCAGCAAAATTGCATGTTGGCTCTTAGTGCTTCAAACAGAGTTTGCTGAGTGTTTCAGCATCGAAAGATTATCTGTGTGGGACTATCCAAATAGTGTGTGGTCAGTCTTAGTTGACAATGCATCTCAATAGTCTGGTGTTGCTTTCTCTCCTAATCTTCTTTCCTTCATCTGCTCCTACGTGAAAGAACTTGGACAGGTGAAAAACAACTTTGAGTCCACCATTTTGCTTTCATTCTCCACCCTGATCAGCACAGATTGAAAGGAGATAAGGAGAGGAGGCCACTTAAGAACACTGAGAAACACCGTCTTTGTTTGACCAACCTGATCAACAGACGGAGGGGAGACGAGGAGAGGAAGTCACTTTAGACTATCGAGACACACCCTGTGTTTTTTTTATCTGTCCGTTCTTAACAACATCAGAACAGCTTATAATTGGCTTATGAAGGCTCCCCTCCCATTTTATTCACTGTTACTGATTTGGCCAAATATTCCAGTTATGCATAGAATAACAAGTGTGAGTTGTGTATGCCAGGAGCTGACAGAAACTGGGTTTGTATAATAGGGTGCTTCAACAGACTTCCCAATGCATCATAATCATGCGCTTGTCTCGTGGTAATGCTAATTGGATCGAACTCCAGATACGGACACCTGGGTCTGCAGCTGACGCTGTCTGTATGTGTGTTGGAGAGGAGATATGTATGTGTTTGTCTGTGAGTGAATCTGGACTTGGACATCAGTTATATAGATTAAAGGATGTGTGTGTGTGTGTGTGTGTGTGTGTGTGTGTGTGTGTGTGTGTGTGTGTGTGTGTGTGTGTGTGTGTGTGTGTGTGTGTGTGTGTGTGTGTGTGTGTGTGTGTGTGTGTGTGTGTGTGTGTCTGTGTGTCTGTCTGTCTGTCTGTCTGTCTGTCGGTTGGTTGGCTGGAACAACGACCGGTATAGATTTCCGACTTTGATTTAAATTATTTAGATGCCTCAAACTGTAGCTTGAGAAATACATTCCCTCATGCATACAGTAGCCTACACCAAAGGCTCTGAGGACTGTGTGGGTCTGAAGCTAACTTAGCATGCCAAGTCTATGAGTCTGTAGGAAGATAGCTTAGCATGGAAAGTCTTCCCATAGACTCACATGGGCTTGGCCTGGTAAGCTATCTTCCTATAGACTCACATAGACTTTCCATGCTAAGCTATTTTTCCACAGACTCACGTTGACTTGGCATGCTAAGCTATCTTTCCACAGACTCTGCATACTAAGCTATCTTCCCATAGAGTCACATAGACTTTCCATGCTAAGCTATGTGACTCTATGGGAAGATCGCTTAGCATGCCAAGTCTATGGGAGTCTGTGGAAAAATAGCTTAGCATGCCAAGTCTATGGGAAGATAGCTTAGCATCCCAGGTCTATTTGAGTCTATATGGAGCTAGCTTAGCACCATGTCTTCTAGATGAGGAGTTAGCCTTGTGCTCTAGCCAGTTCAGCCCAATGGTTGACAGATGGGTTCTTTCCGATTGCCCCACACACACACACACACACACACACACACACACACACACACACACACACACACACACACACACACACACACACACACACACACACACACACACACACACACACTTGCCTCCTGCCTCATGTCTGTGTGTGTAGTGGCTGTGACCCTCTATGTCCATGCCAAGGGTGTACATGTAAATGACCACACTGCAAGATAGCAGACGAATGGTTGGACAAATAGATTGATTGATTTGATAGGGGCGGCAGGTAGCCTAGTGGTTAGAGTGTTGGACTAGTAACTGAAAGGTTGCAAGATCGAATCCCTGAGCTGACAAGGTAAAAATCTGCCATTCTGCTCCTGAACAAGGCAGTTAACCCACTGTTCCTAGACCGTCATTGAAAATAAGTATTTGTTCTTAACTGACTTGCCTAGTTAAATAAAGATATATATTTTTTTAAATAGATAGATTGATGGAAAGGCTACATCCATAGACATACGTAGAGGTGGAGGGGTGGAGGTGACTCAAGGCCAGAAAGGTGACCTGCCTGCATTTTTACTACTTGGCCCAAAGGAGAGCACAGGGGTCAGGGCCCTGTGGTTCAGTAGCAGAGTGGCATGGCAACAACACGCTCCTAGCATTTCTATCCCTCCCCTGTTAGAGTAAAGTACAGGAGCAGATTGACACGCTCCGGTGCCTCTCCACCCTCCATTTGACGCCCAACAAGATTTGTGTTTTATTGGACCTGTTCCCCCTGTCGATCAGAATCTGGGTCTGTCTAAGAGAGCAACTTTCGGAGACTCAATAAAGGGATGAACGGCTGCATTGTCAAGGTGTCTGCCTGCACTGTACCATGAGGGGAGATTGTGTCACCGTGTGTGGTTGTGGAAGTGTCTGCTCTTGTTTTTGTTAGTGTTAATAGGCTACACCATGTGTGTGTGTCTAATGTGTGAGTGAGTGTTTATGTATGTATGTATGTACACCGTACCTACGTATGTATGTATGCTGGTGGCTAGAGAGCGTAGCGGCCACATCCGGCCATCCGCTCACACATGCTGAGCTAGCAGTGCTTGGAACTGCTGATTTCTTACCATTACTTAATAGATGACGGAAGGATAGGGAAACTGAGCAGATGGGTGTGAAATCCTCCCGGCCCGGGGAGACCAGGTATTGATACAGACAGACTACTGCACCAAGTTCAGGTTATCAAGACATACTATTGTACCAGGTTAACAAGGCAGACTACTGTACCAGCTCAGCGTTCAGCACCATAGTGCCCTCGCAGCTCATCAATAAGCTAAGGACCCTGGGACTAAACACCTCCCTCTGTAACTGGATCCTGGACTTCCTGACAAGCCGGCCCCAGGTGATAAGGGTAGGTAACAACACATCCGCCACGCTGATCCTCAAAACAGGGGCCCCTCAAGGGTGTACTCCGTGTTTACTGCACGGCTAGGCACGACTCCCAACACCATCATAAAATGTTGCCCGATGACACAGCAGTGGTAGGCCTGATCACCGACAACGACGAGACAGCCTATAGGGAGGAGGTCAGAGACCCGGCCGTGTGGTGCCAGGACAACAACCTCTATCTCAACGTGATCAAGACAAGGAGATGAATGTGGACTACTAGGAAAAATGAGGACCGAGCACGCCCCCATTCTCATCGACGGGGCTGCAGTGGAGCAGGTTGAAAGCTTCAAGCTCCTTGGTGTCCACATCACCAACAAACTAACATGGTCCAAGCACACCAAGACAGTTGTGAAGAGGACACGAAAAAACCTATTCCCCCTCAGAAGACTGAAAAGATTTGGCATGGGTCCTCAGATCCTCAAAAGGTTTTACAGCTGCACCATCGAGAGCATCCTGACGGATTGCATCACTGCCTGGTATGGCAACTGCTTGGCCTCCGACCGCGAGGCACTACGGAGGGTTGTGCGAACGGCCTAGTACATCACTGGGGCCAAGCTTCCTGACATCCAGGACCTCATACCAGGCGGTGTCAGAGGAAGGCCCTAAAAATTGTCGAAGACTCCAGCCATCCTAGTCATAGACTGTTCTCTCTGCTATCGTATGGCAAGTGGTACTGGAGCGCTAAGTCTAGGTCCAATAGACTTCTAAACAGCTTCTACCCCCATGCCATAAGACTCCTGAACATCTAGTCAAATGGCTAACCAGACTATTTGCATTGCCCCCTCCCACCCTCTTTACACCACTGCTACTATCTGTTGTCATCTATGCATAGTCACTTTAATAACTCTACCTACATGTACATACTACCTCAACTAACTGGTGCCCCCGCACATTGAGTCTGTATCGGTACCCCCCTGTATATAGTCTCGCTATTGTTATTTTACTGCTGCTCTCTAATTACTTGTTACTTTTATCTCTTATTCTTATCCATATTGGTTAGGGGCCGTAAGTAAGCATTTCACTGTAAGGTCTACACCTGTTGTATTCGGCACATGTGACTAATACAATTTGATTTGATTCAACAAGACAGACTACTGTACCAGGTCAACAAGACAGACTACTGTATCAGGTCAACAAGGCAGACTACTGTACCAGGTCAACAAGGCAGACTACTGTACCAGGTCAACAAGGCAGACTACTGTACCAGGTCAACAAGACAGACCACTGTACCACGTTCAGGTTAACACAGCCACCAGCAAAACTCAATGACACACTGCTAACTCTCACTCAGATATATGCACACAAGCAAGAGGACAGGCACACACACATTTACACACACACTCACAAACGCATGTATGGACAAGCCAACACACACACACACACACACACACACACACACACACACACACACACACACACACACACACACACACACACACACACACACACACACACACACACACACACACACACACACACACACACACACACACACACACACACACACACACACACACACATTGATTTATTTGCACATTACCAAAGTTGTCTTACCAGCTCCAGCCTCTCCATGTGTAATCGGATTGCAGTCATGCTCTTATCATGTTCCCTGATCCCCCTTGACAAGACAGTGTTATCTGGCGTTGCTCGGGGCTCCCAACAAGCAGCAACAACCCATCACATTTCAGGTCCGCCGTCTATATCTATAGAACCACATACATACTTACTATTCATATTTACGCCTGCTGAAAACGAGCACTGCAAACAGAGGAGGCGAGCACGGTGTCGCCCACCTCATCACAATCTCTCCTTTTACCTCTCCCTCCCTTCTTCGATCCACAGAGCGAGGGATGAGGAGGAGGAGGTAAGGCGGAGGAAAAGGGGGAAAGGTCATCCCACGCCATTAGCCGCGGAGTTGGGAGGCTAGAGGCGGGATAAATAAACAAATATATAAGTAAAAATAGGTGGAGGTACTTAGCGACCTAATGAGACCGCTGAGGCCATCCTGAATCAATGCCATGCTCGTGAGACAGTAATCACTACAGCTTCCTTAACACTGTCTTAATTGGATGTCAGTAATTTACACCCAGATCTCAGACCTCCTCCGTGTGTGTGTGTGTGTGTGTGTGTGTGTGTGTGTGTGTGTGTGTGTGTGTGTGTGTGTGTGTGTGTGTGTGTGTGTGTGTGTGTGTGTGTGTGTGTGTATTCATCGAGTGTGTGTCTCCAACTTGTGTGTGCGTGCATTCCTCCTGTGTGTGTGTGTGTGTGTATGGAAGCGCTCTCTAGTCATTAGCATTGATTTTCCAGTTGCAAATAGCCATAATTCTGCTCTCATGGTCTTGGTCACTGCGGGCGGATGGACCAGGCAAGCAGGGGCGCTCTATCCCTGCTCCATCAGCGTAAAAAGATGGCCACCATCGACCAGGGGCACCCGGGCGGTCTCCTGAAGGATGCCTCTGTCGATGGGACAATCCCAGGTAAGTTATGAGGCCGCCCGCCATTCCAGTTAAGGAACAGACCCATCGTCAGTAGCTGCTACTGCTGTGTCCTCCGTTAGCCATTAGCTGTTAGCTGTTGGCTGTTAATGTTTAAAAGTGTGGCAGTGCTTTGGGTTATTTTGTGTAGTCTGTCAGGAACAAGAGTAGAGGGCAAGGATCGTTATTGGGGGAGGGGTGTGTGGGTGTGGAAAATCATGGATGTATGTGTATGTTTTATGTTAGCCCACACACCTTCTTAGTGTGTTTTGTGTTTGAGTTACTGTGTGTACCTGCATGTCTGTAGCCTCATCCTTTTGTTTCTTTTGTGTCTATTCTGAAGGCATGTTCTTGAGAAGCACTGTTCTTAGAATTCCATTTTCTATCAACCGTCTCTTTTCAACTTGGATAGTGATTGTCATTCACGGCCAAGGAGAGAAGGTTAATAAACGACCATGATGGTATAATCGTAAAAAACTAAGTGTCTAGCCACTTGTGGGGAACGGCCTATCATAAATGCACACATATCCCTTTAGAAACGATTACGCTGTAATAATCAGACTCTGTCGCATCTAGCCAGTCTTAGGCTCTATCCCAGGCTATATAGGCAGTGGCTGCAAGGAATAACGAAGCTAGCCAGCACTAAACCCCAGTTGGTGTGTGTGTCTGTGTGTGTGTGTGTGTGTGTGTGTGTGTGTGTGTGTGTGTGTGTGTGTGTGTGTGTGTGTGTGTGTGTGTGTGTGTGTGTGTGTGTGTGTGTGTGTGTGTGTGTGTGTGTGTGTGTGTGTGTGTGTGTGTGTGTGCGTGCATCCATCCATTATTTGAAGTCAGTGTTGATTAAATACAGCAAGACAAGACAGGTGGCTATATTGAATCACGTTCATTATGTTATGTTTGGCTGGCTGTGACTCAGACGTGTAAGCATTGAGACACACATACTTGTACGCACACACAGCAGTTTTGCACACACACTGGTTCTCTCTCTTAGTCATGCAATATAATGTACTTCCATTGTGATTAGTTGATAATCATAGAATAGACCCAGGCTAGTTAAATCATATCATTATCCCCTTTTTGCGTACGTATATGCATAGCACGATTATTAAAACAATACTAGGCTTTTCATGATACAATGGAAAGAGTTCCCAAATTAATTAGCAAAAGACAACAGACAACAGCTGTGCCTCCCAAAACAGGAACCTGGGTCTCACCGAGACGCAATTAATATTCCAAGACGACCGCTGCTAAACCGGTGCCAATTATTTCTAATGCTTCTGTTTTTGCCGCTGAAGTGGTTTAATCATCTTAATGTTTGGGGGGAAAATCTGCCGAATCTCGATATCTTGTTTTTTTCCTTGTATAATAGGGGAGAAATGCTACAAGCCTTAGCATATTAGCGCCACAATCCCCCCATCTCTCCCCTTCATCCCCCCTTCCCCGCTTTCCGTTCCCACCATCCCTACCTCTCTTGCCTGAACCGAACCCAAGACTTCTGTAATTGTGCCAGCCAGCTGTTTTTTTGGCAGGTGGAGCCGTCCCTTCTACAGCATACGCCACACCGCCTCCTTCTCCCCGCACTATGCCTAGTGCACCCAGTGGGGGAGGATCTGGCATTATGGGTAATATGAGCATAATAACACCAGCAAAACATCTCATTCCTCTTCTATTTCGCTGTAGTGGAAGGGCCTCATTGCGTGGGAAGGAGACAATCCTCTCTTTCTCTGTTTCCACTCCAAACTGCAGGTAGACTTGGTTAATATGTTTGGAATCTGAGAAAAAGGGTCCTGAATGGATACGATCCACATGGGTGTGCAGACTTTTTGGTCCGGCCCAGTAGTAACACACCTAATTAAACTAATCAAGGGCTTGAGGATTAGTTGAATCCGGTGGGTTAGTACAGTGCTGGGACAAAAGCCTGCGCATCCTGTGTGGCATTAGGAGCAGAGCACGGAATGT
Source organism: Salvelinus alpinus (assembly GCF_045679555.1). Lineage (NCBI taxonomy): Eukaryota > Metazoa > Chordata > Actinopteri > Salmoniformes > Salmonidae > Salvelinus > Salvelinus alpinus. The sequence continues at coordinate 58,687,064 of NC_092096.1, forward strand.
AATGCATAAGATACAGCATCCTCAACAGAAAGTAAACTTCTCTGATTTTGGGTGAGATTTGAGCTGTGTTATAACCACATAATCAGAGAACCAAGGCAACGGCTTTTTAATCAAAGGCTTTTCTCCACTCTATCAGATATATTACAGCCCTCATTACTTCATAAACACACTGGCCCACATTTTACGTCGTTCCGCTTTCTATTAGGTTATTTTGCTCCTAGCGCCAATATCACCCAGCTTTTTATTACTGCTTCTTTTTCCGTATCCCATGTAGCTGTGGCATTTGAAACGAGGAGTTTGGATTTGGTGCCGTGAATATCTCCTCTCTTCATTTGGCTTAGACATACGTCGACATAATGCATGAGGTTTAAAAATGGATGTAAATAGGGAGGAAAACAGTTGATAGTCAAAGATATTGTATTCTGTGATTCGATAAAAGCAGGAGAAGTTGAAGGGGTCTAAGAGGAAAAAAGTCTGTTTTATTCTGTTCCCTCATCTCTCTCGTTCCCGTTTCTCTCTGTTTCTTCCATGATCTCCATCTGTACTCCCTCTCTCTCTCCCGGTTTTCCCTGCAGTTCTGGATCCCACCGCTGCCACCAAATGCAATCCCTTTCTCTCGGTTTCTTCCATGCTCTCAATCTTTCTTTCTCGCCTTCTCTCTCCCTCTCTCTCTCTTGTGCTCACGGGCCATTATCCTATGAGTGAAACTGTCACTCACTGATCCCGATGATCCAAACCTCACCAGAGGACAACATCAGACTCACAATTTAATTAGACCCTTACTACTCCTCGTCTATAATTGCACGCAGTTCTTCTTAGGCTACCTAGTGTGTCAGGAATTGTGCACAAACTTATCCCCCAGAAAGTGGCCTTTTCTGACAGTCTCTCATTGTCATTGCACCTACTAAAGAGTTCACGAGGAGAGTTGAGAAGACGTCTGCCATGGCAAACCTCACGGCGGAAGTCAGACAACAGTGTATTTTTAGTGTTGCGCCAATGAGAGTCGACAGTAGCGACTGTTATATGAAAACCGCTTCCGTTTTAGGTGGCATCATTGACACAGCGGTGGTTTTTGACAAGCCATAGTATAGATGTGGGGCACTACATGTGGTCAGCCTCGTGGCACTGCTGGCTGACATTGAGCCTGAGCTGAGTGCCCAGCCCTCCAAGCCTTGCCAAATTAACAGCATGCCATGGGGTGCCTGGAGGGGACAGTATGTGCTCTGGGGGAACGGCTCCAAGGGCCTCCTCAACCCTGATGCATACAAATGGCTACTCAGCTCCCTCCATCCCCCTCTCTTTATCTCTCTCTTTTCTCCTCACACACATTCTCTACACACAAAAAAGTTGCTATCTAGAACCTGTAGGATTACCCTTTGAAGAACCCTTTTTGGTTCCAGGTAGAACCCTTTTTGGTTCCAGGTAGAACCCTTTTCACAGAGGGTTCTACAGTGCCTTCGGAAAGTACTAAGACCCCTTGACTTTTTCCACATTTTGCAGCCTTATTCTAAAATCGATTAAATAACTAAAAATCCTCAGCAATCAACACACAATACCCCATAATGACAAAACTAAAATATATATATATTTTTTTCCAGAACCTTTGCTATGAGAATCGAAATTGTTCTCAGGTGCATCATGTTTCCATTGATCATCCTTGAGATCTTTCTACAACTTGATTGTAGTCCACCTGTGGTAAATTCATTTGATTGGACATGATTTGGAAAGGCACACACCTGTTTATGTAAGGTCCCACAGTTGACGACATGTCAGAGAAAAAAACAAGCCATGAGGTCGAAGGAATTGTCCGTAGAGCTCCGAGACAGGATTGTGTCGAGGCACAGATCTGGGGAAGGGTACCAAAAAATGTCTGCAGCATTGAAGTTCCCCAAGAACACAGTGGCCTCCATCATTCTTAAATGGAAGAAGTTTGTAACCACCAAGACTCTTACTAGAGCTGGCCGCCCGGTCAAACGGAGGTGACCAAGAACCCGATGGTTACTCTGACAGAGCTTCAGCGTTCCTCTGTGGAGATGCCAGAACCTTCCAGAAAGACAACCATCTCTGCAGTAGTCCACCAATCAGGCATTTATGGTAGAGTGACCAGACGGAAGCCACTCCTCAGTAAAAGGCACATGACAGCCCGCTTGGAGTCTGCCAAAAGGCACCTAAAACCTCTAAGACCATGAGAAACAAGATTATCTGGTCTGATGAAACAAGGATTGAAATGCCAAAAGTCACGTCTGGAGGAAACCTGGCACCATCCCTACGGTGAAGGATGGTGATGGCAGCATCATGTTGTGGGGATCATTTTCAGCGGCAAGGACTGGGAGACTAGTCAGGATCAAGGCAAAGATGAACAGAGCAAAATACAGAGATATCCTTGATGAACACCTGTTCCAGAGCACTCAGGACCTCAGACAGGGGTGAAGGTTCACCTTACAACAGGACAACGACCCTAAGCACACAGCCAAGACAATGCAGGAGTGGCTTCAGGGCAAGTCTCTGAATGTCTTTGAGTGGCCCAGCCATTGCCCGGACTTGAACCCGATCGAACATCTTTGAGGAGACCTGAAAATAGTTGTATAGCAACGTTCCCCATCCAACCTGACAGAGCTTGAGAGGATCTGCAGAGAAGAATGGGAGAAACTCCGCAAATATAGGTGTGCCAAGCTTGTAGCGTCATACCCAAGAAGACTGCTTTAGGCACTTCAACAAAGTACTGAGTAAAGTGTCTCAATATTCATGTTAATATGATATTTATTTTTATTTTTATAAATTAGATAAAATAAAATAACTGTTTTTGCTTTGTCATTATGGGGTATTGTGTGTAGATTGATGATGGGGAGGAAACTATTGAATCCATTTTTAGAATAAGACTGCAACCTAACAATGTGGAAAATGTCAAGAGGTTTGAATACTTTCCCGAAGGCACTTTGCATGGAACCAAAAAGGGTTCTACCTGGATCCAAAAAGGGTTCTACCTGGAACCAAAAGGGGTTCTACCTGGAACCAAAAAGGGTTTTTCTTGGAACCAAAAAGGGTGCTCCTATAGGAACAGACAAATAACCCTTTTGTATGTCAACCTTTCTCTCTAATGTCTCTGTAACAGTACTACACTCTATCCCTCTCTCCTTTTTCTCACTCCCTCTTTTACTCTATCTATCCCTCCCTTTCTTTATATCACTCTCTCTACCCCTGTTTTTCTCATCTCTTTCTTCCTCTCTCTGCCTGGCCCCTCCCTCTACCTCTCTCTGTACAGCCACCAGGATTTTACAGCACCGTACGTCACCCTCCTCCCTCCTTACCTAATATCCATTCACCGGGAGCCCCACGTCGGCAAGCTAGAATTAATCATTGCCAAATTAACATAGACGACTTGCGGGTGGACGGGGAGGGAAGAAAGGAAAGAGGCTTTGTGGACGAGGCAAAGCACACTGAGCTGACAGTCAGGGGGCCTCCTTCACTCCTAATGTTTGTAGGGGAAAAAAAGGCACAGAAATAAGTAAATTACTCCCTCTCTGGTAATGTGCCTTTTTAAATGCAGCTCTCTCGTGCTTTCTCTCTCTTTGCGGTGGTGTTAGTTCATGTAATGGACCACCCTCCAGGACTGTGTATGGCCCCGAGACAATAGCGGAGTGCTATATGCTGGGGATAAGCTAAATAATATCCATCAGGCTGGCTTTGATGCCCCCTTACAGGACAAAAGGCAGCAGTGGGGGTCTTTGGGAAGTAGAAATAGTGTCTACTCCACTTGACATAGTGTTCGAGTTTTGTTTTGCCAGTTGGCGACAAATCTAATTCATGAGTCTGTAGATACAAAGGGATGGGTCTAATACAACAATGAAGAATTGAGATTGCTCCTGTTTTTTTTACTCTCTGGCCAGACTGTATCTCTTCATTTCTCTCAGTTAAAGTTAAACTAAACTGTTTTGTCCATATTTCAATGTAGGGTTACCATTAATTGCATTTCAGACCAATCTGTGTTACTGCAGCACAGCACAGACCTGTTGAAATGAGAACGCTGAAGCTCATATGCTGTCCATGGTCCTGAACATGCCCCATGTAATGTAGGCAGTGGCACCCTCTCTAGACAGGGACTACGCTCTACATTCGCTATCCATGGTCCTGAACCTACCCCATGTAGTGTAGTCACCGTCTAAATTCACTGTCCATGGTGCTGAACATACACTGAGGATACCAAGAGTTAGGCTTTCTTCTGGAGAATCACACTTTAATATTCCTCGCTCACAATGGCAGCAGAGGCAGTGTGTTGCTAGAAGATTGAGGTTGACATTGAAAAAGTACCTTCTCCTGAAATAAATAAAGAAAAAGAAAACTGCCTCCACATAAATATGGACCAATGCCATGTAAATGTGAAGGATCCAGAGGTAATGAATTATGTGTGACTATAGAGGAAGAGACTGAACTCTTGACAGAGGAAGATTTAGAAGTCAGGCCTTAATGAAAGGAAGGTCAAGAGCTAGAGAGACTCCTCGCTGTGCACCCGGGTGATCTCAGGGGGTACGCTCCCATATGGGTCTGCTCTGAAATGAGCGGTGACCGCTGACCTCAAGCCTTGTGCAGAAATGCACTCGGTTTTCCATTTCAAAGCCTGGTGTAAAGTGAGACAATCTAAAACAGCATGGGAGGCTCGTGTAAGGATACCGAGTGCAATTGGAAAAGGCAGAGAGTAAGGATAGGTTGATGCAGAGACCATAGAGAGTGAACATAGAGTGCAAGCTGTGTACAAGGTGTTACTACACCGTATGGAAGAGGTCTTCAACATTTTCTTGTTCCATTATACGTTAGCAAAAAAGAAAAACTGCATGGTCCACCACCCAAAGGACATCCAGCCAACTTGAAACAACTGTGGGAAGCATGGGAGTCAACAAGGGCCAGCATCCCTGTGGAACGATTTCGACACCTTGTAGAGGCCATGCCCAGACCAATTGAGGCTCTTCCCAATATTAGGAAGGCATTCCTAATGTTTGAAAATGTGCTGAGCGTGCACTCAGTCCCCCCCCCCCCCCCCCATTAATCCTCTCATACTGGTGCGCCGGCTTTTCTCCACCAGTTCAAGTTTCACATCAAACAACACTAACTTCTGTTGGCGCAGAAGGTGCATTAAGAGTGATCCGCGGCCCCACAATGTACATACAGTACATTACCAGGCAACTTATGTCAGGGGAGATTCACCTTCATTATGTATATGATTCTTGACAATCCTCCCCAGATAAGGCCACATGTGTGAGAGCGAAACACGGGCTGGAATACCTGAGGAAATGGAATTGGGAGGTAGAACATTTGCAATGCTTTTCCTTTCCCCCACGTCAGACTCCCATTTCATCTACATGATGTTTTTATATATTAAACTGTAAGTAATGTCTGAGCTAAAGTATATTCCAGTCAGCGATAATAAATAAGCCTAGAGGGGATTTTCAACGTTTACATTTTTTTATATACTGTATATTTATTTATTTTCGGGAGGGCACATTCTTTCCCTTCCCATCAATGCTAAGCAGCAGCAGAGGAGAGAGAGAGATGAGTCTGAGGCTGGTCTAATGCCTAAAAATCGGTGATCTTATGCAGTGCGTTCTGAATGCAAACTGACTACACAAGCTGCCACTGGCCATGAATTCTGATTAAGCCATGAGAAAGGGCTAGGTAAAGTGCCTTGGGGTTTCACAACTCTGTGATTCCACTGCGTTTCACAACATTGTGAACTCTCGCCTGTGCTGTAACCTATGTAGGTCTCTGTGTGCGGTAAATACTGTATAGTAAAGTGTTATGTATATGTCAGTACATGATGAAGATAAAGGTAAGTGGGGCTCTGTCTAGTAGATGCGTTACTTTTAGTTGTTGAAAGTGTTTGTATAAAAGAATAGCAATAGGCTTTGAGATGTACAGGAATACATGTGGGAATGGGATGATAAAGAAAGACCGGAATAGGAGATTAAGCCAACAGAAACATGGTTCATTCTCTGAGGAGCAGATTATGTAAGTAGAACTATAGACACAATAGGGAGGCATACTAGGGAGGCACAATAGGGAGGCATACTGTTTCAGTGAGCTTGTTAAAAGGAAACTTATTTAGGTTGAAGTATCAATTTCAAAGTTAGTCTGAGAGGCCCATTTTTGGACACTTGAGATAAAATAATTATTCTCTAAATGGATTTGCTTTGCAGGATCCTTTCACATTCCACATTAGTGAAAATTAAGAAAAACATCTTGTTACATTTTGTCCTTAAATAAAAATGTTCTCCCTTGTTATCACCTCGCAGATGTCATCGCTCTCTCTCTCTCTCTCTCTCTCTCTCTCTCTCTCTGTCTCTTTGCAGCTCAGAGCGTGAGCTGATTAATTATGTAGGTGTTGAAATTTGGTTGATTAAATAAAGGGTAGGCAGACTTCATGATTCCAACACGTCTTAGACTCCCAGGATAAAAGTAAGAGATCTCATTTAGGGGAGATATGTCGCGAGAACAGGTTTTTTTCTTTCACCTCCTCCCTCCTACCTGTCTCTCCCACATGGTCGCCTAGCATACATTTTGCCATCGATCACCTGAAAGAAGTGTCAGAAAAGTTGACAGCCAGATTTTCATCTCGGTACCAGACAGTCAGTGTCCTTCGACAACAAAAGATGCGGCTACTGACACAGAAAATACAATTATTCTCTGCTGTTATGCAGTTTCGGATGGTTGTTTTGAATCCTGTGCAGAATAAGGGATAAGGAAGGGGGTTCACCTTTAACTATATGCGCTTCTCTTTCAAAATCCTCAATGTGTATTCATCATCTTCATCAAATCGGGTGAACAAGACTTTTCATTTCAAACCGAATGTAATATCTGATGGTCTGTTCAGTAGGGTGTTGAAGGATAGCCTGTGGTTGTTATCCCTTCCTTTGTCTTGGGGTCAGGTAGCATTACTTGACTGTACACTAACATTTATCTACCATGGAGGACATTGTTATCAGCCAGTCATTTATCCCCTGACTGTTCCCACACAGCCGTAGTGCATGGAACAAAAACCTTGTACACACTCTGTCTCAGCCCTTAAAGCTTTGACAGGCTCCTTATCTGTGCTTAGCGGTAGTACAGCTCGACAATACGGCACACCATGTATTTGTACATTGCCCTTGTGACATATGATGCATACAGACTGCATTTAGAGCGAAGAAAATGATGAGACTTGAGAGTGAAATGTACTGTCTGCAGTAGAGTGGTGATACGGCGAAAGGAGGGATCAGAACAAATGGTCCACCTCCTTCTAAGCAGCATTTCCTGGTAGGATAAACATCACATTTTCAGTGAGATTTGTAGATGGCCTCTCAATCTCGCTTTGCATTGTGGCTCAGCCTCTTCTGAGAGACTGGGGATAGTATTTTCTGCACATACACATACACACACGCACGCACACACACATATATGCACACGCATATACACATACACACACAGGGATATATTCTCTTCTTCTGAATTGAACCCCAGGTGCATCCCATCTTGCCAGCAGGTGCCTGACCAGAGTGAGTTCCCTGGCACCTCTCTCTGAGGACAGTGTCTCACATTGCTTAAGGGAAATCTGATCCCAAAGCGACATGAACAGAACAAAGTTAACTGAAAGTGTCATAGTTTGATCTCAAGTAAATAATGTAAAACTCTTGTAGAAGTGAGTAGAACTTGATAACCACAGCTAGTTTTGATATGGAGTTTGGTGCGTTCAAATGCACAATTCAGATCAGTGCACACTTTACACATTTTGTAGTCTATTTTAGTCAAGTTTATTTTGAGAAAATGGTTGCTGTACACATTAATCTGTTGTGGACATTGCTATGTCTCAAGAACTGTCCATTCAAAGCTCTCAAGTAAATTAGAGAAGGCTTTACAAAAACAAAAACCTTTGCTGTGACAGGTTTCCCATCCATCCCTCTCCCCAGCCCACACGGCTAGCGTTGCCAGCTAGTCGCTCTTACACAATCTGTGCCTTCATGATCTCAGAGAGCGAGAGAACAAAAGGGAGGGAGGGAGGGAGAGAGAGAGGGAGAGAGAGAGGGAGAGAGAGAGGCAGAGAGAGAGGGAGAGAGATGGCACTCCACAGCTTCACTGTGGGGCGTTCATACAGTATTAAAACAGAGATGGCCCCGCAGCCGCTCCAACCCGCCGAAGCAATGCCACAGACTCCCTTTGATGTCATGGGGGCCGAGGCGGAAGGGAAAAGAGGGGGAGAATGAAGGGGAAAGGACGAGGGGAGGGATCGGTAGGCCACAGCTGTTTTAGCCCCTCCACTGTCACAGCTGACAGTGTACTAGCCAACAATAACTTCTTCTCTGTAGTTCAACACCACTCCCCATGGGAGTGCCTTTTGCCTGTCAGTACAAACACACTCCAAAGGGGGCTAAGTGAAGCAAAAAATACATTCACTACATGCTAGTGAGAATTTTAACCCAGGAAAAAAAATTATTATTAATATTGATATTTTTATTTTCTTCGCATTGGATACATTGGTGAAGGAATTAGTCTTGGTGTCTGGCGAGCCTTGAGAATCCAGACGCATGCACACATGTGAAGAGACGGCATGTTCCGGAACATCCTTAAGCCACTGCTTCATCCCCAGCACGTCTGGTTGTGGTATGGGAATGTCTGGCTGCGTGCGTCACGCATATCACTTTCCTCCATCTCTGTTCTCTCGGTGGAAGCGTCGCACATGGGGTTCCGGTTCTGATACATCGCCACAGTAGCCAATTAGGCTGCGGAGGCCGTTAGCTGGAGCTGCTGGCGCTCACGTCTCGGTGTTCTATGATGAAGCGCTCAAAACGGATCTTCACTGTGGGTGGCGTCGTCTGCGGTTCATGCTAATACCTCCTTGGCAGTCCCAAGCAAACCCGACCGTGAACTGAGCTTGCGAACAGATTGAGGACGGCATGACTGTCCCTGATTTATTGACCGGACTGACAAGTTCGCTCACTAGGAGGTGATTCCACTGAAAACCAACCGAACTTGGTCACTCCTGACTTTGTAGAACAACCACCTGAGCTATGAAGGCCCATGTTTTGTGCTGTGAAATGGTCATTAATACAGGCAGCACAGCTATGATGAGACTTTTTGGACTGGGCATACGTTGGATCCCACATCTGACACCAATGTGGCATATATCTGGGTGACAGAAGGATATGTGGGATTCAAACCAGGGACCTTATAAATGCCAGCGCAAATGACTACCACTGTTCTGGGGGAACTGAATAAAGTGCTGAATAAAGTGTCATAGTGGATATGAGAGGGATATATTGTGTATATATTATTGGCTGGGTTCAGTCTTTCTGCACCTTAGCCACACCGCTAACCTTATGCCTAACCCTAACCTTAACCACACTGCTAACCTTATACCTAACCCTCACCTTAAATTAAAAAGCACATTTTTGTAGCCAATTTTGACTTTGTGGCTGTGGAATCTGACTTTGTGGCTGTGAAATCTGAGTTGTATGCATATCAATGGATGAGTCATTCAAGATAATTACGGTACTCTGGGACCTCCTTCAACCAAAATGTTTAATTTTTCTCTCATGCATTTCCCTTTAACAGAATAAATGTCTGGTTTCTAGTTCAGACTGTTCCAACCCCTTCTGTGCGTTTCTAAGGAGAACATCTTTAGAAATTTGCCTTTGAAGTTCATTTTTAGAACCCCCATGGATTAGAAGTTCTAAGTGGAATAGGGTGAACCGGTTCACATGTACAGTAATGTAAATGTGAATTGTGTGCACTTCATCATATGTGATTCATGGAGCGTCATGGGCGTCATGGATTCATGACTCCTGTCTATAAAATAGGGAAGGACATGGTTATTCGAATATCCAAATGGACGTTTGTATTCGTAAATTTGTGTAGTTCTGTGTAAAAAAAATCTAACTTTTTTTTGTGCCTATTTTATAAAAAAAAAAAGCTTTGTCTTGATTACATAAAATGATATACCATGACATTCTTATTTTAATAAAACAACCTTTTGAATGTCGTTTTTATGACATAGTTTTTATTTAGCCCTTCAGTCAGGCCTGACAACGGTATGCTATTTTCCCCTCTTCAAATAGCGATTACAGGCGCTCACCTAACGGAGGACCTGACACAGATCAATGCAGTACACTCACCAGAAAATATTTTTGTAACAGAATCAGTTATATATATCATGGAGAACATCTCTGTTTCTGTTAGCCCAAAACTACCGGAGCAAAGCGCCTGTCCTCTGTTGTACTGCCCTCAGCATATGTGTCATTCTGATTCGTCAAGCGAGTAAAGAGCAACAAAACTGTCATGATATTATTTGAATAGTGAATGAAGTTAAAATGCCCATCCCTAGTATAAAATACAGTGTAGGCTTTTGAATGGGACCAGAGACCATGAAAATTGAAGACAAATGTATCATTGACTCCTACTCAGAAGTCATGTGTGGTTTTCTGTTTGAATGTCTGTGTGTGTGCCATGACGCCAACAACATGTGTGTTGTCAGTCAACTACAGTACATGCTATCAATACCTTGAGTGGATGTGTGCCTCTCTGTTCTTGTGCGACTGTACTGAAGCCATAGGTTTACATTCTTAGAGAAAAAAGGAGCTATCTAGAACCTTAAAGGATTCTTTGTCTGTCCCCATAGGAGAACCATTTGAAGAACTGTTTTTGGTTGCAGGTAAAACCCTTTTGGATTCCATGTGTTCTCCTATGTGGACAGCCGGAGAACCCTTTTGGATTCCATGTGTTCTCCTATGTGGACAGCCGGAGAATCCTTTTGGAACCCTTTTTTCTAAGAGTGTACACTCGACAGGGACACTGCTGAACACACACAGTACATCGGACGAGCAGTTAATTGAAGACATTTGGCCCCGGGGGTAGCAATTCCAGACCCTGCTGCTCAGTAATGACTGTTTAATGCAGTGTTCAGCGGCCTGACATGGGTCTGTTAGCACCTCCTGAAAACAGTTTTTTCACGTCGCCACCAAGCGTACAAGGTGTGATGTGCTGTGCCTGTCTCTGTGCCACGTGAAAGACTCATCATTTCCTCAACGAAACCTTCACAAGGAACATACTGATCGAGATAGGTAATAAAGCTTTTATGTTACCCAATCTATTGTACCAGTGTTACTGTAACATGTGCATTTGTATTTGTATTGGCTAGCTACGTGCCCCTCTCCCCCAACTCAATCGTCATCTGTAGCATTTTGATTTGAGTGATTAAAAAAATAATAATAATAGTTTGCAGTTGTATTAATAAGACTGGTGTTTTTATTTCACAAAAAATTATGGATATTGTCAGCTATTTGATGTAATACAATGAGGATGTTTGGCTTCAATGTGGCAACGTGGCTCTCCAGGACAGTCAGTAGTGAGCCGCGGAAGTGGGAGCGCAGCGCATCAAGGCTGTGTTGGTATTCCGACCAAGTTGCACTTTGCCATCCCGAGAGAGAGGCCATACATAATGAATTAATTGTTGCATGCTTTCTCATGTACAGGGTCATGGGTTAGTATTCCATGCAATCGTCCAGCGCTCGATAGGTCACCTAAACACCCATGCCACTCACAACCATTTGCAAATCTGCGGAAATCACTCAATTAAGTCCACGGGAGTGCTACAACATACAAAATATGATTCTCAAACAGACGGAACGATCGCTGTTTCAGTATTACTTATCACAGACACATTTGACGCCTGCCTGACTTCTGCCTTTTTTCTCTCACACACACACACACACACACACACACACACACACACACACACACACACACACACACACACACACACACACACACACACACACACACACACACACACACACACACACACACACACACACACACACACACACACACACACACACACACACACACACACACACACGTAGTCTGCCGGGAGAAAGACTTTGTGAATGTCAATGCGATTCAGCAGTGACAGCGAGCCATGTCAGCAGTGAAATGGGTCCTGTGTCGAACGGAATGTAATGACTCAGAAGCCTATCAGGAGTCAGAATGCCGGACAGTCGCCACTTTGTCGTGACGCACCTGGGAAAGGTGACAGACAGACAGGCAGGCTGGCAGGCAGACGCGCAAGCCCTTCAAGGGATGTTCTCTTGCCTGGCTGCAAATATGTCCCCCTCCTCATTTTTATTGATGGCTGCTCCCCTGTGAGAAGCTCAGGGATATTGGTTCTGTCTACACCTGAGTAAGAATTCTGGCCCCAGTTTCGTTCTTATACTTTGTCTTTTTAGCATTTGACATCTATTCGAGGGAGATTGAGACCCCTAGATCAAAAAGACAACGTTCCAACCTCAAAATTATGCCAGTATATAAGCTATTACAATCAAGACTGAAGTCGTTATTGAAATATTTGTCCAGATTATTGTTTAGCAACAGAGTTTATTTTATTTGTGTCATAATACTAGCTGAAGATCTAGCTTGCCATATAGGGATTCCTTTCCAGATTTAGTCATACCTAGTTCTGGGTTGCCTGCCATGATTTGATAAAGATACATTGTGTCATTATAAGGATAATATGAGCATCCTATTGTAAATGCAATGAAACCATAGCAACAACAAACATGTCCTTATGACAAAGTGATGTAATGTCCATGGAAACAATATTTATCAAGCTGGTTAAATAACCATTTATCTTAAATATCCAGGCTGCCAGGTAGATATGCTCCCACACCTTTGAAATAATTTGTTTCGATCCATGTTTTAGATAAGAAAAACGGAAAGGCCATCTACTCATAAGCATGAAATGGCAAACAAATTGTATTGCTGTGGGGGGAAATTAAAAGCTTGAAATAGCTCCCTACGTCACAACTGCAAATTGTATTGCTGTGGGGAGAATTGAAAAGCTAGAAATAGCTCCACACGTCACAACTGCAGATGAGGTAGCTCTTAAACCAAATAATCAGATGTGTAATTAGAATTTAATACTAACGCTTCTTAAATTAATACAGAAATAGTGTCACATCCAAGCATTCTCAGTTCCCTGTGAACAGTATATTTAGACAATCTTCCCCAGAATATTTGAATTGCATATTACGACAGCCCGCTCATTTCAAAGGCTTGCTACATTACACTTTGATCACCTCGCTGACAAGAGCATGAGCTGCTTCTAAGTGTTAAAGGTAATAAGGGAATGCTGGGAAGTGTGGGAGAGTGAGAAGCTTGGATCAGTTTCGTCCCTGGAAGTCCCGAAGATGAGACTCCGTCAGATCAAGAGGGATTTTTTTATTTGACACCGCCCTACCTAGGTAAATCACAGACAGCCTCAAAAAAAGTCCCAGGAATTGATTGTCAGAGTGAAAGGCGGCCATTTTGTTTCCTAACGACCTAAAGATAAACATCGGCAGTTCGCATGGGGGATACAACATGGAGGAGGATTAGAGGGTGGTAGTCACGTAGCTAAAGATGAAGAAGACGGAACAGAATGCCTGAGATGCACAGGGCTAATGGAATTAACAAGCTGCTTGTTCAAGTTGTTCATACCAAAAGTGCTCCTCTGTGAAGATTAAAGACTGTCATTGTCGCTGCCAAGGACATCTTATCAGAAGTATCTATTTTCTGGATCCCAAGAGTGCTGAAACAACAAAAGTATACATTTAAGCCATATTTTTTAAATATATTCACTACCAGTGAAAAGTTTTAGAATACCTACTCATTCAAGGGTTTTTCTTTATTTTTACTAATTTATACATTGTAGAATAATAGTGAAGACATCAAAACTATGAAATAACACGTGGTAATTAAACAAACTATTAAACAAATCAAAATATATTTCATATTTGAGATTCTTCAAATAGCCACCCTTTGCCTTGATAACAGCAGAGGTTACTCTGGGTCTTCCTTTTTCCTGTGGCGGTCCTCATGAGAGCCAGTTTCATCATAGCGCTTGATTGTTTTTGCGACTGCACTTCAAGAAACTGCACTTCATTTCTCTTTGCTTATTTGAGCTGTTCTTGCCATAATATGGACTTGGTCTTTTACCAAATAAAGCTATATTCTGTATACCACCCCTACCTTTTCACAACACAACTGATTGGCTCAAACGCATTAAGAAGGAAAGAAATTCCACAAATTAACTTTTAACAAGGCACACCTGTTAATTGAATTGCATTCCAGGTGAATACCTCATGAAGCTGGTTGAGAAAATGCCAAGAGTGTGCAAAGCTGTCATCTAGGCAAAGGGTGGCTATTTGAAGAATCTTAAATATAAAATATATTTTGATTTGTTTAACACTTTTTTGTTTACTGCATGATTCCATATGTGTTATTTCATTGTTTTGATGTTTGATTCTACAATGTAGAAAATAGTAAAAATAAAGAAAATCCCTTGAATGAGTAGGTGTTCTAAACTTTTCACCGGTAGTGTATATGTATGCTGTCTGCCTCTATGTTGTCATTTGTCACTTTAAGAACTTTAGGTCGGGCTGTTGGTGTCTCTGTGATGTCTGCTATCCCTGGTGGATAACTGTATGACGTTAGCATATTAAATAGCCTATTTTTCCATCTCATCCCCTACACGCTCGAATGAGATGGGTAAATATATTTCTAATTATTTTCGTACAATATTCAATTGCCTTTGTTGATTTTACAGGTCTTGATTTGCTGATGTAAAAGAACAGGCAAATATCTCTGCCTCGTGTCTATTTGCAAAGGCCTCCCAAATTCAACTTAATTAACATAGTTGACCACAGCTCACTGGTACATTTGAACCATTAATGAACGCATTAAAAAGTCATCACCCAACGAGTTCGTGCTACTCCTTACATCTGATGACTCGTGCTACGAGTGGACATACAAAAGCTACAATCAAACCAACCCACCGTTGAAAATTCCCCCTGCCCAGGCAAACAGGACACGTCTGTATGACATGAATTCTTTTAAGCATTTAACCAACCAAAGTCAATTACATACGGTTCAGTTATAAGACAAATCAATTATCTCGTTTTATTTGTATTGTGACTTTACTTAGGCAACAAAATAGCTTTGTTTGGTGGCACAAAACACTTTAACTGCTCCACTTTTCTCTTTTTCAGCAAGGGCAATTTGGGCTTTCAGCACTGCTGGGGCAGTGCTGCATCAGAATATCAACTCTGGGCCAAAACACTGCCTGCATACATCATAAGCTAAAAATGGGCTAAAAGACATCTGAAGCAGTTTTTTGACTCAAGATATTATATTCATTGCACACTGGTGTTGAGTATTAAAGACTTGTGATCTTGATAGGATGTTGTACTACTCCACATATTGTAGGCTCATGGTTGTAGTACCAAAAACCATATTTCTGTCGATCTAGAACCCATTGATTTCAACTCCCTAACAAATCCCCCAAAAGCCTTAGAATTCTAGCACACAATGATAAAAAACTATTTTGTTTGAGTTCTAAACCACACTAAATCAAATCAAATTTGATTGGTCACATACACGTGATTAGCAGATGATATTGCGGGTGTTGCGAAATGCTTGTGCTTCTACCTTCGACAGTACAGTAATATCTAACAAGTAATATCTAACAAATTACACAACATATACCCAATACACACAAATCTAAGTAGGAATACATTTAGACTATATACATATGGACGAGCGATGTCAGAGCGGAATGGACTAAGA
Source organism: Salvelinus alpinus (assembly GCF_045679555.1). Lineage (NCBI taxonomy): Eukaryota > Metazoa > Chordata > Actinopteri > Salmoniformes > Salmonidae > Salvelinus > Salvelinus alpinus. The sequence continues at coordinate 58,702,685 of NC_092096.1, forward strand.
TACAGTAGAATAGTATAGAATACAGTATATACAGTCGTGTCCAAAAGTCTTGAGAATGACAAAAAATATACATTTTCACATGTCTGCTTTCTCAGTTTGTATGATGGCAATTTGCATATACTCCAGAATGTTACGAAGAGTGATCAGATGAATTGCAATTAATTGCAAAGTCCCTCTTTGCCATGCAAATAAACTGAATCCCCAAAACACATTCCACTGACATCATGTCAGTGATTCTCTCGTTAACACAGGTGTGAGTGTTGACGAGGACAAGGCTGGAGATCACTCTGTCGTGCTGATTGAGTTCGAATAACAGACTGGAAGCTTCAAAAGGAGGGTGGTGCTTGTAATCATTGTTTTTCCTCTGTCAATCATGGTTACCTGCAAGGAAACGCGTGCCGTCATCATTGCTTTGCACAAAAAGTGCTTCACAGGCAAGGATATTGCTGCCAGTAAGATTCCATCTAAATCAAGCATTTATCGGATCATCAAGAACTTCAAGGAGAGTGGTTCAATTGTTGTGAAGATGGCTTCAGGGCGCCCAAGAAAGTCCAGCAAGCGCCAGGACCATCTCCTACAATTGATTCAGCTGTGGGATCGGGGCACCACCAATACAGAGCTTGCTCAGGAATGGCAGCAGGCAGGTGTGAGTGCATCTGCACGAACAGTGAGGCGAAGACTTTTGGAGGATGGCCTGGTGTCAAGAAGGGCAGCAAAGAAGCCACTTCTCTCCAGGAAAAACATCAGGAACAGACTGATATTCTGCAAAAGGTACAGGGATTGGACTGCTGAGGACTGGGGTAAAGTCATTTTCTCTGACGAATCCCTTTTTCGATTGTTTGGGGCATCCGGAAAAAAGCTTGTCCGGAGAAGACAAGGTGAGCGCTACCATCAGTCCTGTGTCATGCCAACAGTAAAGCATCCTGAGACCATTCATGTGTGGGGTTGCTTCTCAGCCAAGGGAGTGGGCTCACTCACAATTTTGCCAAAGAACACAGCCATGAATAAAGAATGGTACCAACACATCATTCAAGAGCAACTTCTCCCAACCATCCAGGAACAGTTTGGTGACGAACAATTTTTCCAGCATGGTGGAGCACATTGCCATAAGGCAAAAGTGACAACTAAGTGGCTCAGGGAACAAATCATCGATAGGTTGGGTCCATGGCCAGGAAACTCCCCAGACCTTAATCCCATTGAGAACTTGTGGTCAATCCTCAAGAGGCGGGTGGACAAACAAAAACCGACAAATTCTGACAAACTCCAAGCATTGATTATGCAAGAATGGGCTGCCATCAGTCAGGATGTGGCCCAGAAGTTAATTGACAGCATGCCAGGGCAGATTGCAGAGGTCTTGAAAAAGAAGGGTCAACACTGCAAATATTGACTCTTTGCATCAACTTCATGTAATTGTCAATAAAAGCCTTTGACACTTATGAAATGCTTGTAATTATACTTCAGTATTCCATAGTAACATCTGACAAAAATAAAGACACTGAAGCAGCAAATTTAGTAAAAAATAATATTTGTGTCATTCTCAGAACATTCGGCCACGACTGTACAGTTGAAGTCGGAAGTTTACATACACCTTAGCCAAATACATTTAAACTCAGTATTTCACAATTCCTGACATTTAATCCTCGTAAAAATTCCCTGTCTTAGGCCAGTTAGGATCACCACTTTATTCAGAATAATAGTAGAGAGAATGATTTATTTCAGCTTTTATTTCTTTCACCACATTCCCAGTGTATCAGTTTACATACACTCAATTAGTATTTGGTATCATTGCCTTAAAATTGTTTAACTTGGGTCAAACATTTTGGGTAGCCTTCCATAAGCTTTCCACAATAAGTTGGGTGAATTTTGGCCCATTCCTCCTGACAGAGCTGGTGTAAGTCAGGTTTGTAAGGCCTCCTTGCTTGCACACACTTTTTAGTTCTGCCCACACATGTTCAATATGATTGAGGTCAGGGCTTTGTGATGGCCACTCCAATACCTAGACTTTTTTATCCTTAAGCCATTTGCCACAACTTTGGAAGTATGCTTGAGGACATTGTCCATTTGGAGACCCATTTGCGACCAAGCTTTATCTTCCTGACTGATGTCTTGAGATGTTGCTTCAATATATCCACATAATTGTCCTTTCTCATGATGCCATCTATTTTGTGAAGTGCACCAGACCCTCCTGCAGCAATGCACCCCCACAACATGATGCTGCCACCCCGTTCTTCACGGTTGGGATGGTGTTCTTCGGCTTGCCAGCATCCCCCTTTTTCCTCCAAACATAACGATGGTCATTATGGCCAAACTGTTCTATTTTTGTTTCATCAGACCAGAGCACATTTCTCCAAAAAGTACAATCTTTGTCCCCATGTGCAGTTGCAAACCGTAGTCTGGCTTTTTTATGGCGGTTTTGGAGCAGTGGCTTCTTCCTTGCTGTGCGGTCTTTCAGGGTATGTCGATATAGGACTCATTTGACTGTGGATATAGATACTTTTGTACCTGTTTCCTCCAGCATCTTCACAAGGTCCTTTGCTGTTGTTCTGGGATTGATTTGCACTTTTCGCACCAAAGTACGTTCATCTCTAGGAGAGCGGCATGACAGCTGCGTGGTCCCATGGTGTTTATACTTGTGTACTATTATTTGTACAGATGAACGTGGTACCTTCAGGCGTTTGGAAATTGCTCCCAAGGATGAACCAGACTTTGGAGGTCTTGGCTGATTTCTTTTGATTTTTCCCATGATGTCAAGCAAAGAGGCACTAAGTTTGAAGGTAGGCCTTGAAATACATCCACAGGTACACCTCCAATTGACTCAAATGATGTCAATTAACCTATCAGAAGCTTCTAAAGCCATGACATCATTTTCTGGAATTTTCCAAGCTGTTTGAAGGCACAGTCAACTTAGTGTATGTAAACTTCTGACCCACTGGAATTGTGATACAGTGAATTATAAGTGAAATAATCTGTCTGTAAACAATTGTTGGAAAAATTACTTGTGTCATGCACAAAGTAGATGTCCTAACCGACTTGCCAAAACTATAGTTTGTTAACAAGAAATTTGTGGAGTGGTTGAAAACGAGTTTTAATGACTCCAACCTAAGTGTATGTAAACTTCCGACTACAAATGTACATATACGATGAGTAATGCAGGATATGTAAACATTGTTAAGTGAATGAGATACCTTAGAATGGTATAGGAAACAGTATATACATATGAGATGAGTCATGCCAGATATATTAACATTATTAAAGTGACTAGTTTTCCAATCCTTAAAGTGGCCAGTGATTTCTAGTCTATGCCTTTTGGCAGCAGCCTCTAATGTGCTAGTGATGGCTGTTTAACAGTCGGATGGCCTTGAGATAGAAGCTGTTTTTCAGTCTCTCTGTCCCAGCTTTGATGCACCTGTACTGACCTCGCCTTCTGGATGATAGTGGGGTGAGCAGGCAGTGGCTTGGGTGGTTGTTGTCCTTGATGATCTTTTTGGCCTTCCGTAGACATTGGGTGCTGTAGGTGTCCTGGAGGGCAGGTAGTTTGCCTCCAGTGATGTGTACGCTGAGGTCCCGTCGATGTAGGTAGGGGGGTGCACACACTGTTGTTTCCTGAAGTCCACGATCATCTCCTTTGTTTTGTTGACATTGAGCGAGAGGTTGCAATCATCCTCTCATAAGCCACCAAATCTTCCGGAACCCGCATAGCACACATTTTTTTCTACACCCATTTTCTGGGCTATAATAAGCGATAATCATGCCTTTATATGCACCAGTCAATCTGTAAAAGACTTAACCTGGTTGGAATGGCAATTAGGGCCAATTAAGGTCTCCAATGTTGGTCTTTGTAAAGTGCAGTCACATACAGTATGTAATTCAACGGCATGCCCCTGGGGGAACAGGTTGCTTTGTGTCACGCCTTTCTCTCTTATTTTGCTGAATATTTCATAAGCCACCCTACCGAGGGTGGCCTAGCTGTTAAGTGATGCCTGACCTGTCGAGCTTGTGCGACTTTGAAATATGTTCCCCCCCGTCCCTAATTCTAGTCTCCCCTCTCTCCACTCTACCTCAATAGAACAATAGGGGAGAGGATCATACTAGTCATATTGCGTGACTAGAGGAGCGTAATGATATTTGTTTACACTACTATAGATGTTCCTGAGCTTTACATGACCATGAGTGAATAACCGGTATTGTTTTTGCAGATACAACGACCTTCTAGTTGTAGCTCAAGCGATTGATCGTTTTTTGCTGTGCTGGACTCCGCCTCTGAGTTGATGTTGTCAACGTCAGGATATTAATGATCGGCGTGATAGAGGATATTCTAACGACGCTGCGGATAAGACACAGCATTTGATTGTTTATTGGTGAAGTGCTCATTTAATAATCTTATCAGAACAAATGCTCCACTTATTAAAGAATGGGCAAAGCTTTGGGAGAATAAAATGAAATGAGTGCTAGGATGGATCTTGCCGGAGATTAATCACTCAGACATCAATAGAGTGTGACAGTTAGCCGAGGCAGCCGCTTCCTTACCATATTTTCCCAGTGCTGACAGTGAAATGGCTGGACCCCATCCATGTAAACGCAGCTCTCCTAATATATTTGTAAATGGAAGTATCAGGGTAATTTCGCCACGGCCGTCCCTGGAATATTAAGGACATTATTCGGCTCAGGGACGATGCCTCATCTCTCTCTCCTTTCCTCCTCACCCAACCCCCTCCCTCCCTCCCTCGATAACACGGGAGGATGGTTTCACTCTCTGAGGGTAGAGAGTGCAGCAGAAGCAGCCAACCGTTGTTGGTGCTGTTTCTTTGTTGAGATATTTTTCCTCTCTTCCTCTGTTACGTCCAGTCAGAGCGCCTTTCCCAGTCGTCCCTGGAGTATAACACTCGAGAGCCAGTAGCAAATCCCATTATGTCAATACAGCTGGCATGGTCACAGAGCCCAACAAGAGGCGACACACGTGTTTAGCAAGGGGGCACCAAAATAGTAAACACAGGCTAGTGTCTTGTGTGAGACTTCCCACTGGGCACAGACATCAATTCAACGTCTATTCCACGTTGGTTCAATGTCATTTCATTGAAATAGCATGGAAACAACATTGATTCAACTAGTGTGTGTGCCCAGTGAGTCTTACTATACCAGAACAGTGACGCTTGGTGCGCTCCACCCCCCAACACCACCACTGCCCAGTCTACTTTGGAATGAAGTAAACGAGAAGCAAATATGAAATCTCAGGGCATTACACTTTCAGAAGATTTAGAATACACTGGCAGTCCCCTATAGGCACGTTTTATGTTGGAAGTATAAAGAAACAGTATAAAAAGAGGGATCCAAGTGAGGATGACATGAACCGACTGGATATATTTGGATTTCGTTTTCTTGTTTTGTTTGTGGATTGTATTGGTTTGTAACGTGTTAGCTGAGAGAGCAGTCTAAAAGGCAATTTGTTCTCGATTTCTCTTTTCACATTTAAGCTAGTGTGTCCATCATGTGTACATCCAAGTTTGTCTCTGATCTTACAGGTGAAGTATGCTCTTGATTCCAGTTGAAATACCAAAATGTCCGCCTGTCATATCACCTTTTTTTTCACGTTGCAGTGAATTATCGGTTGGCTATATATTGTCAATCTCAATCAACCTTGAAATCTCATCACTAATAGAGGTTACATATATATTTGCTTAAAACAGTAGATTTTCCCAGTGATTTATACAAATCTAAATCTGATTGTGACAGTGAGAATATGCCTTAATTAGTGTGATTTCACACAAAGCGATTTGATCACTTCGAGAAAACATACCATCACAAGATATGCTTGCGGCTTAAAAGGTTTGATCTACAGATGGGGAAGGAAACGGTGCTTTCTTGAGAGGAGGCTCTTAGTTGTGATTGAGAAAAAAAAAGACCCCTGTAGAAATTGCAACACAGTGCAGCTCTTATTTTCCTCCCGATTGATACTAATTGGCAGCGGAGTGTCTTCCTGACAGAGCTCTCGCCCCCAGCACCTCCCGCGCGCGAGCGTGATGAACTGCCAACTCCGGAAATCATCCCAAGTTTAACTGGGAAGGATCATCAAGGCCTTTAAAAATATGCTGGGAACAAAGTTTTCTCTCTGTTCCTGGGCCTTCTCACAGACATCTAAGGCATGCTCGCTTTCTCTTTCTCTCCTTCTCCCAGGTCTTGTGAAATGAAATCTTTATATTAGTCATAAACTCGATTACAAGAGAGACATGACACAGTCATAGGATCTACTAAACAAGCCTGCTTCCTTCGTCTTTATGAAGTGACATGGAACTGTATTTACAGAACAGCAAAGCTATGTATGTAAACCTATACTGTATATAATTAGGGTGATTTATGCTACTTAATTACAAATAAAATAAAAAGAAAGCTTTAGACATGGAGACTTAAACCCACCCCATGGTCTCAGAGCTAACAGCTTACTGCGTTTATGTCTGTTTGATATTTCAAGGGGGTTTTCTGTGTGCAGATTCATTGGCAATGCTGGGATATAGATCTAGAGAAATATTGCCCAAAATTATTTTAGCACCCCAGCACTGACAACACACATTTTTCATACAGATGAAATTGACTCCACTTTAAGATATAATTTTGTTTTTGTTCATGTGGCTTAGAGTACAATTTACTTTTTTCCAGGGCTATGTAATCTGACACTTGACAAAGTGCAGTCGGGTTTAATGGATGAATGACGGTATCTACCTGGTCTGCCAGTATAGCTTTCATTAAAGGCTAGAGGCTGGTCTTTCATATACTGTATCTGCCCTCGGTTCATAAGCCTTCGCCAGCTTGTTGGGCTGAGTTATTATTAGCAGAGTGATATTGTCTGTATGTTTGTTCCAAGACATTACAAAAGAGAGTTCTGAGGATAAATGTGTTTCTATTCCACCATTTTGGAAAATGGATTGTCAACATTGACAAATGCAATATGTCCCCGTCCTGTACCTCTGCCTAATATACAGGTAGAGTTATTACAGCCAGGTCCGTTTTGTAACCTTGCTGAAAAAGTATTAAGTTGTGATAAAACATTAGCCTGCCACACATCAGCCGCCCCCTAAAATTTTCTTGGGAAAAACATGTATTTTTTCTGCCTTTGGTTGCACTTGCCCCCTTGACGGGTCATTAATCGCAAAATGGCCAGGTATCTTTTTGAAGAGGACAGGGTAATGCGGGGGATGATAAATTGAGTTTATGGTGAACTATTTGATTCAATCTCTGGCAGTAAATCTCTCTCTCTCTCATTGGCTAACTTCTCTCATCACAGATGATTTGATTCAGAGCGACTCACTTGAAACAAATCTCCTATGACAGGTTGGGATCCCCTCAGAGTCACTGCCCCCTAAAGAGGTCAATGACAAGAATAATTATTTATTTTGCCTAGGCCGAACAATTTTGGGGGGATCTTTTTCTACCCAAAAGACAAAAACAAGTTGTATGTGAAAAGGGCTCTGGTAGTGGGTTCATCGTTTAACGCCCTGCATGAACCGAACAACAATAGATGCGTAAAATATGGTTTAGAGTGCTGTTAAAATGGAAGAGAACTGTCTGTACAGTAGAAGACCAAACATGAAGGTCACCTCTCTTTCCCACTTGACTGACTCAGATCATCAATCTCCCCCAATGAGGGAGTAGAGGTCTAGCTCACTACACACCATCTCTTGTTGTCTGGAGCTCGCCTCACTCCCAGAGGCTATACAGTACCCAGCTTTGCCAAGCCCTCCTAAATGTGCCAAATTGGGGTCTGCCTCAAGGTGCGCATCTCTAAAAACCCATTGGGTCCCATTCAGTTAATGGTGTCCGGGCTTCCCTCAGGCTTGTCTGCAAACTGGATTTATTTGGACCTCCGCCAGCAATTTGGCAACCCTGTGGCTGCCATACCTGTGGAGGTAGTCATATAGTATTGTCTTTTTTGGCAGCATCGCGCTACGTTAGTACTGTTGTGTAGTGCCTCTGAGAGAACCCAGCATATCTCCATAGGCTGCAGGGCTTTTGCCAAGACCTGGCCAATTTCACTGAAGTCCGAATACCCTCTGCTTTCTATCGTTATGGAGATCGTGTACTATGACCATCTGTCTTTCACAGCACCAAGAGACATCCCAGAACCCTCTGCTTTAACCTATTAGAGTGAAGGATGTGGTCAACCCATCTCGGTAATTTGCAGTGTTTAGTGTTTTTGGAGTTGCACCAGCTAGTAGTGTACAGAAGTCTTGTCACTGAGTTACATAACACATACCTGTATAATGATATATATTATAATATACTGAGCAAAAATATAAATGCAACATGCAACAAATTCAATGAGTTACAGTTCATAAAATTCATTAGGTGCTAATCTATGGATATCACCTGACTGGGAAGGGGCACAGCCATGGGGAGCCAGGCCCAGCCAATCAGAATGAGTTTTTCCCCACAAAAGGGCTTTATTACAGACAGAAATACTCCTCATTTTCATCAGCTGTCTGGGTGGCTGGTCTAAGACGATCCCACACATGAAAAACATGAAAGTGGAGGTCCTGGGCTGGCGTGGTTACACGTGGTCTGCAGTTGTGAGGCCAGTTGGACATACTGCCAAATTCTCTAAAATGACATTGGAGGCAGTTTATGGTAGAGAAATTAACATTTTATTCTCTGGCAACAGCTCTGGTGGACATTCCTGCGTTCAGTATGCCAATCGCATGCTCCCTCAAAACTTGAGACATCTGTGGCATTGTGTTGTGTGACAAAATTGCACATTTTAGTGGCCTTTTATTGTCCCCAGTACAAGGTGCACCTGTGTAATGATCATGCTGTTTAATCAGGTTCTTGATATGCCACACCTGTCAGGTGGATGGATTATCTTGGCAAATGATACATGCTCACTAACAGGGATGTAAACAATTTTGTGCAAAACATTTGAGATAAATAAGCTTTTTGTGCATATGGAACATTTTCTGGGATCTTTTATTTCAGCTAATGAAACATGGGACCAACACTTTACATGTTGCGTTTATATTTTTGTTCACTGTACAGTATATATATATATATATATATATATATATACACACTACCGTTCAAAAGTTTGGTGGACATTCCTGCGTTCAGTATGCCAATCGCATGCTCCCTCAAAACTTGAGACATCTGTGGCATTGTGTTGTGTGACAAAATTGCACATTTTAGAGTGGCCTTTTATTGTCCCCAGTACAAGGTGCACCTGTGTAATGATCATGCTGTTTAATCAGGTTCTTGATATGCCACACCTGTCAGGTGGATGGATTATCTTGGCAAATGATACATGCTCACTAACAGGGATGTAAACAATTTTGTGCAAAACATTTGAGATAAATAAGCTTTTTGTGCATATGGAACATTTTCTGGGATCTTTTATTTCAGCTAATGAAACATGGGACCAACACTTTACATGTTGCGTTTATATTTTTGTTCACTGTACAGTATATATATATATATATATATATATACACACTACCGTTCAAAAGTTTGGGGTCACTTAGAAATGTCCTTGTTTTTGAAAGAAAAGCACTTTTTTTGTCAGCTTCATTAAATAGGACACCAGTCTCAATGTCAACATTGAAGAGGCGACTCCGGGATGCTGGCCTTCTAGGCAGAGTTCCTCTGTCCAGTGTCTGTGTTCTTTTACCCATCTTAATCTTTTCTTTTTATTGGCCAGTCTGAGATATGGCTTTTTCTTTGCAACTCTGCCTAAAAGGCCAGTATCCTGGAGTCGCCTCTTCACTGTTGACGTTGAGACTGGTGTTTTGCGGGTACTATCTAATGAAGCTGCCAGTTGAGGACTTGTGAGGCATCTGTTTCTCAAACTAGACACTCTAATGTACTTGTCCTCTTGCTCAGTTGTGCACCGGGGCCTCCCACTCCTCTTTCTATTCTGGTTAGAGCCAGTTTGCACTGTTCTGTGAAGGGAGTAGTACACAGCGTTGTACGAGATATTCCGTTTCTTGGCAATTTCTCGCAAGGAATAGTCTTCATTTCTCAGAACAAGAATAAACTGACGAGTTTCAGAAGAAAATGATTTGTTTAACACAACGTGCCATTGGAACACAGGAGTGATGGTTGCTGATAATTGGCCTTTTTATGCCTATGTAGATATTCCATAAAAAATCTGCCGTTTCCAGCTATAATAGTAATTTTGTCACAAACGTTGTTGTATGAATCGGACCAAGGTGCAGCGTGGAATGGTTTCATCATCTTTATTCGAGTGAAACGCACAGAAAACAATAAAGAGCAAAACGAACGTGAAGCTATGCAGTGCTCACAAGCAACAATACATAAACAAGATCCCACAAAAACCCAGTGGGAAAAGGCTGCCTAAATATGATCCCCAATCAGAGACAACGATAGACAGCTGCCTCTGATTGGGAACCATACCAGGCCAACATAGAAATACAAAAACTAGCGTACCCACCCTAGTCACACCCCGACCTAACCAAATTAGAGAATAAAAGGCTCTCTAAGGTCAGGGCGTGACAAATTTACAACATTACAATTGTCTACACTGCATTTCTGATCAATTTGAGATTATTTTAATGGACAAAAAATATGCTTTTCTTTCAAAAACAAGGACATTTCTAAGTGACCCCAAACTTCTAAACGGTAGTGTATATGTAATATAATTTTACCTTCAACTTGAATTGTTGTCTCTACGACAATTCTCTTAGAGAGGTGTTACTTGAAATGTGTCATGGATTCAAAACAGTTGTATTAGCAAATATGGTAACAGTGCATGGCGGCTAATGTTTGGTGAATGAAAGGCCTGTGTGTTTTTTTACCCAGGACTCTCACTCCATTGGCACAAACCTGAATTCCCTGTCGACGTGTACTACCCACTCCGTCTGCGCGGCCAACCAGTTTAGACAAGGCTCAGCAGTCTTGGCCCAAACCTGTCAAAGGCTACTAGGTCATCTGCCTGTTAGCGAATAAAGAGTCCCCTTTCCATTCAGAGCCAGTATACACTGGCGCACTGGTTCAGCACCCTAGGACTGTGCCCGGGCATGACTCTATGATGACAAATCAAAGCGGTGGCTCTCTTAACATCAGCTTTCAGGCTTCACTTGTGGAGTCAATGCAGGAACTTTCAAGGCAATTGGCTTTTAGTATAGCATAATTATATAACATAGTCCTAGCATATAGCGTATGTTCCCAGTTGTAGTTAGATGCGGTTTGGGTTTATGTTGTCTCCAATTTAGTACTGAAGACAATGACAATTGCATCTGTCTCTCTACCGTTTCTTTATTATTCACAACTGTGCATGCATAGACACTTATACATGCTACTGATTAGAGGTCGACCGATTAATCTGCATGGCCGATTAATTAGGGCCGATTTCAAGTTTTCATACCAATCGGTAATCTGCATTTTTGGACGCCAATTATGGCCGATTACATTGCACTCCACGAGGAGACTGCATGGCAGGCTGACCACCTGTTACGCGAGTGCAGCAGGGAGCCAAGTTAAGTTGCTAGCTAGCATTAAACTTATCTTATAAAAAACAGTCAATCTTAACATAATCACTAGTTAACTACACATGGTTGATGATTTTACTAGTCTATCTAGTGTGTCCTGCGTTGCATATAATCAATGAGGTGCCTGTTAATTTATCATCGAATCACAGCCTACTTCGCCTAACGGGTGATGATTTAACAAGCGCATTCGTGAAAAAATCACTGTCGTTGCTCCAATGTGTACCTAACCATAAACATTGATGCCTTTCTTAAAATCAATACACAAGTACGTTTTTTAAACCTGCATATTTAGTGAATATTGCCTGCTAACATGAATTTATTTTAAATAGGGAAATTGTGTCACTTCTCTTGCGTTCTGTGCAAGCAGAGTCAGGGTATATGCAGCAGTTTGGGCCGCTTGGCTCGTTGCGATCTGTGTGAAGACCATTTCATACTAACAAAGACCGTAATTGATTTGCCTGAATTTTACATAATTATGACATAACTAATAGAGGAATTAGTTTCCTATGTGTTCGTTAACCAATTCAATTATAACAAAGCAAACACTGTGTCCGTTTCTAAGAATTTGTAAGGTTCTTATTTGTATAAAATAGACAAAGACCAGCCACCAAATTAATCAATAGCGTTTATTCTCGAGAGCTCTCCCGTGCATATACAAAACAGTTATTTTTATCCCTTCTCTTAAACTAACGCACATACATTACACACTATATTTGGATTATCTCCTGAAGTCTCACCACAGTTTATTACCACTTAGCTGACAGTTCCAGTCCCTCCCAGATACGGAAAACCTGGAGGGGCTTTCGCTGTCCACAGAGTTATAGCTGGGTCGGTTCAAACATAGGTTAACGAGTCTCTTTGCTTTCTTTCGGCACCCACATACATTCCTTTCTTCCACAATGGTTATCATTTTTAATTACCCCTTGGCCATGCTACATAACCTCTTTCTCATGAACTAACATTATTAATCACTAAAGTAAAAACAGGGTAGAATTCAATTAGTTATAGTTCTAGTTAAATGTATACATTGTTTAGTCATTATTCATTAAATTCATAATAATAACATTGAAGGTTGTGCAATGTAACAGCAATATTTAGACTTAGGGTTGCCGCACGTTCGATAAAATACGGAAAGGTTCTGTATTTCACTGAAAGAATAATCATTTTGTTTTGTATAAATTATAGTTTCCGGATTTGACCATATTAATGACCAAAGGCTCGTATTTCTGTGTGTTTATTATTTTATAATTAAGTCAATGATTTGATATTTGATAGAGCAGTCTGACTGAGCGGTGGTAGGTAGCAGCAGGCTCGTAAGCATTCATTCAAACAGCATTTTCCTGCGTTTGCCAGCAGCTGTTTGCTGTGCTTCAAGCATTGGGCTGTTTATGACTTCAAGCCAATCAACTCCCGAGATTAGGCTGGCAATACTATAGTGCCTATAAGAACAAGTCAAAGGTATATGAAATACAAATGGTATAGACAGAAATAGTCCTATAATTCCTATAATAACTACAGCCTAAAACTTCTTAACTGGGAATATTGAAGACTCGTGTTAAAAGGAACCACCAGCTTTCATATGTTCTCATGTTCTGAGCAAGGAACATGGCACATATTGCACTTTTACTTTCTTCTCCAACACTGTGTTTTTACATTATTTAAACCAAATTGAACATGTTTCATTGTTTATTTGAGACTAAATTGATTTTATTTATGTATTATATTAAGTTACAATAAAAGTGTTCGTTCAGTATTGTAATTGTCATCGTTACAAATATAATCATAAAAATTGGCCAATTAATTGGAATCTGCTTTTTTTGGGCCTCCAATAATCGGTATCGGTGTTGAAAAATCATAATCGGTCGACCTCTGCTACTGATATTGTAATCTTGTTAATTGTCTCTAGTCATGTATTACATTTTTTTGTTAAAGGGCCATAAACTGGCCTGAGGCAGAGGCAACCATTTATTTTTGTTCAATTTGGATCCCTCTGGATTCCCTTATCTGGAGTATTAATCTACCTGTCTGGACTGTGATATCGAAAGTGATGGATGAATGGATGGTAGCCGGCCAATGCCAATGTCAGCTATTTTTCAGGAGCTATCTGGTTTAGACTCACTCAAGCATTAAACTAAATGCCACAGTCCCTTCAAACATCAAAGGGCCCTTTTTGGATTCATTAATTCCAGTCGCAGTCCTCCCCGTCAATTATGGGCCTGATTAAAATGTTTTGGAGTAGTTGTTTGAACTATTTTGAAGCCAAAGACCACTTCGCACATCTCAAGAATGGCACTTGAAATCTCCTTGAAAAAAAATGGACTCTAAATATTAATGAACTGTGTGACAGAAACCATTTCTCAGAATTCCATGTTTTATTTACATGGATGTAAGGTCACTTTGTCGTACCTGTTGTTTTCTCAGGTAGGATTACATAAAAACAATAAGAATTATGATAGATGGATCTTAGAAGGATCGGCAAAGGAATTCCTTCGACCTGATTTAGCTGAACTGGTCGACAAACACGGTTGCATCATTCGGCTTCATTTGTTTTGGTCGTGACTCTTTCTCAGTGAAAGTGGAGAACGACAAATGTGCTGAGAAAAGAGCCACCATTATCTGTGGCGACGTAAACACAGCTCTCTCTACCTTCTCTGTTTGCTGTGATGTAACTGCAACCCAATACACAAGCGATGTTAACCTTGTCTTCAATAAAGTACCTAATTAAATATATTCCCATATTCCACAATATTGTAGTGACGTGTTGTAAGGCGTCTCTGTGCAGATGCATACACCTTCCCGGTCATGAGAATGAATACAAAAGACACCATCGAGACTTGGCAACTTTTTTTTGTAGAGGAGAGATCTAAAGAACGAAGACTTGGCAACTTGACACTAACATTAGAAGAAAAAACCTCTGTGTGTAAATTGTGTTTTATCGCCATCTTCCCTTCATTCACAGTCAGGCACTAATTTCCTTTGTCTGGCCCTTTCACTTGAAAGAGCCTTTGAAGAGCTGGCTTTTGAGCTTGTTTATGAGGGGTAGTCATGCTGTTTATTTCCCCCTCATCGGAATGCCACTTCCTCCAAGTAATTTTAGAGTGAAATTGAAAATGATTGTTTATGACGTTGATGGTGGTAGTGGTGGTAGTGGTGGTAGTGGTGGGAGTGATGATGATGGTGACTGTCTTTTTATTTTCGTCATTGTCATCATCATCACTTTTTGAATCGTTTTTGTATCCTCTTGGTCTACACAACGCACAAGCCTCTGTCAGCTTCCCTGTGAGCAAGGTGCAAGCAAGCCAGTGTGCTCCTTGCCTTCTGTTTAGCTGAGTCCCTCATTTTCTGAATTGTTAAGCATCAAAGCCATCAAAAAGCCAATTGCTACTAAACTGAATCCAATAGCAGGACACGCAATTAGTGTGAGCCAGTCTCGGTCTAGGATTGCAATACACAGCGTTTTCTCCACCCTAAAAGTTGTCAATTTACCTCTACAGTAAGACAATTGTGGCCCCCTAAACAGGGCCCATAGAAAGGCCTGAACACTGTGAGTATGCTAATGTGCAGATGGTGCAGTATGCTTCCATGTAGCATTTTGAACCACTTCCCACAGTCCAATTTCTGCTAAACAAAATGCTGATCCATGGGAAATGTTGTCTGAGGAATAACACAGTTAGATTGCAGAGCTCGACGGCACGTAACGGGCCTCAGTTTTTCTGGAGAGGGGATAGCTGGGTATTAATCTAGCCGAGGCGAGAGAAGACAACGTGCTGCGAGAATGCATGGTTGGAGCCGTGTAATCTGAGAACCACTCTAAACATTTAAATCTGCTTCCTTCATATGATTAATGTCGTGTTTTCTCTTGCCATACTCTCCTCAGGTAGGGAATTCTATCAGACATTTAGTCATTCTTTTAGTGTTTTGTGTGTTCTTTAGTCTCGTGCATGGTACACATTGTATAGGTAGGGTGGCTCTCAAACAGAACCTTGATGTCTAAGCTTTATATCCCCTCAGTTTGAGCACCACTCCCACACCAAAACCTGACAACCTGCGCTACTTACTGGTTTGCCTCATCCTCATGTCTATCCATCAGAAGACAGAAACGTTCCCGAGGCAAAGCAAGCAATCAACAGAGCTGTCATGTGGAGAGGGCGTAAACGTGAAACAGTGGTCGTGACAAGCTGCCGTGCAGGTAATAGGTCAGGCTTATTGATTGATCTGTTCATAAAACCCTACATCTTAGGACAAGCTTCTGCCATGACATTTCCAGTTTATACTCAAAACGTGCATGTGCTTTTAAACATTTACACTGTTGACGTGTTTGATCGCCTCCGGTTGCAGTTGTCTCACGAGAGCGCCGCCCGTATTTGGAGAAGGTCTTTGAGTTTCCTACTTTAGAATGTACACAGTGTGGCATATTTTCCTGTGTTTGGAACGGAGGGTCTTATGTTACACTATATGTTACAAGTATGTGGACACCCCTTCAAATGAGTGTATTTGGCTATTTCAGCCACACCCGTTACTCACAGGTGTATAAAATTGAGGACACAGCCATGCAATCTCCATAGACCAAGATTGGCTGTAGATTAGCCCGTACTGAAGAGCTCAGTGATTTCCAACATTGTACCGTCATAGGATGCCACCGTTCCAACAAGTCAGTGCGTCAAATGTATTCCCTGCTAGAGCTGCCACGGTCATCTGTATGTGCTGTTATTGTGAAGTGGAAATGTCTAGGAGCAATAACGGCTCAGCCACGAAGTGGTAGGCCACACAAGCTCACAGAATAGGAATGTCGAGTGCTGAAGCACACAGCATAAAAATCGTCTGTCCTCAGTTGCAACACTCACTACTGAGATCCAAACTGCCCCTAGATGCACTGTTCATCGGGAGCTTCATGAAACGGGTTTCCATGGCCAAGCAGCCGTACACAAGCCTAAGATCACCATGCGCATTGCCAAGAGTTGGCTGGAGGGGTGTAAAGCTTGTCGCCATTGGACTCTGGAGCAGTGGCAACGCGTTCTCTTGAGTGATGAATCACGCTTCAGCATCTGTCAGTCCGATGGACATATCTGGGTTTGGCAGATGCCAGGAGAACGCTATCTGCCCCAATGTATTGTGCCAACTGTCAAATTTGGTGGATGATAAATAATGGTCTTGGGTGTTTTTTCATGGTTCAGACTAGGCCCCTTAGTTCCAGTAAAGGGACATCTTTACACTACAATGACATTCTAGACGATTCTATGCTTCCAACTTTGTGGCAACAGTTTGGGGAAGGCCCTTTCCCTGAAGCATTACAATGCCCCCCGTGCACAAAGCGATATCCGTACAGAAATGTTTTATCGAGATCTGTGTGGAAGAACTTGACTGGGCCATCCCGCTTGTGGGGGCAGCGTGGTTGTGTGCTAGTGTGCGGAGCTTTTGAATAACCGCGTAAGATGTCGATGACAAAGCAATATTTTTGAAATGACGTGCCGTTTAGCTTGTGTGTGTGTGTGTGTGTGTGTGTGTGTGTGTGTGTGTGTGTGTGTGTGTGTGTGTGTGTGTGTGTGTGTGTGTGTGTGTGTGTGTGTGTGTGTGTGTGTGTGTGTGTGATGAATTCAGTTCAGAAACTGAAGACGCATGCATGTATATTTCCGTTACAAACAGATGGTTCATTTGATATGTTGTTGTTGATATGTTGTTATTGGGTGCAATTGAATACTCCGACTCACATCAGCCTTCGTTCAGCTAAGTGACATTATGAGAGTGACTGTGCAATAAAGTAATGGTTATTGTGTAACCTGACATTTACTGGCCAGCTTATCCTGTGATTTTTGAATGCGCTCCATTCATTCACACACAAGGGAGTAGCAGACCTTTCTCCATAAATATCATACCATTATACTGCCAACCATTTGAAATGTGGACTTGGCATAATTCTACCATTTTGTGCATCCCACTTATTATAAGTTGTGGAGAACTTTTGTACTGTAGGTAGCTATGTTATGTAGCAGTGGACTCTATATACCAATGTCTTCGGACCATATTAGTATATACATTTACAGTTGAGTAATTTAGCAGACACTCTTATCCCGAGCGACTTACAACAGTGAGAGCATACATTTTCATACTTTTCGTACTGGTCCCCACGGGAATCGAACCCACAACCCTGGTATTGCAAGCACCATGCTCTACCAACTGAGCCACACGGGACGTATAGTATGTTCTGTATTCAATATGTAATCACAATTAATCTTCACGATTACTACTCACAGCCTGTATACCTTTAGCATATAATCAAAACACAACACACAACAGTTGATCAAAATGTTATTGATATTCCCGCAGAACATTTGATTTCATAAATTTATCGAACTCACTGAGACCTTATTTATACGATTTCAGGAGAGGCATGGTGTTCCTCATCAATCACAATGTGAGCCGATATGACCCTCCCTTCCCTCTCTTTCTCGCTCTCCTCTTCTCTCTCTCCCTTACTAATAAGCAGTGCTCTCTTCTTCATGAATGGGAGAGTGTAGAGAAAGAGGGAGCTCTCCTCCCGTCTCTCTCAGATGGATAGCGAAGGGTGATGGATGTGTCAGTCAGCTCCATCTCATTCCAGTCAGGTGCTTCGCTCTTTGGCTGCTTGCACCTTATTTAGAGCCAGTTGGGCCATAAACCTCACACAACAGTTTTCCGCTTCTTTTTAAGTCTCCAATTTGTCTCTGAGCGAAGCTCGGATGCACAATTGTTTTTCCCAGCCTGTCTCAACGTGTCCTTTTTATTTTTTACTTACAGCTAGAATCCGTAAAAAACGGTCACCCTGTCTCTGTTTTGGTAAAACACTGAGGGATGGGCCTGGAGAAATGTAAACAATTTCAAATTCATAGTCAAAGCTATGGATGCAATGACTGACCATCCAGGAGATCAACATTATAGTTTAAACCATGTGTTGATGCTATACAGTGTTAGTTAACGTTTACATTGTTTATAAACATTGGAGTTAAACACGTTTATATTGTGGGTTCTGATGGGGTACAGTTGAAATAAGCTCATGAGCCATTTATAAGTTATATTCCTCAATAAAGTCCAAAAATGTATGCGCCAATTAAGGATTCTCGCTTTGAGACATGCAGTACCTGTTTATGTGTAGATTTCAATTAGAAATGCAAGCAGCCTTACTTGAGAGGAACTCGTGGCATTAAGTGGCTTGTTCTGTTGTTCCGTTCCCAACGATGAGCTAGGTTTTGCTGCCCTCGTGTTAGAAATCAGAACAGTCAGTTCAGTACATTTCGCCATCTGCTTCCCGGCTTCATTACGTCAATGAATAACAAGCACCGGAGCTACAATCTCCAATTATGCAAAATAGTCCTCAGGCCCAGACTATAAGGTTCTCTCTCTCTCTCTCGCTCTCTCTCTCTCTCTCACACTTCCTATCATGTTGTAAAGCAACAGAACATGGATAAAGTCATGGCGTGTTGATCATCTAAACAGAATGTTGGATTAACTTTTAATAGCTACTGTATATTGAAGTACCTCAAGTGACTTCCTGCACATTTGTGTGAAAAGAACATGTGAACAGATTCCTTTCGAAATCAGTGAGTCAATGTATAAAAGTGAACAAGTCCACGTATAAAAGCAATGTGGCCTTGGGTGTAACCCCTGTGTTTAACCAGAGTGGCTATAGTGCGTAGCCTTCTGAATGGCAGCTTTGTAGTACTGACACCATTTGCCTTTCTTCACCTTCAGGGGCTGGTTGTTCGAAGGTTCACGTTTTTCGTCATTAATCTTGCTCTGGAGGCAACTCTGCAGAGTGATCACTAGCTGGCACCGCCACAAAGTCATTAAATCTGATTTTAAGCCTAACCCTTACCTTAACCCTAACATGGAACCCAAACCGCAATCGTGCACCATCGTGCATAAATTAATTTTGTCCCCCCACACCAAACGCGATCACGACACGCAGGTTAAAATATCAAAACAAACTCTGAACCAATTACATTAATTTGGGGACAGGTCGAAAAGCATTAAACATGTATGGCCATTTAGCTAGCTAGCTTGCACATGCTAGCTAATTTGTCCTATTTAGCTGGCTTGCTGTTGCTAGCTAATTTGTCCTGGGATATAAACATTGAGTTGTTATTTTACCTGAAATGCACAAGGTCCTCTACTCCTACAATTAATCCATACATAAAACGGTCAACCGAATCATTTCTAGTCATCTCTCCTCCTTACAGGCTTTTTCATCTTTGAACTTAGATGGTGATTGGCATCTAAACTTTCATAGTATTACCACGATGACCGGCAACAAAGTTCGTAATTCAATCACCCACGTGGGTATAACCAATGAGGAGATGGTGTGTACCTGCTTCTATAAACCAATGAGGAGTTGGGAGAGGCAGGACTTGCAGCGCGATCTGCGTCAGAAATAGGAATTACTTCTATTTTAGCCCTTGGCAACGCAGACGCTCGCGAGCAGTGTGGGTGCAATAATTGAATAACATAGATTCCTACATTTATTTTGCAACGCGAGCTGTGTAGTCAGGGTATAACGCTAAACCTAATGCCTAACCCTAACTTTAAATTAAGACCAAAAAGTTCTGTTTTCATGAATTTTTACAATATAGACAATTTTGAATGTGCAGCTGGTCTATCTAAGGGGAAATCGCTAATTTCTGCCTCCAGGACAAGACCCATGACTATAAACGTCAGCCTGCTAGTTGTTCAGTCAAGTGGCTCTTCACTGTTGACCTGGCCATCAACTTTGTCATTTAAACATATGTGGCTTTACTGTAGCTGTGGGCATTGTCACATTGGAATAGTGAACATTGAATGTTTATAAACAATGTAAACGTTAACAAACATTGTATAGCATCAACACATGGTTAAAACTCTAATGTTGATCTCCTGGATGGTCAGTCCTTGCATCCATAGCTTTGTCTATGATTTTGAGAGTGGTTGCATTTCTCCAGGCCCATCCCTCAATGTTTACCCAAAACAGAGGCAGGGTAACCGTTTTTTTAAGGATTCTAGTTGTAAGTAAAATATTAAAGGACACGTCGAGACAGGCTGGGAAAAACAACTCAGCAACCGAGCTTCGATCTGAGACCAATTGGACACTTAAAAAGAAGTGGGAATACTGTATGTGGTTGGGGCTAATCTCATTGAATGTGGAAAATTAACTCACCAGTTTATGTAAAGACAATGCAGGTTGGCCTACAATCCATATTGATGATATCACTGACTACATCTACTCACTTATATTGGGCTGAAATAGGCTGCTCATCCTGCTTTGCAGTTAGGCTACTCATCCTGCTTTGCAGTTAGGCTACTCATCCTGTTTTGCAGTTAGGCTACTCATCCTGCTTTGCAGTTAGGCTACTCATCCTGCTTTGTAGTTAGGCTACTCATCCTGCTTTGCAGTTAGGCTACTCATCCTGCTTTGCAGTTAGGCTACTCATCCTGCTTTGCAGCTAGGCTACTCATCCTGCGTTGCAGTTAGGCTACTCATCCTGCGTTGCAGTTAGGCTACTCATCCTGCTTTGCAGTTAGGCTACTCATCCTGCTTTGCAGTTAGGCTACTCATCC
Source organism: Salvelinus alpinus (assembly GCF_045679555.1). NCBI lineage: Eukaryota > Metazoa > Chordata > Actinopteri > Salmoniformes > Salmonidae > Salvelinus > Salvelinus alpinus. The sequence goes on from NC_092096.1 coordinate 58,723,735, forward strand.
TGCTTTGCAGTTAGTGGACTTTTGCCAAGAAAAACTCACAGCTGCCAGATAAAGCGGACCTTGCCCTCAAAGACTTGTCAGTCTCTGTGATATTTCTGCATTAATGTGTGTGCGGAATCAAGTTTTCAGACATGGAAATGATTTGTTATTTACTTAAGGGAGCAACAGAGCTTGACAGGGCAAATCTGCCAAGTAATTTTAAGAAGCTTGACTCACAACATTTCCTAAATAATACATTGCAATGGTAGAGAATCGTTTGTAAGATGATGATTTTCTAGTCAAAAACGAAAGTCAAAGTCTCTGATAGGCCTGAAGTCAACTGCAGAAGACAACCAAAGCCTATCTCTCAAACACAGATCTATAGCGTAGTTTACCTGATATCATGTTGTCTGCCAACTCAAACTGAAAAGTTGAGTTTACACTTTCACTCTCCTAAATGATGCTCTTTTATAGTTGCGTACATTCAGATGAAGTTAACCATCCGCTTCACTTCAAAGTGATCGTGAATTGTAGAGCTTAGCCATCATTTCCCTTCTGATTTTCTGGCTTCTTGGGGCTTCTGAAGGAAAACCAAGTCGAAAAGAGTTTAAAATGTGCGTCTCACACTTGGCTATACACTCTCTGTACTTTTTTCAATTACAAGGCATGCCAAATGTAAACTATTTTTGAGCAATTTTTAAGATGTAAATAGGCAATATTGTGGTAAACAAAGTGTGGACAACCAACTTTCCCTGCCAACATATGGACCAAGCCAAGAGGAGCAGAATACTCCCAAGTCTCCATATTCTTGTCGCTCTCACGAGAGCTCTCAAAGGATATGTGCAACAATCTATTCTCAACTGCACTCGCAAGTTTCTACACTTGCAGCGTAACAACTGACTCACCCTGCTAGACGTCCTTCTAACCTGCTCTTCCTGATCTGCATCTCACACGAGCATCGTACTTTCTACATGTCGAAGCAGTCTAATTCCCCCCTTTTGTCTATCTGGCTGATGCATATCTAGCTACGGTATGCAGAAGATCAACGATTTCAACCGTCCCTATCAATCCGCCTGCAAGTTTTTTTTCTTCTCGCAGTCAACGTCTTTGACGTCACTGCCACTCCTCATTGTTCCCTGCCCACTCTCTCTCCGTCTGCTCTAGAGGGGGAGAATTTCTCTATTCAGATCAGAACTCTGCTGCAATCACATCCCAAGTGATGACCTGATCCTACTTAATACGGGCCTCGCTTGAAGTTCCCCGCAGATCTGCAACAAAGGAGCGGGTGCTGACGATGGTGTCAACTCGGGGCTAATGCGTCAGTTTTCAGCAAGAGCACAAGAGCAAAGCAGAGAGGCGTGTTTTTTTTCCTTCACATTTTTCCTCCACTTTCCTTCCCCCCTTGACGCAAACATCTGGGTTGCAGTCGCACCAGTCTCTCTGCTTCCTCTGTTATTGACTCTAATTGGTTGCCGTTGCATCCTGACACAGTTATTGTGTGGTATAAATGAGCACGTCCTATTGGCTGTGGTGAAAATTAGAGTGGACAACAACGTGTTGATGTCCAGCCATGTTATCCTTGTGCCATCGATGAACATTAACAAATGGCAATATCTAATATTGGAAATGAGAAAGTCAATGCAAAATTGGATACCTGATAATTGATTGTCCTAATGAACGGCATCAGGCCGTACGATTTTAATTATTAATTGCATTGGTGATTACTTGAGTACATTGTCTTAATTTGCTGAAGATTGGACACTGTGCAATCATCATCTGCATGCATTTTATTAGCATGTAGTGCTGGTTACTTTAGATCCCATAGAGAAGTTGAAGTGATAGTTTAGACCATACATCAGCGATTACATCGGTCAATTGGTGAAATACCAAGTGCATTTCACAGGGTTGGCTGAGCAAATCCACAAAGTTCCCCTTTGTTGTTACGAGCTTCAAAAAGAGGCAAGACTCCCAGAGACTTATAAACCGGATTTATATCAAACCTGGCCCTACTTTTTATTGCATGCATCACATAAAACACAGCTTTTGTGATATGTGGCAAACAAACATTTCCTTCAAAGCAAGGGACAACAACAACTGTAGCTAGTAAATTCAAATAAATGGTGCATGTACATGTAATAAAGAACACACTTGAGTAAATGAGGGATACAAAGTATATTAAAAGCAGGTGCTTCCACACAGGTGTGGTTCCTGAGTTAATTAAGCAATTAACATCCCATCATGCTTAGGGTCATGTATAAAAATGCCCAGTTGCCCATCCATTTTGTCTACCATGGCTAAAAGAAGATATCTCAGTGACTTTGAAAGAGGGGTCTCAAAGGTGTGTAGGGGGTTAAAGGGTGTGTGTGTGTGTGTGTGTGTGTGTGTGTGTGTGTGTGTGTGTGTGTGTGTGTGTGTGTGTGTGTGTGTGTGTGTGTGTGTGTGTGTGTGTGTGTGTGTGTGTGTGTGTGTCTCAGTCACCAGATCTCAACCCAAATGAACACTTATAAGAGATTCTGGAATGATGCCTGAGATAGCGTTTTCCACCATCATCAACAAAACACCAAATTATGGAATTTCTCAAGGAAGAAATTTGAGTTCCAGACACTTCTAGAATCTATACCAAGCCACATTGAAGCTGCTTGTGTTGGCCCAATGCCCTATTAAAACACTTTATGTTGGTGTTTCCTTTATTTTGGCAGTTACCTGTATTTACAAATGAACTGACTGGCTATAAGCCAGTACCAGAATGGGACTGTATTGTTTATAGGTTGTTTATGGATGACCCTTTATTGAGGTTTGTACGATTGTGGTTTGTACGTTTGTACGATAAGTCATATGCATTTTCTCATTTTCAAGATGTTTTGTATTTAGTGAGTGATTTGTGGAAAGTTGTTCTTTGATACGCACCAGTAAACATGGCGGAATGATCTAGAATCAGACTTTCTAGAGAACACACTATGTCCGTGTGCTTTATTGTCAATTCTACACACGTAAAACAGAAAAGCTACACTCACATTGCCATTAGAACATTATCATAACCATAAATAAACATGTTCTGTTCAAAGGTCTGTTTGGCTGCCCCTCGCGCTACTCTGGAAAAGCTTCAGCAGGAGACGCAACCTTTGAGGTCCTCTTGTGTAGTGGAACATCTCATCTCAGCGCTCCACCGCTGGGAAGGGCGAGTGCACACGCCCTAATTGAAACCCTTTTGAGTTTATGAATAAGAAAACACTCAACGCTAAGCCTAACGATGCCCGTCATTGCGAACACGGGTCGTGTAAAAGTAAGGGACTGCTGGATGTTCAGGGTGGACTGTTATATAACACACTGTAGATGTGATTCATAGAACAAGCGGACGGCATGAATGGCGGATGGCACCTTGTGTAAAAAAAAACACAAAAAACCACAGGAAAACATTGCAAATGTTTGATACCGGAGGAGAGACACCGCTCTCTGAACATGTTCAACATATTGGACAGATACTGATGACTTGCGCAAACAGTGCTCAGCTGTGACAAGGGAAGTTGTCAGTTCTTGAAAGCTAAACAAAAACAAAGCTGTGCCCTAATCCTACAGTAATCACCTACTGACTCCATCTCCTTGTCACTTTCCCCTTCATCTGCATTGATCTGGAAAAGCAAAAATTATACTAGAACATTATTTTGGAAGGTTTTACCTAAGGGACTAGCTTTCACTTGTCCAATTATTTTAACATCAGTGTGGTTTAAGGAAGACCAAGAAATTAAGACCTAATACATTTTTAGGATTTTGTCCATTGCAGCTGTATGCCATAATGACTAGATTCCAAGTGATTATGTAACAGAAATATTATTCCCATGTTGAAACTACATTGTAACTACACCGGTATAGAGCGACTTGATATTAAGTCTCTGTTGGTTATCTTGGTTGCATAAAGATGTGTTGAAGATCGACTGACACTGGCATCGTGGATATCTAATTGCGAGCTATGGAAGTGGGATGGGGGAGGGAGGAGGGAAGTAAGCTAATGTACACCCTCCACCACCTTCGAGTCGCTAGCAGCTGTTCAGCACAGAGACTTGGCAGGTACTGATCACCAGGGAGTTAGCGGCTCTTCTCTTTTCCTACCCACATTCTTCCGCTGTAGCGATGGCCTAATTTACCCGTCTCCCTCTTTCTCTCTCCCCACACTTCTCCTCCTCTTTAAGCATCTATGTATACGCCCTTTACCCATTGCATCAGGCCGAAACAGCACCGGCGCCTTAGTTTTTGTTTTGTCAATTACTTTACTGCCAATGCCGTCTAACAGACAGTGGTGTCTAAAAAACCTGGTGTCTGCCGATACGATTCGCCACTCCCTGTTCCCGCTGTCAGGAGTCCGGACGACTAATGATGTAGAGACAGGCTGGCATAATTAGTTATTTGTTCTTTTCTTCCCTCGACCGGGACACCGCCGCTGCTAAATACTTATGGATCCCGAGCAGATATTGTTCTCCTCCTTCTGAAATATGCCTTCAATTAGGCTGTCATATCGCCGCGCCCAACCCATGTTCCATCCAGCGCCATCGCTCCAAGTGAGGAGAGAGAGGGGGAATCTGTGACGGCCATTTGTTTAATTTTAAAGGATGCCCCCTCGAAACGTCTCATTAGTCAAATAGATCTCTTATTTTATCACCGTCCCGTCTCAAATCTTCTGCAGTATATTCTTTCAGAGGAAAGATCTACTCCCACGTCTTAATACAAAGCTCACTTAATTACCATAGATAGTAGTCACATCAATTTCTCAACACAAGTCACATTTTTACATTGGTATGCTATGTAACCCAATACAGAACTTACAGCAGGCGTTTACAGTGGAGTGATCAAAGTCCAGTATTTTCTGCTTCATTATGCATTACATTGTGGAAGCATAATGGTCGGTTGACTTTCGGCTATTAAATTGTATAAGCTTGTCTTCGCCTGCAGATCGCCACTCCATGAACTTAAGTCTACTTAATCGGCCGCTGGTACTCTTTGGATCATGACTACTCATGTTAATGGCTGGCTTCTCCTAGTAGTATCAAATATGGCATTTAGACACGATATGTTCCACTTCTCTCCCTTTTGTGGTCTCAAAGAAACTCCCTCAATTCAAAACACCCCAAAGCTCAATTCTGACTTTTGTAGCCTCATTATCCGATCAAATGTTCACCTGTCGTGTACAGCCATACATCCCTTGCTCGTTGCTACTTGAGCTGATTAAAGGCAGCTAGCGTTAGCACCATTCGGGGCGACCCGCCATGATAACAAGGCTGTCAGCCTGACAAACTGGCCAAGCAGGTGTTAGCGCTGGTGTCTGGGGAATCGGGGCAGCTCTCGGCAGCCACGTCGGGGGGTAGGGGGGGGGGGGGGGTACTTCAGATCTACCTGGTCATGTGGTGGAGTCAAAGAGAGGCACTCTCTTCTACCACACACAATCTGTCCTGTTTGCTGCTAACCGTTCCCTCTCGATGGATGCGGGTCCTCTGCACAGCCAATGGCTGCCAATGCGCTCCACTCAGTGACATATGGGGGGGATCATTCGTTCCCACCCACATAAGTGTTTCATCATTATGCACTAGTGCTTCTCACACCTCATCGACTGAGGCATACATCACAAGTACGTTACAGAGTCTGTAACTGCTCTTAAAGCACTGCGGAAACACAGCGAGGCATGTTAATCCACTGTGACTTCCTCATCCAAAATAGGAATAGACATATTACTTTGCTGTAGATGTAGATGCGTGCATATGATGTACATATGAATAATTAAACATATTTAAGCTAATTTTACATGATGCACTTTCCTCGAGCTGGGGAACTTCTTAATCATTCTTACTGACAAATGGCTTGTCCATTTATATAATCATTTATTGAATGAGAATTGTACTTATGTTAAAATGCGTTTCACTCGGTGCATGTGATTAGCCACACAGAAAACACAAGCCCAGATAACATAGAGTTCGGTCTGGAATTATTGGATCCCTTGATAAAGATGAGCAAAAAAGACTGTATGAATAAATAATACATATACTGAGCTAATATTTTTGGACAATTCTATTTTATACTAATATTTTGTTTCATTGTATCTGTGGTAGGGCAATGTGTGCTTAGCCATATTTGGTATATTTGGCTTGCTTTGATGATGCGCTTCGTACTCAATTCACCAGAATACTGTCCTTTATCCAGTTTCTTGACTGTGGCCAGTTTCCTGAGGAAATGCTTAGTTTCTTCTTCTCAACATATGGCTAGAGTTTTCAACCAACCATTATCCATAATATATTTTTCGGTGTCCCAGACATTTTCCCCTACAGGGGCAATATACTGTAGTTTATCTTAACCAATCTTATTATTTCATTGTAAATAGGGTTTCAAAGTGAAATCATTACTACTCTTTAATAATTTAGCAGAACCTTGAGACCGTTCAGTCTTTCAAGCCATTCGTCTCCAGTGCAGGTACGTGGGCCTGTATCTCAGGCACTGTTTGTGGAGGGGGCATCGGCAAAATCAAAGTTAGCCGGAGCGCGGGGGAATTAACGTGTCCCGCGGGAGCCTGGAGAAGAAGTAAGACGGATACAGCTGAGTGAGCCTTGATAGAAAAAGACAGAAAAAGAGGAGAGAACAACGAAGCGTGAGAGATGGGGCTTGGGGCCCTTGGAGAAAGACCAGATGAAGGGAAGAGAATACCACAACACAGAGTCTTGTTGAACCAGTCAGCCCTCCAAAGAATGAGAGGCAGCCTCAAATCAAGTGACAACGAAGAGAGAAAAAACCTTGCCACTTCAAACTCGATGTTACAACAGTAAAGATCAGAACGCTGTTATGAGTTACGCAATACCCACATCTCAGTACATCCGCCATTCCTGATTAAATGGAACTGTTATTTTCCTTTAATTTTCCAGGAAACCGTCAGTCTGTGTGGAGTGTAGTAGATCGAGAGAGACTTAATTTGGTATCTTTGCAGGTCGTCCAATTTTGTAGTCCACCTTTGAAGCCCCCGTACATGTCTCGTATAAAGCGAAAGTGACCAGGGTAACCAGGCCCTGTGTTGTTGGCTGGGAATGAGTCGAAACCATGACTTTAAAATGCCGCTCCTGATGGAGGGGAATTGACAGCCGAGGGTCTGAATTACTTCCAGGTCACTGAGGAAGGTCACTGCCAAAGACAGTTGGGATTTACCAAAGGGACTCCTGTTAAATCAGCCGTGGTCCTTTTCTGCTTATATATATTTTGCCTGCTTTTCAAGGCAAGGTCTGGTGGTTGATAGGTCTAGTACAGAGAAAAAAAAGTTTATTTATTTGACAGGTTGCTGTCAAAAGTGACATTGTTTGAATAGAACTCTATTGATTAGTCCCAGTTGAATATTTTAATAAGTTATCACAAACTTCAACCCTCTGGGTTATTTGTCATCTCATTAAATTAATTCAAACAGTTGAGGCAGACAAAAAAAGGCATTTTATAAATACAATTGTTCTAGCTTTTTTGATTACAAGTGCATAAAGTAGTTGGAAGGAAGACGCAGCAGCATGTGGGTGAGGGATGAATCACTATACATGCGCGTGCACAAGGGTTATGGTTCTGCCGGGAGTGTGCCCATAAGGTGGATAAAGATAAGAGATGCCCAAGCTGTTCCCTAACGGAACATCTGACGGGCAAAAAGATATATTAAATCCATTGGCTCCATAATTGTATTTTCCATGGCCCCTGTCCATGGGCCCTGTAACATGATTTTCAGCATGCTTCCTACCTCGGCATGCCTGCACTGTTCACCCTCTCAGTATGCTGAGGTATAAGTCCAATGCTATAATACCTTTTTGGTGTTCAGGAGATCAACAGCTAAACGTCTCTGATATTATCTGATGGGATGCTGAGAGGATCATAAAATGGGCAACACTGCTTGATGTGATGGCCGGTTTCCTTCTCTCCAAACTCATTTACAAGACGTGCATACTGTATGGAGCATGTGCAATATTCATTTCAACCTTCATAATTCAAGTGGTTTTGTAGAGAAGGAATTCTAAGAATAATGACAAAGGCAGGCATTTATCCATATCCAGATATTGTAGACTGTGGCAGGTGGTGTCTTCTTACAATGCTAACAGACTCCTAGCACGCACCTGACAAAAAAACCCGTTGATTTTTAGTATTATCCTTCTAATTCCTCGCAATGATGTGAATCAACACAATTATTCGGCAGGAGCTGCTGTAATCACTCTAACTCTAAGCAGCCATTTAATTACAGGAGTTTTAATCTCACTTGTATGTCAGTCACACAAAACAAGATTTTGCTAGGGCCTCCGCGATGATTGCGCCCGTAAATCTCACCATTAAAATCGGGAGCCACTATGCTTCGGTGCTCAAATGGCTTGTTCGACAAAACTCGAATCACATGCACAATTTTGCGTAGTTCATTACTGTAGTTAATTAAGAAGTGTGAGATTAGGAGGCTGTATAAAGAGAGAGAGAGAGAGAGATCTTCCTCATTTTATTGTCCAGATGTATTGACATTTCACCAGTGCTGGTAGTGGAACAGTTGGAATCAGTGATACATATGTAATGGTGCTAAGTAGACTAGAGAAGTACAATAGTGAGTGGGCAAAAATGACAGTGCTAGGGAGGTTCTTGACTGTGGTTATGGACCCACCTTTCATGGCAAAGCTATGCTGTGTTATTGCTGAGATGGGAGGATAGTGTGGAAGGAGGAATATGTAGTGGGGGGGTCTGTGGCCATGTGTCAAACCCAGGTAATACCCCCATGGCTTATGTGGTTTCAAAGGAAACACAGTTCAGTACCTCTCTCTCTCTCTTCATCTCTCTCTTTCTCTCTCCCCTTTCCCTGTTTCTATCTCACCCTTCTCCTTTCTCTATATCTCCCTCTCACCATCAGCCTCTCTCTTCTACCCCCCCCCCCCCCCCCCGCCTCTCAGCCATGATAGTGTGTGACAACACACAGGCTCTCCACAGCAGGTGGCCGCCCGGCAGGGACCTTGCTTTCTCCCGTACACTCTGCTCCCTCCGGCAAGCGTTGACCCTCGCTAACACACACACTCATACATACTAACCGCTGAGTGTGTCAGATAGGTGGTCCTACGACCTGAGCATCGGTGTCCGACATGCTGAGTGGACACCCGGGTAGTTACTGTGACAGGGAGGACAGCACCTTAGGGCTCTGTTTTGTGTTGTGAGTCCACATTACCACATGCAGCGTTGATCTCTGAAAACGGATACTAGCCCCAGTAACAACAACCAAGCTCAGCATTGCAATCTTTCACATTGTCCCTGTAGAAAACTAATCATGGTTAATAATTGAATTGCCTAAAAGTCAAGTTGTCTTCTGAGTCATTCTGAATTGCATTGCATCACTACAGCATTCATTCCCCGCTTTCTTTAGCTTTAGATCTCAGAAACAAAATCACGTCAACGCTCATTAACTTATAAATAATAATTATTTTATTTTTTACCAGTTAAGTTGACTAAGAACTAGGGCTGACCCCATTTAGTCAACTGGTCGATTGTTTGGTCGATAGGCTGTTCGTCAACCGAGATTTCTTTAGTTGAGCAGTAGCAATAAAAAATTGTGGTGTACAAGACACCTGTCTGATTCGCGCCTGTCTGAGTGGACAAATTCATTGTGGAGGACATGGGGATGGCACAGTCCATCACTCTAAGACATGCTACTGAAATTGTATATGGTTATATTATGTAAGAACAATAGTAAGAACACTAATAAAAATTATATTATATTATAACAAATGCACTTTCTCCCGTGTTGGGTAGCGGTCGCTGTCCGCGGTTCTGAAACATCAGTGCACTGTTGAATTGCCGCCTTGTCCTAGACCATGTTGCTATGTGCATAACAGCAAAGTTAACCAGCATATTGGTGTTGAGAACAATGCGGCGAGGGCAGCAGCGGAGTTAGGAGATGACAAAACAGCTCTTGCCTTAATTTTCTAAGTGAAGGAGAGGAAACACCAACCTAGCCTCACTAGGGTATATGAAACTGCAGGGCGCCAAATTCAAAACAACAGAAATCCCATAATTTAAATTCCTCAAAAATACAAGTATTTGACACCATTTTAAATATACACTTGTTGTAAATCCAGCCAAAGTGTCCGATTTCAAAAAGGTTTTACTACGAAAGCACACCAAACGATTATGTTAGGTAAGAGCCAAGTCACAGAAAAAGACAGCCATTTTTCCAGCCAAAAAGAGGAGTAACAAAAATCAGAAATAGAGATAAAATTAATCACTAACCTTTGATGATCTTCATCAGATGACACTCATAGGACTTCATGTTACACAATACATGTATGTTTTGTTCGGTAAAGTTCATATTTATATCCAAAAATCTGAGTTTAGGCGGGACGCTACTGTCTCACTTGGCAAAAAGACAGAAAATGCAGAGCGCCAAATTCAAATTAATTACTATAAATATTACTATAATAATCAAACTTTCATTAAATCACACATGAAAGATACCAAATTAAAGCTACACTAGTTGTGAATCCAGCCAACATGTCAGAATTCAAATAGGCTTTTCGGTGAAAGCAAACAATGCTATTATCTGAGTTAGCACCATTGTAAACAAAGAGAGAGAAGCATATTTCAACCTTGCAGGTGCGACACAAAACGCAGAAATAAAAATATAATTCATGCCTTACCTTTGACGAGCTTCTGTTGTGGCACTCCAATATGTCCCATAAACATCACAAATGGTCCTTTTGTTCGATTAATTCCGTCGATATATATCCAAATATGTCCATTTATTTGGCGCGTTTGATCCAGAAAAACACCGGTTCCAAATTGTGAAACGTGACTTAAAAAATATCTCAAAGGTTACCTGTAAACTTTGCCAAAAAATGTCCAACTACTTTTGTAATAGAACTTTAGGTATTTTTTAACGTAAATAATCAATCAAATTGAAGACGGGATGATCTGAAGACAGGATTAAAACCAACTGTAGCTAGCTTTCTGGTCATGCGCTTCTAACAAACAGGACACTTCGAGTGACCCTCCTTCAAGATGGCCGTACTTCTTCATTACACAAAGGAATAACCTCAACCAATTTCTAAAGACTGTTGACATCCAGTGGAAGCGGTAGGCACTGCAATAAGGTCCCTTAGAAATCTGGTTTCCCAATGAAATTCATTGAAAAGAGAGTGCCTGCTAAATAAGTTCTGTTAAACTCACAGACATGATTCAAACAGTTTTAGAAACTTCAGAGTGTTTTCTATCCAAATCTACAATAATATGCATATCCTATCTTCTGGGGATGAGTAGCTGGCAGTTTAATTTGGGCATGCTTTTCATCCAAAATTCCGAATGCTGCCCCCTACCCAAGAGAAGTTAATCAGGTCCATAATCAATAGCGTAACTGTTAAATGTGCCTGGCTTTATAAATCATCCATATACACTACCGGTCAAAAGTTTGGACACACCTACTCATTCAAGGGTTTTTCTTTATTTTTTACTATTTTCTACATTGTCGAATAATAGTGAAGACATCAAAACTATAAAATAAAACATATGGAATCATGTAGTAACCAAAAAAGTGTTAAACAAATCAAAATATATTTTATATTTGTGATTCTTCAAATTAGCTCTCAGTGCAAGAGGCGCCACTACAGTCCCTGGTTCGGATCCAGGCTGTATCACATCCGGCCATGATTGGGAGTCCCATATGGCAGCGCACAATTGGCCGGGCATCGTCTAGGTTTGGCCGGGGTAGGCTATCATTGTAAATAAGAATTTGTTCTTAACTGACTTGCCTAGTTAAATAAAGGTTAAATAAAAAATACCATAAATAAATAATAAAGCCACCTCTTTCCTTGATGACAGCTTTGCACACTCTTGGCATTCTCTTAACCAGCTTCATGAGGTAGTCACCTGAATGCATTTCAATTAACAGGTGTGCCTTCTTAAAAGTTAATTTGTGGAATGTCTTTCCTTCTTAATGCATTTGAGTCAATTTGTTGTGTTGTGACAAGTTAGGTGTGGTATACAGAAGATAGCCCTATTTGGTTAAAGACCAACTCCATATTATGGCAAGAACAGCTGAAATAAGCAAAGAGAAATGACAGTATCATTACTTTAAGACATGAAGGTCAGTTAATCTGGAAAATGTCAAGAACTTAGAAAGTATATTCAAGTGTATCTTCAAGTGTAGTCACAAAAACCATCAAGAGCTATGATGAAACTGGCTTTCATGAGGACCGCCACAGGAACGGAAGACCCAGAGTTACCTCTGCTGCAGCGGATAAGTTCATTAGAGTTACCATCCTCAGAAATTGCAGCCCAAATAAATGCTTCACAGAGTTCAAGTAACAGACACATCTCACACTGTCACTTCACTGTAATTTTTTTAACACAGCGCAGCAAATCTGAGTCCGGCCCGGCACAATCAAATCAATTGCGGTCGGACTCCCTCTCGTCATTTGTGTGTCTTAATTATTTCATAAGAATGTGTGCTTTAAGCATCAGACAAGCTCAGTGCATGTAGTTGATTTGATTAAAACACATTACGATGTGTCTATATATGGAAAAAATACAAGATTCTACCCCCATTTTTTGGGGGGTCGGGGACTGTCCTACTGAGAAAACATTCTCATTTACAGCAATGATCTGGGGAATAGTTACAGTGGAGAGGAGGGGGAATGAATGAGCCAATTGGAAACGGGGAATGATTATGTGGCCATGATGGTATGAGGGTCTACACAAGGCTATGACCAACCCGGCTTAGCTGCTGGCCCATGAGTGGTTATACAAGATATGTTCCTTCTCAGTTTTTTGGGGGAGCCAAAAATAAGCCCTGTACATGTCAGTTGACTGTGTCCAGTAAATTCTGGTTACATGTATCGACGCTGATAAGTCGGGCGCCAGTCGTTTGTCTCCTGTCAAAACTGTTGTCGAAGCCTCCTCTTCTCCCTTATCACGCTTGGCAGTTTGTACTGTGTATAAATGCAGTTAAAAGGCAAGCGCCTTCTCCTCTGACAGCCAGCCCGATTCCTTAGAGGGGAGCATATTTTTCACGAAGGGCGCCGTCCGTCTGCGGTGAAAATCTTTATGTCAAAGGGCGGGACATTATATCTTCTCTCCTCTCGAATCAGGCTGATATGGCCGCTGATTGATTACATTAATTATGTCCACGTTAGATGCGTCAGAATATCAGAATCGACACACAGCCCTAGTAAAAATATCCGATAGGATTAGTGATTTCTCCAATAGAATCCTATAGGATTCTCACAATCAGACGCACACAAACATCCACGACGTAACCCCTGCCCAGACCCACCTGCTCACAACTCCATCTCCAGTGGCCGTATCACTCTCCACCACATGGCCTCAAACTGCACCATTTTCTTTCTCTCTGCCGCCCATGCAACATTTAGATAGTAAATCATTTGGTCTTTCCATTGTGTTAACGTTGGAGGATTGGTTGATTTCCAGTATTTAAGTATATGTTTCTTCTCGATGATTGACTAGAAATGTATTGTCCAACCCATCGGGTATCTCTCTGCACCCTCATATGCCATGTCTTGAAATATGCAGACAAATGGGTTAAAAGTACATTTATCCTAGAGGTCTTGTAGGATTTTTTCATGCCAATCAAAATCCTTTTTTTTCTTAATTGAACCCATTAAATTATAGTTTGTCCTCAATCCAGTAAAATACACCAGCATTTACAACAACATTTTTGTTGATCGGAAATTAATACATTTCTGTTTTATTATCCTGCAAGAAAGCCTGTTCCTTTAACCCTTTAGAGCCCTCAAACTCATCTCTGGACCACAAAGCCAGTTCCACTACATTTTTTAATTGTTCCCCTCTAGTCAGGGACTGATTTTGACCTGTGACACCAGGTGTGTGCAATTAATTATCAGGTAGAACAGAAAACCAGCATGCTCTGGACCTCGTAGGGTAAGAAGAGTACCCTTGCTCTAGAGTCTAAGCCCTGTCTAAGCTGGGGGGGAGGGGTTCTACTTAGCTAACATTTGGAATTGTTTTAAGATGGTCATACCAAGGATCATTTACAGTTGAAGTCGGAATTTTACATACACTTAGGTTGGAGTCATGGCAACGACAACTGCCCGAATTGCACCAGAAACGCACAATCCCTCCATCAGTGCTCAGACTGTCCGCAATAGGCTGAGAGAGGCTGGACTGAGGGCTTGTAGGCCTGTTGTAAGGCAGGTCCTCACCAGACATCACTGGCAACAACATCGCCTATGGGCACAAACCCACCGTCGTGGACTAGACAGGACTGGCAAAAAGTGCTCTTCACTGACGAGTCGCGGTTTTGTCTCACCAGGGGGTGATGGTCGGATTTGCGTTCATCATCGAAGGAATGAGTGTTACACCGAGGCCTGTACTCTGGAGCGGGATCGATTTGGAGGTGGAGGGTCCATCATGGTCTGGGGCGGTGTGTCACAGCATCATCGGACTGAGCTTGTTGTCATTGCAAGCAATCTCAACGCTGTGCGTTACAGGGAAGACATCCTCCTCCCTCATGTGGTACCCTTCCTGCAGGCTCATCCTGACATGACCCTCTAGCATGACAATGCCACCAGCCATACTGCTCGTTCTGTGCGTGAGTTCCTGCAAGACAGGAATGTGTTCTGCCATGGCCAGCGAAGAGCCCGGATCTCAATCCCATTGAGCACGTCTGGGACCTGTTGGATCAGAGGGTGAGGGCTAGGACCATTCCCCCCAGAAATGTCCAGGAACTTGCAGGTGCCTTGGTGGAAGAGTGGGGTAACATCTCACAGCAAGAACTGGCAGATCTGGTGCAGTCCATGAGGAGGAGATGCACTGCAGTACTTAATGCAGCTGGTGACCATACCAGAGACTGACTGTTACTTTTGATTTTGACCCCCCCCCCCCCCCCCCCCCCTTTGTTCAGGGACACATTATTCCATTTCTGTTGTGGAACTTTCACATGTCTGTGGAACTTGTTCAGTGTATGTCTCAGTTGTTGAATCTTGTTATGTTCATACAAATATTTACACATGTTAAGTTTGCTGAAAATAAATGCAGTTGACAGTGAGAGGAGTTTAGTACAACCATTCACAACCGTGCATACATGGCTAAGAATTTGATTCAGAATGCATAAGAAACACGTGGTACGTAGTTGTTGTGAAATATTTTGTGTAATTCCACGACAACAGTCACAAGGACATATTTTCACAACAAAGCCCTCTCATAAACACTGGGTCAGGAGCACTGTTTGGAATCTCATGAAATCTCAAGTAGACCAAGTCAATCACAAACAAACACCGGCGTATTGTTATCTCAGTAGTTGTTGATAAGTGTCCCGACTGTATTATTAAAACACTCAACCACTCATTGTACGTCTAACAGGGGTGGAGGTGTAATAGGTAGCGTTCGTTCACCTCACCCTCAGCTCAACACAACCTGACACCAGCTGTAGATTGTCTGTCTGGCAAGTCATGTGTGGTAATAACAATGCACTGCATTAAAACGGAACTGCAGTCACACTATTGAGTGAATAAATGAGAGGGAGGGAGAGGGGGAGGGAGAGACAGAGAAAGAGAGAGAGGAAAGGGAAAGAGAGCCAGAGAGCGTCTAGCAAAATAACCCAGGGAAGTGATGCACCTCAGAAGGCATATGGGCTGTGTAGCAGTCAAACAGCCCTGGTCCTTCAGACGATTCACCAAGCTGCTTACTCCTCTCCACAGGTCCTGACAGAGCAAACCTTATCTTTCCGAGTGGCTGAGAACACCTTGTCTCACACAAAATAGCACACTTAATAAAAACCTCCCCTCCTCTCCTCACCCTCAACCATGAGCTCCCCCCTGCTACATTTAACCACTGTTCTCATTTAGCCAGTGAGGAGCAAAGATATGGAATGGACGATGGTCATAGTTGGCCAAAGAAGGATTAGTCTTCATGATTATTGGCCATAATGGCCACCACAATTCAGGTTTGAAGTTTCGGAAGAGTAAGCGAGCACGGAAAGATGAAGATGAAGCGCCTGAGATGAAAACCCTCTAAATAGGTCAAAACAAGTATGAATATATTTTCCTTGGCTTTTTATTCTCTGTTTCTTCGTCTAATCTTGACTTAATAAGGGGGAAGTTAGAGAAGGTTTCATTTTTCCTCTCTCCACCCTCCTTATTCAGAGAGCACTAACTAACAGTGTTGTGAATGGTATGAAGTCAGTCACCAACTCATAAATATCCTCTCAGGGAGCCACATGTTTGCTCGCTTTCATGTTTGTTTGTTTCCCAGTGATATTTTGGTCCATCAATACATATAGTTCTGCACTGTTTCTCCCTCTTTCTCCCTCTTGTGTACAATATTCCACTTCATTATAATGAAGCCTCTAGGATTCTCTCGCATTTCTCATTTTACAATCTTAGCCCAGGTTGTGGAATGTTCCATGCACATTAGACAATTATTTTGAGCAGTTCAAAATGCCCCTCTGCAAATTCTTGACACATCATACTCAAGTCTCTCGAGGCAGCTCCACATCATATTTCATTCTCTGTAGGTAGAGCAGATTTTTGATTACAGCTATGAAGCACCAAGGGCAAGAATTGTCTCTGTGTTTCATAACACCCTACCGCCACTAGCACCACACCTGCAGGGCCATGTTCCAACCAACAACTTTCTCTGGCATCTCTCAAAGCTGAGAAAGCCTAGTAATAATACTACTAAGGAAAGCTATGAAAGGGTAATAATGAAAATAGGAAGGGGCAGAAAAGTCATAGAAAAAACAAAGGGAAAACAAGCGTGTGTGATAATATTCAAGATGCCATCATTTGATGCGCCTGGCATATGCACTGTGACGTGTGAAGGAGGGAGATAATCCAACAACATACTGTATGTCTGTCTCTGTGTCTGTCACGCCCTGGCCTTAGTATTCTTTGTTTTCTTTATTATTTTAGTTAGGTCAGGGTGTGACATGGGGAATGTTTGTGTTTTGTCGGTTTTGGGTGGTTATATGGTAAAGGGGGTGTTGGGTGTAGTGTATGGGTTTGTGTTGAGTGTATGTGTCTAGCTGTGTCTATGTTGGGTGTAGTTGTCTAGGAAAGTCTATGGTTGCCTGAATGGGTTCCCAATTAGAGACAGCTGATTTCTGTTGTCTCTGATTGGGAGCCATATTTAAGGTAGCCATAGGCTTTCGTTTGATGTGGGTAATTGTCTATGTTTAACGTAAGTAGCTTGTGTGTGCACTTTCGTTTGTAGCTTCACGATCGTTTGTTGTTTTGTTTAGTTTGTATAAGTGTTTCGTTTCGTGTTCATCTTCGTCATTAAAATAAAGAGAAGATGTATTCATATCCCGCTGCGCCTTGGTCCGTCTCTCCACACGATCGTGACAGAATATTCTGCTGTCAGCTGTCTCTAATTGGGAACCCATTCAGGCAACCATAGACTTTCCTAGACAACTACACCCAACATAGACACAGCTAGACACATACACTCAACACAAACCCATACACTACACCCAACACCCCCTTTACCATATAACCACCCAAAACCGACAAAACACAAACATTCCCCATGTCACACCCTGACCTAACTAAAATAATAAAGAAAACAAAGAATACTAAGGCCAGGGCGTGACAGTGTCTGGCTGTTATGTCAGGTGTAAGCTTTACTGAGCACACCAGGTGACTGCAGCAGTCCACCAGATGTCGACGATTGTTTTAGTCACAATTCATCTTGTTGAACACAGAGATTGATGAAAGTACAGGTCGCTCTATTGTAACGATTCTCGTCTGGTGAAGGAGAAGAGGACCAAAATGCAGCGTGGTAAGTGTTCGTCATAATTTAATTGAAAACCGAACACTACACAAAAATAACAACGAGGAGAAAACGAAACAGTTCTGCAAGGTGAACAGACACTAAACAGAAAATAAACACCCACAATCAAAATGGGGAAAACAGGCTACCTAAGTATGATTCTCAATCAGAGACAACGATCGACAGCTGCCTCTGATTGAGAACCATACCAGGCCAAACACAGAAATATAACAACATAGAAAAAAGAACATAGACTATCCACCCCAACTCACGCCCTGACCAACCTAACACAAAGACATAAAAAAGGAACTAAGGTCAGAATGTGATATCTATGGTTAAAATGCCCTGTGTTACCTTGTTATCTAATCATTAACCAATAGAAAGGACTGTAATGATGGTATCAAGTGTCATCAAGAAAGTAATTTCTTCAGTTGATGCCTATAGAAGTATATTCCCAATAATACATCTCGATTTTAAAATACTTGAGTGGGCACAGCAAATGAAATAGCATCTAAGGTCATTCAAAGCTGTCAAGTATAGTTCATAGACCGTAGAGAAGTCAATACTATGCAGCACAGAGACCAGGGGACTAGGACAAGGACTAAATGCGCTCCGCAGAGTCTGGTTCTTATTCCTCTAATGGATCATTTTTTCACCTGGCACCTCGGCACTCTAAGATCAACTGAGAGGGATCAGGCCTATTGATCCGGGCTTCCACGCCGATTCCAATCGATGAACTTCCCTGCATTATAAACCACTGACCCCAATTCCAGCAGCACACCTCAGTGTGATCTCCCGCATTGCTCTGAATTTGTTGTTCAGAGCGTTGCATAATGAATTTATGTTGATACAATTGATTTGCTTTTCTAATTAGCCCAACGTTGATGGAATTTACTTGTCTTTTTAAACATGCGTTGACATACAGTACCAGTCAAAAGTTTTGACACACCTAGTCATTCAAGGGTTTTTCTTTATTTTTACTATTTTCTACTTTGTAGAATAATAGTGAAGACATCAAAACTATGAAATAACACATATGGGATCATGTAGTAAGCAAAAAAAGGTTAAACAAATCTAAATATATTTTGTTCAAAGTATCCACCCGTTGCCTTGATGACAGCTTTGCACACTTGGCATTCTCTCAACCAGCTTCACCTGGAATGCTTTTCCAACAGTCTTGAAGGAGTTCCCACATATGCTGAGCAATTGTTGGTTGCTTTTCCTTCACTCTGCAGTCCAACTCATCCCAAACCATCTCAATTGGGTTGAGGTCGGGTGATTGTGGAGAACAGGTCATCTGATGCAGCACTCCATCACCCTCCTTGGTAAAATTGACCTTACACAGCCTAGAGGTGTGTTGGGTCATTGTCCTGTTGAAAAACAAATGATAGTCCCACTAAGCCCAAACCAGATGGGATGGTGTGTCGCTGCAAAATGCTGTGGTAGCTATGCTGGTTAAGTGTGCCTTGAATTCTAGATAAATCACTGACAGTGTCACCAGCAAAGCACCCCCACACCATCACACCACCTCCTCCATGCTTCACGGTGGGAATTACACATGCTGAGATCATCCTTTCACCTTCTCTGCATCTCACAAAGACACGGCGGTTGGAACCAAAGTTTCATCAGACCAAAGGACAAATTTCCACCGGTCTAATGTCCATTTCTCGTGTTTCTTGGCCCAAGCAAGTTTCTTCTTCTTATTGGTGTCTTTTAGTAGTGGTTTCTTTGCAGCAATTCGACCATGAAGGACTGCGTCACACAGTCTCCTCTGAATAGTTGATGTTGAGATGTGTCTGTTACTTGAACTCTGTGAAGCATTTATTTGGGCTGCAATCTGAGGTAATCTTCCTCTAATGATTGTATCCTCTGTAGCAGAGATAACTCTGGGTCTTCCTTTGCTGTGGCGGTCCTCATGAGAGCCAGTTTCGTCATAGTGCTTGATGGTTTTTTCGACTGCACTTGAAATTTTCTGGGTTGACTGACCTTCATGTCTTAAAGTAATGATACTGTCATTTCTCTTTGCTTATTTGAGCTGTTCTTGCCATAATATGGAGTTGGTATTTTACAAATTGGTCTTCTGTTTACCAACCCTACCTTGTCAGAACACAACTGATTGGCTCAAACTCATTAAGAAGGAAAGAAATTCCACAAATGACCTTTTAACAAGGCACACCTGTTAATTTAAATGCATTCCAGGTGACTACATGATGAAGCTGGTTGAGAGAATGCCAAGAGTGTGCAGAGCTGTCATCAAGTCAAAGGGTGGCTACATTGAAGAATCTCAAATATGAAATAAATGTTGATTTGTTTAACACCTTTTTGGTTACTACATGATTCCATGTGTCATTTCATAGTTTTAATGTCTTCACTATTATTCTACAATGTAGACAATTGTAAAAATAAAGAAAAACCCTGGAATGAGTAGGTGTGTCCAAACTTTTGACTGGTACTGTATACCTCCCCACCCCAACACCACACCACCTTACGATGGGGATTATGGTAGATGTGTAACAATGTCTAACAGTGCAGTTGTGTAATGTCAATCACTGTTTCAAGCTGCCAACAGTCCCCCCAGAGTAAACTGGCAGATGACGCAATGACATGTTGAAAAAAGCATTTGGATGTCTCTGAGATTGCGAAAAGAAATCGCAAGCATCACCATGGTTTTGCTTGCATAATCAAAACAACATACTTAGAATGCAACCAGCTCCGAGATTGAGATTGGAGAGAGAATTTTTACAACAAGCATAACAACAAACAGGGGCGAGAGACAAAAACGAACTAAATCTCCCTCAAAGTGAAGCAACAAGTTCACCAAGTGGATGTGAATATGTCTGAGTGTCATTGTGATAATGACCCTTTAGCTGATGGAATCAACCTAAGATTTTAAAATCTCAGGATATTACATTGATGTGGGAAAAAACTAAATAATGGCAATAAGAAAAGAATAACTCATGATCTACAGGGATCCTTTAAATGCACCACAAAAAATGTTAAATACTTTGGATGCTTAATAAGTGACATCAAACAACAAATATATAAAAACAACTTTATCTTTTATCTTTATGAAAGCAGATCTAATTAAATCTTCCAATTAATTTTACAGGTAGAATAAACCTCTTTAGAACGGCATGGCTCCCAAAGTTGTTATATTTATTTTCGGTAATTCCAATTACCCCACCTAAGACATTCTTTTTAAAAAAGTATTCTTGGTCGCAACAGAATTGATATGGGCAAATAAAACTCATAGGAAGATGTAAAACTTTCCTTTTTATTCTAAGTCTAAAGGGGGTTTTAAACCTTCCAGACTTGGAATTACATCAACGCGCCACCCAAGGCATTTACATGCGACATATACAGTAGTTAAATGCACTAAAGAAGGACAATGGGTACATACTGAAGATGCTCACCCTCAGAATATATTCACGTGTCTATTTTCAAAGAATGAAGTTAAGAACATTTACAACTTCATAGTTAAGAACACTTTAACAATATGGAAGAAAATGCAACGTATTCTACTAGAATCAATATCACTCTCTAAAAACACAATCGTATGGAACAATCCTTGGATAGATTTTCAGAATTCACTGATAAATTGGTCCACATGGAAAACTAAAGGCATAGAAACCATATATTACTTGATAATAGGTAATACATTTATTTCCATTACAGAACTAAAAAGCAATTTTGGACTGACCAATGTAGATATTTTCAAATAAATGCAACTTAAAAGTTTCATATCACAACATTTCAATTTGAAATCTTTTGGACATCAAAGCAAAGGATATTCATATGATAGGTAAGCAATACAAAGCCTTGCAGAGGGCTCTCCAACTGACAATCTATTAGAAAGAAAAAAAAACTATTTGAACCAAGACTTGAAAAGAACTGATATTGGCACACGGTGGAGGGAATGTTGGAACATAACTAACAAAACTTAGTTAGCGAAAGTGTACACTTTATCCAGTATATACTAATGTATAGAATGTATTATAAAAGAGACACAATTCACAAATTCTACATACAGCACATTGGCAGAGTCATCTCTTAAGTGTAAAACTAACAATTAAGTGATAATGCTCAAGGAGGATCCTCCAAACACTGGCTTTGAGGGCATTATCACTTTTATACAACAGGTTACCAACTTATTCAAATATTGATTGACATGTTTTCATAAACAATTTTGTCCTTCCGCAAGATATAGTCCCGACACAAATCTAGGGTTGCTACTCAAGCTGGCTGGTTGTTCGATCTATCAGCTTGGTTGCCAGAGACACTACTCAGTCATTCAGTCTTTTTGTTCTTTATCTATGGACGCACCCCAAATATCCGAGGGACAGACAGTAAGGTTTATACAAATCTCTGCTGTTGAAAACTACATTTTAGTCTAAAAGAAATGTGAGATAATGCCAAGATGCTTTTTATAGTGGAGATAAAGTTTATAAATTGCCTGGCTGGGCTGATGAGACAGTGGATTGCGCAGTCAGATGGAGCAGAGTAAATAGGCATTTTAACATCATAGATTTAGCTGGTGATAACCGGCTGGAATGCAGTTTTAACCAATCAGCATTCAGGATTACACCCACCCGTTGTATAATGACTCAATGACTCCATGCCGTCTGGGAATGCTATAAAGTCCAAAAGGTATTGGCAGAGTTATAAAGTTGGCTCTAAGAAGTATTGCAATGTATATGTCCTTTTAATCCGTCTGTCTGCATATTTCAAGACATGGCGTATAAAGGTGCAGTGAGATACACGATGGGTTGGACAATACTTTTGTCCAATACTAGACAATACTCATCTAGAAAAAAACGTTTACTTTAAAACTGGATATCAACTAATCTTCCATAGTTAACACGATGGAAAGGTCAAATGCTTTATTATCTAAATGTTGAAAGTGCGTGGGTGATGTAGAGAAACAAAATGGTGCAGTTTAAGGCCATATGGTGGAGACTGACACGGGCGCTGGAGATGGGGGTGTGAGCAGGTGGGTCTGGACAGGTGTGGTGTTGTTGATGTTTGTGTGCGTCTGTATGCTGTCGTTTGTATGTGTATGTTATGTATTGTTTGAAGAAAAAAAAGATCAAATATAATAACAATAGGGTGAGGCAGGAAGCAATTATTTATGCTGCTTGTTGACACCGGCGTCAGATAGTGTGGAAAGGTGGCTGGGTGTTAGATCCCTGTGGATAATGGGAGGGTGAACTCGTTCTCTTTCTCCTGCGGCATTTTCAATTCTTCATTATGAAAGGCTACCCGAGGTTAACGGCATGGGGAGGCATTCCCAGCTGTGAGGATTATTGCCAACCAACACACACAGCTCTCCCAGAATAAAACTTCAGTCTGTAACACAAGGCAAATAATTATCTTAAGGTGAATAACAATATGACGTTATCCTGGCAAGGGACTTTTTAATACTAACTGTGATAGAGGTACCATTTTCTCCCAACACGTTTCATTTATGAGGTACGCATGTGAAGACGCAGGTCAAATTTGGTTTATAGCTCACGGTTTATGAACAAAAATATATGCAAGAAAGAATGATTTTGCAGAATTACTAAAGAGTTGAAATGGTTGGGGGTAGTTCTTGGATTTTGCTTTGAGGACCTACGTGTAGTTGGTGCAAGCTTAGCTCCACTGGATGATTTTTTTTGTGTGTGAATGATAAGCCTCCATTTCTATGCTACCCTTTCTCTCGATCGATAAATGCTGCCCCAGGAATAGCCCCCTCCCGTTGACAAAGATTCATACAAATCACAGACTCGTATGTTTTCCTACCCAAATAGTCACTGATGTGCTGACTAATTGATGTAATAGTATGATATTGGAGAATGATCTGACTGTCATTAGTCAGAGGCTAGCGTTATCTATCCCTAAGCTTAGGACTGGAACTAGAGTGAGGGTTGAGGTGAGACAGAGAGCAGTGTTTCTCGTCTCACCTACCATGCTGTTCCTGTTTGCGACTCGTGTCAGGGTGTGTAGACTGATCCACCTGAACGCCTTATGGTATGTCTAGCTGCATGACGATCTGAATGACCAGGTGTGCTGCTAACCCTTTGTGATTGACACTGAGGTACACAGCAACAGGGAAAGATGTTGTGTATATGCAGGACTATATGCTTTGGTCTGTATTTTGAATCAGATTAGAAATTAGTTTTAATGGTTCCCCAGATTATACAATGGGGTCATAGTGTTGGTTTCTGAGAACTAGTCCATTTTCAATGGCAATTCTTCATTTGGAAAAGCTTTTTAGTCCAGGACCAGGCTAAATCTGTATCTGGCCCATAGGTTAATCTTTCCCTCTTAGTTTATACTGCACGTTGGCTATGGGATATTGAATTTCATTTGCAAACAATGTCTTAAAGATGAGACAAAATACCTACAGTATGTTACCAGACGTGCTGGTCTATCTAGTTCATTAACCAATCTAAACAGGGTTTTAACATGTTTGTGTTTCTTCCTTCAAAGGCTGTAATTGGTTGAATATGCTTGTGAATCGAGTAGTTGTGAGAGGAGGAGGAATTATTCCCAGGAACTCAAATCCAAGGGGCAGCAATGGGCAACCCTGTGATAGACATGAATAAGAAGCATAATGCAACTGGACCTCCCATCGCTGTTCCATTAGATCTTAGTTTATCTGTGTTTAGTTCAAAGACTCTGGTCTCTTTGCGCAGACCTCTCACCTTTCAACTCTGACTAGGGGATCTTGACTCCATTTGGATGTTTTCTTGCGTTTGATCTAATCACGAAAGCCTATCAGTGATACCTCTTCACATGTACTGTATTATAAATAGCACCTCTCAGACAGCGAGTGATTGCACCAATTAGTTAGGGCCCTAGAAGAACTCCATCTTGGGTTAACTCTTTCGCTCGTGAGCCAGATATACAAACTGGACTCTTCATAGTGGAATAATGGGGTAAAGGTAGTGTTTCCTTTACCGTTGTGCCCCCCCCCCCCCCCCCCCAACCCATGGTTGAAATCAACAGTTTGGTGCCAAGTGGAAAATAATCTAGGGGGAACACTGGGTTAAGGGAATCTATAAATAAGCCACTCAAAGACTGAATGAACACATTTTTTAAAAACATTTGTTTGTTAGTCCACAACGCAGTGAACGAAGGTCTGATCCTGCTAACACATTTTAAAATGACCTGTTCTCGTTCTGTATTGGTTGCTGTTTCTTGCCAGAGGCTCAGTTTGACATGTCTGCTTTCCCACAAGCCCACATCATGAGTCTTGAGAAAAAAGGGTCAATTGAAGAAATGAAGAAATTGCAATTTAAATATTAATGAAGCCCTTTGTCTTTTTCCCATCAGCCTTTGAGGGATCATGCTATTCCACTATGATTTTGGCAATTACCCCTCATTGCCCTCCCCCCATGTCCAAAGTCACCCCTGTGCACTTGACTGGCACAGTCACCCGTCGGCACAATGCACAACAGAAAGGCTGCCTCAAACTAACATCATTACACACCTATTGAATAGCAGCAGCAGTTTGCATTGTCTACATTTGATTAATCCTAAAAGTGGCGCTGCATGGTCTGAAAAAACATTGAATGAGAATTTCATGTCAGGGCCTGCCAAATAAACAATTTATATGTCAAATGGGATCTGAATATGCACAAATAAATACCACGTTGATTCTGAAATCGTTTAGAAGCCTTTTATTTTTTTAACTTATTGTCGCTCCTGGTAAATGGCTGCCTTTTCAGGCCCATATTTCTGGAGTCCTGAAATTAACGTTTACTGTCACCCAGCATGTGATTATGACATCATCAACTAAAGTCCAACACTTCCGCTGCTTTTTGTCCCGCTATCTTTCACATGTAGACTGTTGGATGGCAGCTCTCGAGCACTTCTGTTTTCCAAGTGTCAATTATTTCATCAAATTGAATTACATCCACTGAGTGTTATTATTATCACTTGATAAGGTCTCAACATTTGTTTTAATTTAGCCCAATTCCATTGAATAATTGATTGACCAGCCCAATCGAATTAGCATACAGATATGACGCATAATGAACACGCAATTATATTAGCTACACACATTGAGACTGCCCTATGTACAAAGACTTGCCCAAATAGGTTTTCTCATAGAATGTTTTCTCATGTGTTCATCAGCTTGACATCACAGCACCGTTGAGTACAATGTAACGCTACAACCCTTCGAGCTTCGCCACTCTATGGTGCTTCAATTCCACGACAGCATATTTTAAGTGGAGGAGCCCAGTTTCAAGCTGTTTCATACAGAAGTGTCTCAGCTTTTTCTAATGAAGCCTTGTGTCAAAGTCCCACATGTACGTACTGACTAACGGGTATGCCAGTTAACTTTATTCCCCAGTAACTCCCCGGCCTCTGAGCCAGTGGTTCCACTGAGGATTGGAGTTCTCCAACTTACCAGGCTCCCCTGCACATAATTAGCAGCCCATAAATCACTCATGCTCTTACGCAAGCCGTGAGTGAATATCAACGGCACATCAAATGACAGATTGCAGTCTCACAGTGCCCTTTAGACAAAGCCCTCGACAACATGTTCACGGGTTTCCATATTTCCAGAGCATTTTTCAACGCTGGTTGGAAAAGCTGAGCTCCTACTAGATATACATTGCTCTAGTTAGTCCAAAGTGATACAATTTTGAAAAGGTTATCTGTGGAGCGGGAGGTGGATTCATGACAAAGTGGAAATATTATCACAACTCTCTTTTATACACATACAGACACAAATAAACACACACACACACTCACACTTTCTCTCACTCACTCGCTCTCTCTCGCTCCCCCTGCCTCTCCTGCTGCCCTGTCCCCCTTCCACTTTCATAGTCTGACACAGCTGACTGGACCACTGGTTTGTATCACAAGGCCTCTCAGTGTCAGAGAGGATGGAGCTGGCAGGACCGTTCCATCAATGAACCGCCCTGGGTTCTACACACACCGAGAGAGATACAGACCCGCGTACAGTGTACACACACACATACACACTCCTGCGTCGTCGGTCAGACTGGGGCTGCCACTAAGTGGGTCAGAGCCAAAAAAGCATCACCTTTGTGTGTAAAGTCATCCCTGTGAGGGGGATTTTGTATGGAGGGGAGGAAAAGGATTACCTTTTTTCTCTCTCTTTGAGCGTCTCGCTCTCTGTGGTTGCCGTGCGGTCACCGGGACCAGCTGCTCCTGCGGCTGCCCCTGCTTCCCTGCCGGGACCGCTGTTCACCTGAACCCGGTTACCAACGCCCGTCTGGCACACAGGAACCAGCACGGTCAACGTGACCACAACAAACTCTGGGATATGTTGATTCAACCGAGCCCTGTGCCATTTGAATTAGCTGGTGAACGCACAGACTAGGTTTTCACCTAAGCAATCAGTTCATTGTATTGATTTCACACCTGCAATGGATTATACGTGAGTGTTGTTGTTGTTGTGGGTAGAGTAATTTATTGCAAAATCCTTGATATTAAATTCAAAGGCTATGGTGTCAGATTTAGTAGCATAGCCATTTATTTTCACAAATATTTGCTTCTGTTATTTCCTTAGTTCCAATTTTAGTTTATACAATTATATTAAATCTGTCTGTGGAAACACAAAAAGAAACACATAATTGGTTTTGACAACGACACTGACACGGGGGGAAGCAAATTAAAATCCCTGACTGTCTCAGTCAATCAGGTACTGGGCCTTCAAAAACTCATCAATGAGTGTGTGTGTGTGTGTGTGTGTGTGTGTGTGTGTGTGTGTGTGTGTGTGTGTGTGTGTGTGTGTGTGTGTGTGTGTGTGTGTGTGTGTGTGTGTGTGTGTGTGTGTGTGTGTGTGTGTGTGTGTGTGTGTGCGTTAGACTATATGAGTGTGTTTGTGAACCGACTATCACAGTACACAAGTTGATCCCACATCCTGCAACCATGAACCGCAGTCTTCCAGAAGAATGAAGAAGGTAATTACAAATTAGGCCAGGTTTTGGATCGTGAGGCAGACGGGCATTCTCCAGGGATTCCTCCTGCCTCGGTTTGGCCAAAACAGGCTTAGGCCAACTGAACAATGACTGAGCTGCATTGCCCTAATGCAAACACCACCTATACAATACTGAACCAAGCCTCTCTGTCCCATTTTAAAGCTACTGTAGGAGGATGAATGTTCATTATCTGCTGAATCCTAACTTGAGGTATGTGGCCATAACTCTTTGTGTGAATCATATGTCAATGACAGTTTTGTACAAAGAAATTGAGTTTTGAATGTTTTCATAGTTAGTATTCAGTCCTATGTCAAGAGCACCTTGAAAGGTTCTGAAGAAATCTCAACTAGAGACTGCCTTGTCACAAAAATGACCAAGGCCAGTATCAGGTGTGCAGATGTCATTACTTTGGATTCCTGTCGGAAATAGCTTACCTGAAATGATTTTCAGTTCTTGTGAAAGCAAAACACGTTTTGGGATTCTCAGTGTGTTGCAAACTCATCAGGATACTAAATTGATTTGCGAAAACATCCTAACCCCTTTTTACAACCTGAGAGCTGTTCATGGGATAAAAATCATAGCCGAACTCACGTGAGATGATACACTTGTCCATCAACATCATTACATTCTTAACGAGCTATCGTGAATAGACAGTTGTGCTCCACCTGTATATCCCCATCCATTGCGATTTGAACGGACAAGCGTCAATGACTCCGTCCCAGAGATGAGCATCATGTACCATCAAGTCTCCAGCCCGGCCTGTCTGTCAGTCTGTGTGTCAGTTAGTGGGCTGATGACATGTTCAAGGTGGCATGACTGCCATGGGATTGTGCCGGTGAACGTCAACCCTGATGAGAATGTGGCCGCCCAACTTTCCAGTTCATGGAGTGTGCAAATCACAAGGTAGGGATAGAGAGATTGAAATTGAATCGAATAGTGCCATGGCCAGACCACCTCGACAGGGAGAAGGGATGGAGAAAGAGATAAAGGGGGAAAGGTAGAGAGCAGAGAATAATGGAGAGAGATAGTACAGTATTTCTCCGTCTCTTCTGAGACTGAGTGTATCTAACTGTGTGTATCAAAGTGCTTCTCGTACAGGAAGTGTGCTCGACGGAACAAACGCATTACATGTACACAAGAGCTTAGCGTTCTCTCTCTTCCTCCAAGATTACTTTGAAGAGACGCTGCTGAAGTAGGAACTAAGTAAACCACATTACCAACATGATACTTTATACATTCCAATCCCTCATAGGAATTGATAAACACTCTGTATTCACACACTTCATGCATGTCATTTTAGCCTCGGGCGTGAAACACACTCTATTTTATTCTGTTATTTATCCCTTTCCCTTCCGTCCTGGTCTAACGATGGGAAGTTTCCAACATTGTGTTCTCAGAGATCTACCCGCTGTAGATTTTCCTCCCCGGTTGCTATGGCAACTGGAGTGAGCGGGATTTGGGATGTTAGACTTTCCACATTCATGAACTAGTTCTCAGCTTCCTTCGGGAACGAGTATCTTTTTTGTAAATCCTAGCAGTCTTTAAATATCCACATAAGTCTTCAGTGTGCTAGGCAGCCTGGACAGATTCCACTTCTCTTCTGCAAGTTTTAACTCCATCGCAGTAAGAAATCAGGCTACTTACAGAACTGTCTCATTTGGAGCCCACCATAGTGGGATCCATTGGTATTATACTTAGGTTAATAGGTTAATGCATGGTGGTTGGCAATCTTTTACTCACTGTCTGCTTAACATTCTATTCTCTTTCCACACAATCTGATAAGCTGTTGACTGTCTGCCTTCCTATAAGAAATCAGAACCACTGTGATATCCAGTAACAAAATAATATATCTTAGAAATCAACGTCAGTATGGGAATCCATATCGTCATTGTGATTAGGTCCTCATATTACACATCAATATTGTCTTATCAGCTCCTGATATGATGTCTCCTAATACAATTCATCAGCAGGCCTCTTCTTAAATGCCACATTCATATTTCCACCATTTTGTTGTGACATACTAAACTCAGCAAAAAAGTAAACGTCCTCTCACTGTCAACTGCATTTATTTTCAGCAAACTTAACATGTGTAAATATTTGTATGAACATAACAAGATTCAACAGCTGAGACATAAACTGAACAAGTTCCACAGACATGTGACTAACAGAAATTGAATAATGTGTCCCTGAACAAACAGGTCAAAATCAAAAGTAACAGTCAGTATCTGGTGTGGCCACCAGCTGGATTAAGTACTGCAGTGCATCTCCTCCTCATGGACTGCACCAGATTTGCCAGTTCTTGCTGTGAGATGTTACCCCACTCTTCCACCAAGGCACCTGCAAGTTCCTGGACATTTCTGGGGGGGAATGGTCCTAGCCCTCACCCTCTGATCCAACAGGTCCCAGACGTGCTCAATGGGATTGAGATCCGGGCTCTTCGCTGGCCATGGCAGAGCACTGACATTCCTGTCTTGCAGGAAATCACACACAGAATGAGCAGTATGGCTGATGCTATTGTCATGCTGGAGGGTCATGTCAGGATGAGCCTGCAGGAAGGGTACCACATGAGGGAGGAGGATGTCTTCCCTGTAACGCACAGCGTTGAGATTGCCTGCAATGACAACAAGCTCAGTCAGATGATGCTGTGACACACCGCCCCAGACCATGATGGACCCTCCACCTCCAAATCGATCCCGCTCCCGCTCCAGAGTACAGGCCCCGGTGTAACTCTCATTCCTTTGACGATAAACGCAAATTCGACCATCACCCCTGGTGAGACAAAACCGCGACTCGTCAGTGAAGAGCACTGTCTGGTCCAGCGACGGTGGGTTTGTGCCCATAGGCGACGTTGTTGCCGGTGATGTCTGGTGAGGACCTGCGTTACAACAGGCCTACAAGCCCTCAGTCCAACCTCTCTCAGCCTATTGCGGACAGTCTGAGCACTGATGGAGAGATTGTGCGTTCCTGGTGTAACTCGGGCAGTTTTTGTTGCCATCCTTTACCTGTCCTGCAGGTGTGATGTTCAGATGTACCGATCCCGTGCGGGTGTTGTTACACGTGATCTGCCACTGCGAGAATGATCAGCTGTCCGTCCTGTCTCCCTGTAGCGCTGTCTTAGGCGTCTCACAGTACAGACATAGCAATTTATTGCCCTGGCCACATCTGCAGTTCTCATGCCTCCTTGCAGCATGCCTAAGGCACGTTCACGCAGATGAGCAGGGACCCTGGGCATTTTTTTGTGTGTTTTTCAGAGTCAGTTGAAAGGCCTCTTTAGTGTCCTAAGTTTTCATAACTGTGACCTTAATCGCCTACCGTCTGTAAGCTGTTAGTGTCTTAACGACCGTTCCACAGGTGCATGTTCATTAATTCTTTATGGTTCATTGAACAAGCATGGGAAACAGTGCTTAAACCCTTTACAATGAAGATCTGTGTTCAAGTTATTTGGATTTTTACGAATTATCTTTGAAAGAGAGGGTCCTGAAAAAGGGACATTTATTTTTTGCTGAGTTTATTTATTGTGATTATTATTAAACCCGGACTCTATTATTATTGTTACATGTGCTAGTACTGTTTCCTCCCTTCATTTTTTTCAAGTCACGGGGTTACTTAATTGGCATAACGTCTGAGCGGTTCCATTAAGGTTGTACTTGAAGGAACTGCGGGGACAGTAATGGTCCTCGTAACCCATGATGCAGTCCGTCATCTAGTTAATTAGCATGGGGGAGGAGCCTTGGATAAATGTTACAGTATTCTCTATGACCTAGGTCAAGATGGGATGCAAACTTCTGCTAACTTTCTGTGGTAAAATTACAATGTTTTCCAAAAATTCTGGTTGGAGGTTTCTGGATTTCCTGCTTATTCCCTCCTGATTCTGGGAGTCTTCCAACCAGGATTTCTGGGAATTTTGGGAAAGTTACCAGAGTTGTGCACCCCTACAAGGGTATATATACTGTATATACACTCAGTGGCCAGTTTATTAGGTACCCCACGCCTGTTCACAAAAAAAAGTTAGCTCCTACAGACAGTGAGTCACGTGGACGTGGCTTGCTACAGTATATAAAGCAGCCAGAGAGGCATTGAGGCATTCAGTTACTGTTCGATTGAATGTTATAAGGGGCAAAATGAGTGACCTAAGTGACTTTGAGCGTGGTATGTTCGTCGGTGCTAGGCACGCCGGATCCAGTATCTCAGAAACGGACAGCCTTCTGGGCTTTTCACACACAACAGTGTCTAGGATTTACAAAGAATGGTGCAACAAACAAAAAAAATCCAGTCAGTGGGAGTCCTATGGGCAAAAACAGCTTATTGATTAGAGAGTTTGAAGGAGAATGACAAAAAATCGTGCAAGCTAACAGGCGGGCCACAAACAGACAAATAACAGCGCATTACAACAGTGGTGTGCAGAACGGAATCTCGGAATGCACAACTAGTCAGTCCTTGTCACAGATGGGCTATTGCAGCAGAAAACTACACTGGGTTCCACTTCTATTAACTACAAACAAGAAGAAGCTGATTCAGTGGGCACGCAATCACCAACACTGGACTGTTGAGCAGTGGAAAAACATTGCCTGGTCCGACGAATCCCGGTTCCTGTTGCGTCATGCTGATGGCAGAGTCAGGATTTGGTGTCAACAGTACAGGTTGGTGGTGTAATGATGTAGGGAACGTTTTCCTGGCACACATTAGGTCTTTTGTAGGGCTGTTGCAGTGACCGTATTACCGCTACTCCAGCAGTCATCAGTCATGACCGGAGTCAAATTCCACATGACCGAGTCACGGTAATCTCCTCTTATGCACTCTGGACATGCATTGGTAGTACCCAACTCGCTAACGACCATAAGGTCACTAATGGCCTGGTACTCAGGGCTCTATTGTCCCTCTAACCACTCTGACATCAAATGGAATGGAAAATCACATCAAACACTTATCATCAAAACATTATGTGCTTTTAAAACTCACCTCACTGTGATTGATCAATTTGAAGAAAGAAGTTCAACAGTTGAAACTGAGTGGAAAACATGGTCACTGTGGATGTTGTTTTAAATTCTAGCACAACGAAATGGACAGCGCTTTCTAAGGGGATGAATTCAAAACACCCATACGCATATTTTGAGCTTATGGATAGGTATAGGCATATATATGAGCGAAAGCCCCCCAGAAATGTTATTAAAATGATTGTGCTGTTATACAATACATAGCCTATACCGCATGTTACACATGGCAGATTAACATTACAAATTGAAGATGTCTTTAGTACATAATTGCTCTAGCCTATACTGCAAAATTAAACAAATTCTAGTACTCGCCTTTGAGTGTGGACTGTATTATTATGCATACTGGATGGACTGATTACCTTATGCAACACTCCAAACTTTCTATCAATGAGTCTGGGAGAGAACGTATAGCCCTAGGCGATGCTGTTTGTTCATTGATTGTGCAGGGCGGCTTACAGAGTTGCCTACAATTATCATTAATTTGTATTTGATTTTGAATAGCCAAATAATAGGGCATTTTTTATATTGTAGGCTGACACATTACCTTTAGCTAGAGAAAATCTCACTTTTATCTCCTCCTCTCTCC
The DNA here is from genome assembly GCF_045679555.1 of Salvelinus alpinus. Classification (NCBI taxonomy): domain Eukaryota; kingdom Metazoa; phylum Chordata; class Actinopteri; order Salmoniformes; family Salmonidae; genus Salvelinus; species Salvelinus alpinus. The sequence continues at coordinate 58,756,998 of NC_092096.1, forward strand.
TTCATTCCTTTCTCGAGTGTGCAGAGAGAGGGGCTGTCAACAGTTTATTGAAATATGTTTTGTTGTGAAAACATGTTACTATCGATGTTCCCAAAGAGATTTCACTTGGTTTCCCAAATTAAGCACTGGGTAGCTGTAGGAACAGGGTTGGAGAGTTCATGGAATATAGAGTTTGGGCGGAATATCTCCTGTTGCGCAATGAGAGACTGCATGCCCCTCAAACAGTCCTTGATGCATGGAGTGAAATAACCGTCAGGAAAGCGGCCTCCATTTGCTATTTGAGTGCATACAGATGACGTCTTTTTCCCGCTGCTCCTGTCCCTGCCCATTTGATAATGGGCCATTCTAAATCTATGGGGAAGAATATGATCACTTGATGAGAGAACTAGAGGTCGGCATGGCTGATTAATTAGGCCCGATTTCAAGTTTTCATAACAATCGGATCGTCCTTTTTGGATGCCGATTATGGTCGATTACATTGCAATCCACGAGGAAACTGCGTGGCAGGCTGACCACCTGTTATGTGAGTGCAGCGTCAAAAGACCTTGTGGCTGCAAGGAGCCAAGGTAATTTTTTAGCTAGCATTAAACTTATCTTATAAAAAACAATCAATCTTCACTAGTTAACTACACATGGTTGATGATATTACTAGGTTAACTAGCTTGTCCTGTGTTGCATATAATCAATGTGGTGCCTGTTAATTTATCATCGAATCACAGCCTTTTTCAACTTCGCCAAACGGGTGATGATTTAATAAAAGCGCGTTCGGGAAAAAAAGCACATTCGTTGCACAAATGTACCTAACCATAAACATCAATGCCTTTCTTAAAATCAATACACAGAAGTATATTTTTTTAAACCTGCATATTTAGTTAAAATAAATGCATGTTAGCAGGCAATATTAACTAGGGAAATGTCACTTCTCTTGCGTTCAGTGCAAGCAGAGTCAGGATATATGCAACAGTTTGGGCCACCTGGCTCGTTGCGAACTGTGTTTCTTCCTAACAAAGACCATCATTAATTTGCCAGAATTTTACATAATTATGACAATAACATTGAAGCTTGTGCAATGTAACAGCAATATTTAGACTTGGGGTTCCCACCCATTCGACAAAATACGGAATGGTTCCGGATTTCACTGAAAGAATACACGTTTTGTTTTCGAAAGTATAGTTTCCGGATTTGACCATATTAATGACCAAACGCTCGTATTTTTGTGTGTTTATTATAATTAAGTCCATGATTTGATATTTGATAGAGCAGTCTGACTGAGCGGTGGTAGGCAGCAGCAGGCTCATGCATTCATTCAAACAGCACTTTACTGCGTTTGCGAGCAGCTCTTAGCAATGCTTGACTCACAGCACTGTTTATGACTTCAAGCCTATCAACTCCCGAGATTAGGCTGGCAATACTATAGTGCCTATAAGAACATCCAATAGTCAAAGGTATATGAAATACAAATGATGTAGAGAGAAATAGTCGACGCTTCATAATTCCTATAATAACTACAACCTAAAACTTCTTAACTGGGAATATTGAAGAACTGGGAAAATTGAACCACCGGCTTTCATATGTTCTCATATTCTGAGCAATGAACTTAAACGTTAGCTTTTATACATGGCACATATTGCACTTTTACTTCCTTCTCCAACACTGTTTTTGCAACATTTAAAGCAAATTGAACATGTTTCATTATTTATTTGAGACTAAATAGATTTCATTTAAGTATTCTATTAAGTTAAAATAAAAGGGTTTGTTGTTCATTCAGTATTGTTGTAATTGTCATTATTACAAATATATATATATATATATATATAAATCGTCCGATTAATTGGTATCGGCTTTTTTTGGTCCTCCAATAATCGCTATCGGTATCGGCGTTGAAAAATCATAATCGGTCGATCTCTAGAGAGAACAGTATTTGCAGCCTTTGGCAAGACACAGACGGTAACCTTTTTTTATGACTCAAATGATTAATAGCCTATAGTTGCAGCATACAGCCCATATATGTTTGGATGGGGAGCGTCGCTGCACAGCTATTTTCAGGTCTCTCCAGAGATGTTTGTTCGGGTTCAGGTCTGGGCTCTGGCTGGGCCACATTCAGAGACTTATCCCGAAGCCACTCCTGCGTTGTCTTGGCTGTGGGCTTAGGGTCGTTGTCCTGTTGGAAGGTGAACCTTCACCCCAGGTTGAGGTCCTGAGCGCTCTGGAGCAGATTTTCATCAAGGATCTCTCTGTACTTTAATCCATTCATCTTTGTCTCTTTCCTGATTAGTCTCCCAATCCCTGCCACTGAAAAACATCCCCTCACCTCCCTGACCAAGGCCCTTCTCCCCCGAAATGCTCAGTTTGACCGGGCGAACAGCTCTAGGAAGAGTCTTTGTGGTTCCAAACGTCTTCCATTTAAGAATGATGGTTGCCACTGTGTTCTTGGGGGACATTCAATGCTGCAGAATTTTTTTGGTACCCTGCCCCAGATCTGTGCCTTGACACAATCCTGTTGCGGAGCTCTACGGACAATTCCTTTGACCTCATGACTCAGTTTTTGCTTTGACATGCACTGTCAACTGTGGGACCTTATATAGACAGTTGTATGCCTTTCCAAATCATGTCCAATGAATTGAATTTACCACAGGTGGACTCCAATCAAGTTGTAGAAAGATCTCAAGGATGATCAATGGAAATAGGATGCACCTGAGCTCAATTTCCAGTTTCATAGCAAAGGGTCTGAATATTTATGTAAATATGCTATTTCTGTTTTTATTTTTTTAAATAAATTTGCTGAAATGTAAAAAAAACAACGTTTTTTGCTTTGTCATTATGGGATATTGTGTGTAGAATGATGAGGAGAAAAAACTATTTAACCAATTTTAGAATAAGACTGTAACATAACAAAATGTGGAAAAAGTCAACGGGTGTGAATACTTTCCGAAGGCACCGTATGTATGTCAGTGTTTCCCATAGATTATGTTCCTGTGCTTAGGCCCCCCAAATCATTATCCAAGGCACAAAGATTTCAATTGAAAACAATCGAAGCCAGATGTAGTTTTTGCCCTCAGAACAGCCTTGTTGTTACAAGTTGTCTGGATGTCCTTTGGGTGATGGAAACTGTTGAGCCTGAACAACCCAGCAGCGTTGCAGATCTTGACACTCAATCTGGTGTGCTTGGCACCTACTACCATATCCTGTTCAAAGGCACACATGCACAAACCATGTTTCAATTGTCCCAAGGCTTTAAAATCCTTCTTTAACCCGTCAGCTCCCCTACACTAATTGAAGTGGATTTAACAAGTGACAACAATAAGGGATCATAGCGTCTGTGCATAACTTTTCATAGATACGACTGTGCATACCTTTTTATAGACATGCTGTGCATACCTTTTCATAGAAACGACTGTGCATATATTTTCATAGATACGACTGTGCATACATTTTCATAGATTCGACTGTGCATACATTTTCATAGAAACGAATGTGCATACCTTTTCATAGGAACGACTGTGCATACTTTTTCATAGATACGACTGTGCATGCCTTTTCATAGATACGACTGTGCATACCTTTTCATAGATACGACTGTGGATACCTTTTCATAGATACGACTGTGCATACCTTTTCATAGATACGACTGTGCATACCTTTTCATAGATACGACTGTGCATACCTTTTCTATCTCCTTGATGTGTGTTCAGTGAGACTCCGCAGGATACATTTAACTTCATCTCACAACCGTACCACTTTCTATGTGATGACATACATTATATTTACAGACACATCAGTTATATTTAGCATTGGAATTCACCGCTTTGACTGAAACTTGACTGAATGACATTATATAGCCCACGGTGTAATTACAAGGGTTCAGATTCAATTTGTGCTTCACTTGATTGCAGTGCATGTGCCGCGGATCATGCTTCTTCATATATTGCATCTTTCACCTCCGGCGTGCATTCCAGTGAGCATCAGTAGGCAGAAAGTAGATGTGTCACTTAGATTAGTAAATAACAACATGACATGGCAGTGTTTCTGACCAACAACGAAATTCAGGGACAGAGGGAACACCAGTTTCCCACAAATATTAAACAAGTGCATCTCAGATCAGCTATATTACGTTTGAGTGGCGTGATGAAAATATGATTGTAAAGTGTGTGTGTGTGTGTGTGTGACTACGCACATTATTTTAGTGTGTGTAATATAGCAGTGTTCCTTTTTAATTCAATTCCACTGGGTCTCAAACTCCTACACACACTCATTAAATCCAACGTGAGAGGTGTGTGTGCACATGCATGTGTGTGTGTGACCACTCCACTGTCAGGTCTTTAGGGAGGGGTCAGAGCTAGAGGTTGTAAATCAAGACAGATAGTCAGACGCCGACGTTCATGTTATTCCCAGGATGACAGCGTTTGGAGGTATGAAACGGGAAGAGTACGGGTTTCCAAAAGGGATTTGCTCTTATTACGGCCCCCCAATTATGCCCTCAGCAGCTGTAGCACTGGAGGAAACCAGCCATTCATCACTCAGACGTGCATGTACTGTAGAGGGAGATAGCCTGATATCATATGAGCTTACTATGTGGAGGATAACAGTCCTAGCAGAGAGAGCATTTGTATATATAAGGTGATACCCTCAATGTTCTTTTTTGCGTTAAGACATACTATTATAACCAAAGAAATATAATCCACGGGTTCTATTTCTGTGATTATAGCATGGCTGTTCTGGGAGTGTCAGAGCCATTTGTTTGCTGCAAAGACCATTATGGTATCGTCTTCTAATGCTGAATAGCAAGGGATTATATAGGCCTTACACTTATCATGTTGTTTATTGTAGTAAGTGTTTTGGTATAATTTTCTATGGAGCAAAATGGAAAAAGTAGACTTTGGTAAGGAAGATGAAGGACAGAGGATGTCTTTATTTGCATGCCACCTATCATACATATAGCTGTGTAAGAACCGACAGCTCCATATGTCAGATGAGGGGAAAATGTGTGATGAATGAGTCATTCATGTAGTGGCTCAATACAAGGCCTAGATAATGATAAAATAGCTGGGTATATTCACAGGCAGGTACAGTAATGCTTGTCAAATTGCGGCGCCCATATTCAATGAATAGATCGACACCTCCCTATTCTGTGCATCATCTCCTCAGGAACATTAATAATCCATTTCAGACCAAAAATGTATTTATTCATGAGTGTATTACACCTGATTCCTCTTGTCGCTTGGAGATGCACTTCCTCAAGTATTATGTATCGAATCGCGCCTCCCTCCCACGCCACCAGCTGCCACCCCTTTCTCCAGTCAACCTCGTTTTATAGTCGGCGGACAACTGTGTGAAACCACACAGATATCGGTTCGGATAATCCAACTGTGTTTTTATGCCTCCCTTCACTCTCTCCTCTCTTTTTATCATCGTCGTCCTCGAACGTTTCGTTCCCCCCATCAGAGTGCGAGCGTCCTTGAGGCAAGACAGAGAGACGTTGGGCTGTTTCCTGTAGCGCTTGTCACACGCCGTCTGGTCCTTCAAGTGGACGGCTGTGATGTGTTTTAGTGTGAGTAGAGAGAGGAATTTGAGCCAGCTCAGGAATGTTAATGCGTTATCCAGGGATGCGTGCATGTAACTCTGCACGGCTGTTAGCGCCACAGTCAGCTACCTGTGAGGAGGCATCTGTGAGGCACAGACCTTGGCCTACGTCAGGGTTCTCCAACTCTGGTCCTGGAGAGCTGCTTCCCTCCAGCCCTTCAGTATAACAGATAATGCTCCTACCTCAGCTAATCATGGTCCAGATTGAAGAATATGGTTACTTTGAATCAGGTGTGTTAATGTCTGTACCTCCATTAGCTCTAGAAGACTGGAGTTAAAGAACCCTTCGCTACTTGAAGTTATTTTCCCACTTCCCCTCCCTCTACTTTATCTAAATGGAAATGGATTTACAGAGGCGCTCTTCTTAAGGAGGTAAATCAATAGGAAGAATATCCATCCATTGATTTGATTATGTGTCATTAGCCTGTACTCCCATCAGCTCGTCCTGCAGACAAGCTAGCTCTTTAAGAATGTGGACGTTGAAGAATGAGCCGTCGTCGAATTATGGATTCTACAATTTAACTTTTAGCCCAAACTACCCACACTGCTGTGCTTCACCTCACCTCAGCCCACCTCGGAGATACCATCGCTTCCCTCATCATCACCTCTGTCGATACGATCGACAGGATAACTGGTCGAGAAATAGGGCGCTTCCCTCTCTATCTTTCCCCTTCCTCTCCCTTTTCCAAGTGGTTCACCTCAGCTAGCCAGACTCCGCTGCTTCCCCCCTCGTATACCGTCACTCACTGAAGGATATGAAGTTTTAGGTCCATCCCGGGCCCTCCTCTCACTGGGGAAATATAAGTTGGCCGTCTATTGCATTACAGTTTTCTAAAGCTGTGCATTAGGAGGTTATCAGATTCCCTGAGGCAGAAGGATGGGGTGGGGGGTATGATGGGGGAGAGGTGAGTGGGGAATAGCAATTTGCCCTGTGGTTTTAAAAGGCAGGAAATGGCCACCTTGAGAGTGCCTCTTAAAAAAGGGTTGGGGAGGGGGAACCGTGTAACAACCCTAGTATAATGGTACAAAGGAGAGAGTCAATCAGGGTGTATTGAGTGACACTCGGTGGCTGCCCCCGACCGTTGTATTCTCCAGGGAGCGTGTTTTGTTTTCCATTAAGAATGTAGTTAGTGTTTGTGGGGAGGCACGCGCGGCAGCAGCCCCCACCTCTCTGGTCTGTGAGAGCTGTGTGTGTGTTTGTCTGTGCGGTCATGCGTGATTGTGTGTGTAATCCTGTGTGTGTATATGTGCCTATGTGTGTGTCTGTGTGAAAAGTTTGACTGAAGTATAGCGCGCTCTAATGGGGTGGTTCATGTTATTTACATCTCGCAGAAGCCCTGGCCCAGAGATACTGTACATTTGTTTTAGTCAAGTAGCACTCTAATTGACTAGGCCTCCCATCTCGAAAGAGATAATCACTACAACATGTTAGGCCTAACCATCTGCCGAACCACTGCCATGTGAATAGCAATGGGGGAATTGGGTTGGACGAACATGTTTACCAAAGGTAAGCCAAAGAGGCTGATTGACTTGCCGATCGCTCAGTATTAACGTAAACGCTAGTCATACTGACTATCCATACTGACTATCCATAATGTGGAATTACTGTCGCTATTGAGCGTTCTATTTATTTGACATCTTTATGATGTGCTTTAGGAATCCATGGGGAGACATGTAATGTAATGAATGACATAGACATAGTATTTATTAGGGGTGTAACAGTTCACCAAAGCCACAGTTTGGTACGTATTGCGGTTTTGGGGTCACGTTTGCTTATTTTGCAAAAGGTGGAACATTTAAAAGCACCCTATTTGTGGACCAAGTCCAGCTTCTGTGAAACCATTCGCAATGTTCCTGGCATTGTCTGTTGTGACAGGGATTGTTATGTCTTGGACCCATTCTGAAATGGACCTGGGAATTTCCCACCCGGAACCCGATTTGCATAAATTAATTTGGTATATAGAGACCCGTTCTGAATGGACCTGAGGACAAATAGACCCATTCTGTATAGACCTTTTCAGATCCAGACCTGGTCTGATCCGAGTGATGGAAGCAGCAGAAAAGTCAATTTGTAAGCTACTTTATTAACCGGAGCTGAGAAAGCGTGAGGGAGAGAGAGGTGTCACTCTAGCAGGTGGAGGAGGGGCCTTGCGGTTTGTGTACTGTCGGTGAGTGAAGCGGGAGAGATGGAGTGACAGACAAAGACAGCAGCAGCCAACCAAGCCGACTTGTGCTAGTAGACTAACTTCTAGCTTGTCATAGCTAAGTTAGTTGTCATCTAATAGTATCACGTAGTAACTCTCTTGACTGCATCAAACTGAGAGAAGCTAGTTAGCTAACTAAGCTAATTGAGTCTCCATGCACTTTCTCATTTTACAGTTACAAATAACAACAACTCCATTCAGCTGATTAAATAGAAGCCTACCTTTTGGCTCTTGGTCGCTGTAGCATATCCTTCTGCTTTAACTTTAATAATTCCATCTTCCTTTGATAATCTCCTAATTTGCCTTGCCACAAACGGAGGCTTTATGACTGTGGTTCCGATTTGATGTGATTGGCCGACAACGACAACAAGCATGAGCAGGAGCATACCATTTTTTTCTCTCTCTATCAGAACCAGCTGTGAAGGCCTCTTGAATACAGAGGTGAGAGGAAGTTATGTTGTTGTTTCTTGGTGTTTTCCGTCTTGCTCCGCTGGTAGGAATACTGGGGTGATGTCAGCATAAATATGTCGACATGTTTGGGTTGTTGGCAGCTGCATAGGCTATTGTCGTTGAGCAGTGGTGACATACTGTTAATGTTTTATCAACAACTCTATGTCCATCACCATTGTGATCTAGTGGGAAGCTAAAATGTTCCCAAACTGGAGATTTAAACGATGATGGATCCTTCTCCAATTCTGGTTCATCGTCCCCACCATTTGCCATTGTAAAACTAGTTACCGGCTGCACCCTACAAAAAGAGAGTTTGAAATGCGTCAGTTAAGATTTGCGCATAGGCTCTAGGTATTTTAACAGAATAACCTACAATGTTTTTTCAGCTCAGAGTTACTCAAGAGGCAATGGCATAAAAACACTAGGCTATAGGCCTAGTGTTTTTATGTTTGTAAATCATTGTTTTTATGTATTCATTCAGGTTTACAGTGCGGACCGAACAGTGGTCCCCATACTGAACGGTACAAATACTTGTACCGCTACAACTCTAGTATTTATAGATAAAACATGCTTACTTTTGACCTCAAATTGCACAAATGAAATAGTTTATAAAGCTTTGTCTGTCTGCATAAATAGTATAGTGAAGGCCTATTCTTTTGTGTGTAAATGTTTACTTGCAACATATACAACAACAGGCTGAAAAACCACAAATCCCACCTTCAGATACCAAATCTCTGATCAGTCATTTTCGATAGCATCTCACATCCCACTCTCACTTGGCTACCTACAAATTTGATTGATGGGTCTGCTCCAAGACTTAACTCGACTTTAAACAGAATGGATGAGTCTATGTAAAAGGACTGACAACTGCGAGGAGGGACTGTTCTCATAAGACCATGCATCACTGGCTATGTCCCGTAATGGAGGGCTATAATTGAGTATTAAGGGGCGTTTTGAACAGGCATGGAGAAGTGGCAATGGCCACGTCCCTTACGAACAATATGGCCGCCAAAATGTCCGCCTGCCATATGGTCCAGTCACCCCCATGCCACTCATTCCTCTTTGTAATAGATTCGGTAGGAACCGTCCCAAAATGGTGTATGACTCACTCATAGTGTGCAGTGTTAATCATTGTACTCCTCTTCCTTTCCTTGACTTACAAGAAAATTGAGATGTAAAAAACAAGTGTTTTCAGCAAATATGAAAAACAAATTGTTATAGCTTTGTTCTATCTTCTGTATGGGCCGTAAATTGGTCCAACCCACAGAACATATCCTGTGTGTGTGTGTGTGTGTGTGTGTGTGTGTGTGTGTGTGTGTGTGTGTGTGTGTGTGTGTGTGTGTGTGTGTGTGTGTGTGTGTGTGTGTGTGTGTGTGTGTGTGTGTGTGTGTGTGTGTGTGTTAGCTTAGGCTAATTGAAATGTATAAGTTAAAGTTAAAGGAGCAAGTTGGTTATCCATTTATGGACTTCTAAATTAATTGATATGTACTCATTGATTTTGAATTTACAACTTATAAATGCCTCAAGATCTTAGTTCAACTGTCGTACCCCATCAGAATATACAGTTGAAGTCGGAAGTTTACATACACTTAGGTTGGAGTCATTAAAACTTGTTTTTCAACCACTCAACAAATGTATTGTTAACAAATAGTTTTATAGTTTTATCAAGTTGGTTAGGACATCTACTTTGTGAATGACAAAAGTAATTTTTCCAACAATTGTTAACAGACAGATTATTTCACTTATAATTCACTGTATCACAATTCCAGTGGGTCAGAAGTTTACATACAGTAAGTTGACTGTGCCTTTAAACAGCTTGGAAAATTCCAGAAAATGATGGCATGGCTTTAGAAGCTTCTGATAGGCTAATTGACATCATTTGAGTCAATTGGAGTTGTACCTGTGGATGTATTTCAAGGCCTACCTTCAAACTCAGTGCCTCTTTGCTTGACATCATGGGGAAATCAAAAGAAATCAGCCAAGACCTTAGAAAAAAAATTGTAGACCTCCACAAGTTTGGTTCATCCTTGGGAGCAATTTCCAAACGCCTGAAGGTACCACGTTCATCTATACAAACAATAGTACGCAAGTATAAACACCATGGGACCACGCAGCCATCATACCACTCAGGAAGGAGACGTTCTGACGTTCTGTCTCCTAGAGATGAACGTGCTTTGGTGCGAAAAGTGCAAATCAATCCCAGAACAACAGCAAAGGACCTTGTGAAGATTCTGGAGGAAACAGGTACAACAGTATCTATATCCACAGTAAAACGAGTCCTATATCGACATAACCTGAAAGGCCACTCAGCAAGGAAGAAGCCACTGCTCCAAAACTACCATAAAAAGCCAGATTACGGTTTGCAACTGCACATGGGAACAAAGATGGTACTTTTTGGAGAAAAGGTCAGTCCTCTGGTCTGATGAAACAAAATTAGAACTGTTTTGCCATAATCAACATCTTTATGTTTGGAGGAAAAAGGGGGATGCTTGCAAGCCGAAGAACACCATCCCAACCGTGAAGCACGGGGGTGGCAGCATCATGTTGTGGTGGTACTTTGCTGCAGGAGGGACTGGTGCACTTCACAAAATAGATGGCAACATGAGGAAGATAAATTATGTGATATATTGAAGCAACATCTCAAGACATCAGTCAGGAAGTTAAATCTTGGTCGCAAATGGGTCTTCCAAATGGACAATGACCCCAAGCATACTTCCAAAGTTGTAGCAAAATGGCTTAAGGACAACAAAGTCAAGGTATTGGAGTGACCATCACAAAACCCTGACCTCAAGCCTATAGAACATTTTTCGGCAGAACTGAAAAAGTGTGTGCGAGCAAGGAGGCCTACAAACCTGACTCAGTTACACCAGCTCTGTCAGGAGGAATGAGCCAAAATTCACCCAACTTATTGTGGGAAGCTTGTGGAAGGCTACCTGAAAAGTTTGATCCAAGTTAAACAATATAAAGGCAATGCTACCAAATACTAATTGAGTGTATGTAAATTTCTGACCCACTGGGAATGTGATGAAAGAAATAAAAGCTGAAATAAATCATTCTCTCTACTATTATTCTGACACATTTCACAATCTTAAAGTTATGTGGTGATCCTAACTGACCTAAAACTGGGACATTTTACTAGGATTAAATGTCAGGAATTGTGAAATACTGAGTTTAAATGTATTTGGCTAAGGTGTATATAAACTTCCGACTTCAACTGTACACTTGTTTTACTCAAATTTTTGTAAACAATGTAAATGAAAAAATGTAAAACATGATTAAAACTATAATTGTTTAGGTCATGGATGGTCAGTCCTTGCATCCATAATTCTGCCTATAATTTTGAGTGGTTACATTTCTCCACCCTGATCACACAAAACAGGGGCGGCGACACACTTTATTATTTCTACTGCTTATTGACCCTTTAAATGATCTGTGCAGGCAGAGCTCGAGACGGATTGCAAACATATGGAACGGTTCCTTAAACAACATGTGCACAACGCCACTCTCTCTCTTGATCGACTCAATTGCCTTAGTGTGCAGGCAGAATTAAATGTAATGTTTTCGTGCTCAAACAGAATTATCCATCCATGTCAAAGCGCACAGAAGGTAATATCAGGCCACACATATTGAAAGGTAGCTACCTGTGTGAAAAATAGCTTGCCAAGGAAGGAGAAGGAAAAGAGGTGTGTTGGCACAACATCAAGCAATTAAAAACATATGGCAGACTGGCAGCGCAAGGAAACGGAAGAGAGCATTCAGTGTTGTCATACGCCACAACGTGAAGTGTTGACGTGGGTGTTGTGTGTATGAGAGAGCGAGACAGAGAGAGACGGGTGCTGTTCCGACTCATATTTGGGTATCGATATTTTAGACTTGTATGAACTCGGGGCACTATCTAATTTATTAAGGACCCCGGGCATTTCTGGAATTGTACTGTATGTGTGTTAGGGAAGAGTGCAAGTGTCTATGTGCGTGAGTGTGGGAGTGCTTATGTATCCCGGGAGTTTTACTGTATTAAAATGCAAGAAGCGATATGAACTCGACGTTCTGGGAACTGCTCTACCTCCCTCTCTCTCTCTCTTTCTCCTTACTCTCTCCCTCCTTTGCGCTCCCTTTCTATCCCTCCCCATCTCTCCTCTCCCGCATCTACTTCCTTTCTCTCTCTCTCTCGCTCTCTCTCGCTCTCTCTCTCTCTCTCTCTCTCTCCTGCATCTACTTTCTCTCTCTCTCTCTCTCTCTCTCTCTCTCTCTCTCTCTCTCTCTCTCTCTCTCTCTCTCTCTCTCTCTCTCTCTCTCTCTCTCTCTCTCTCTCTCGCTCTCGCTCTGTAATAAGATATTGACATGTTGCTTAGTAATGACTGGGGGGTGTAATAAAGCTCATATTGGCTGAAATGAGTCAACGTGACATTTCCAACCATAGTGACAGGTAAACACAGGGGCTCGCTCAATTCAAATTGGTCCATTTAATTAGTGATCTCTGTTGGGTGTAAATAAGTGTAAATAAGTGTACTATTTTGAGAGATGCTGGCTGTGAGGGCTACACAGTGTATTATTGGCATTCTAACGCTCTCCCTGATGTGTTGTAATTAGACCAAGCCATCAGATTCTCATCATGTGGGCTGCACACCCTTGGAATAATCCAGTAGTTGGAATCATCATTAGAGAGACGGGACACAGTATGAATTAGGCTACACAATTACACTTTTCGATTTAGTTACTGTCTGCACACGTGTAGTGAGGTGGGACACTGGGTATACCAGAGTCAGGATTGGGTGACGTAATATGACGCTGTCACTTTTTGATGGCTAACTTGCTATCCCCTCTGTTACGTGGTAATGTGGATTTTAGTTACTGTACATTTATTTTGAATCATTCTTTTAATGATTGTAATGATTAGAAGTATATTGTACTTCTAAATTATTCATCACAAATTGACATTTGTTGAAGAATAGGGAAATAAGCGGTTCTGGTCTGAAACGGTACTGTTCATTGTTTGCAGCTCAATCATTTCACATCATTTAAATGAAAACCATACTGGCCACAGACGTCAGTTCAACGTCTGGTTTTGATTTACATTTGGTTGAGTTGTCAACTAATGTGAATTTAACTTGAAATCAACAAAAAATGTCATGGATTTAGGTTCAAAAAGAATATACGCATTGAGTCAATGTCATCACATGGATTGTTTTTTGTTGAAATGACGTGGAAACAACGTTGATTCAAGCAGTTTTTGTGCAGTGGGAAGGTCTTGTTATGCTAGGAAAAATAAAGCAGCAGTATGACTAATAAACTACAGTATGACTGTCACACTCCATCAAACTCCATACTGTTGAAAGTTTCAGCTTGTCACCTCAGTGTCCCCTGTTAGGTGCCTTAGGGTCATATTGTGACAAAGCAGTTACCTTACAAATGGCTGGAGGCAGCCAAAGTTACTGCTCTGCTCACAAACACCCTAAGGTCTTGGTAAAGACTGTCTGTGTAAATATGTTGTCTCTTTATTCCGTTCCAAAATACATTTTCAGACAGTAGAGATGCTCAGAGTGTATATATTTTCTTAACAAACTGACGTGTTGTTGATATGCAAATGCACTAGGTTTAATTCTGGTCAAAGTTGATCAATGTCACCTGAAGGATGAGCTACTCCGACAGGAAGGCTGAGCCTGTGTGAAGTATGCACAATATTATGTATGTTTTTGACATTAAAAACGTTGAACCGTTGACATTCCAAAAGGAAAGATTGTTTCGGAATACGTTTTGCTCTCGGTTTCCCTCCCGAATATTCCATTGCACCAATAAACTCAGTTGACAAAAAACACACCTCACGCCATTAAACAATTATAAAGCTTAATACAGAATCTACATTTCGCCAGGGACGTGGTCTGAGCAGTTGCTCGCCTTTACTCTGATAAGACTTTTTCAAAATGTTGCCTGACTTCCCCACGGAATGTAGGAGTCATCACCCGGAACACATCGATAAAATGTTACTGCAGAACCCCTTCAATTATTAATCAACTGTAATCAATGTATTGATGCAGGCAGCCTCCACTGCTCTTGTAGGTGCTATGTGAGATGCAGTGAGACCAGAGCAAATTACGTTTTTTCGAAGCTGATAACTTTCTGCTCTCAGTCTCTTTCATACAGTTTAGAAATACCAGCTTGCTGCGTGTCATTTTAAACAATCATTTTGATTCACCTCACCAAAGTGTGCTTCACTCGGTCTATTGATTTAAACAGTAGGCCCAACTTGCTCTGAATGGAGCAGCGGTGAGCTTATTTCCACAGGTTTTCATTTCTTAGAATGACTATTCTGTTCTGGCTGTGATTACGTATTGTTAGTGTGCGCTCACCCAATCTGTTTTGCGGTGTGTGTCTGTATGCGTGGGGCATTGTGTTTCTGTGTGTGTCCATAGTGTTCGTGTATGTGCAATTGTCTGTGTGTGTGTGTGTATATTGTGTTTGTGTGCATTTAGCATGTGTGTGCGAGCGCGTACGTGTTTAAGCTTGTGTGTGAGGACGTGTAATCCATTTGTTTAAATCCATTTGACATGTTCATTAAGCCTCTAAGCCACACATCCTTACAATTTTCCCTCTCGAAAGCGTCTTTTTGCGCCGTTCAGAGGCTGTAATTACCGCGCTACACAAATGAGGGGGATGGCACTGAAAACACAGCAGAGAGAGCTTCTCCATGGCTGCCTGCCAGCCTCTCCCTTCTCGCTCTCCTCTCCTTTCTCCTTACACTGGCATCACAGCACCCAGCAACCATGGGCCCCGCCATTCAATCAAAACACAGAACCCGGTTTCCAGGGTGAGACCTAGAAAAAAATAAGAAGTAGTTTGGGATGAGAGAAGGCTTGTTTTTGATGATCAAAATCGAATTGTTTTATTTTGGTAAGTTAACGCTATTCTAGTTAAAAAGTGTGCGTTTTTAATGTATTTTTTGTTGTTGCTGTTACATCTTACAGTAACTGGTTTTGCTTGAACACACAGCAAGACACTGGAGAGACATAATTCACATATTTTGCACCATTGACATACCAGACATGAATGTACAATACCCTCTATATGCCCCCTTATGTAGTGTTGACAATCTGAAATGGACAAATCAACCCACCATGTACCATGTCATTCCCCATCTTTGTGCTTTTAGAGAAAATGCAGTCATTTCTGTTTGTTGATGAGGGGAATTAGACACTGGCTGCCCGTCCATCCGTTCGCCTGGTGAGGCTGGCACTGCCAAGTTGGCTCTGTGCCCGGATGCTGGGCTGGTATCCGTGGTCGTCTTCCTGTGCCAGCACCATGATTACCATGATCGGCGAGAGTATTACACTACCACCCAGAGAGAGAGGAACACCTGGACACAGCTTAGGCCCTGCTCACAGCACAATAACAGGCTTTACATCCTACACACTCTATAGACATACAGCATGTACAAGTTATTATTCATTGTGTAGGCAACTAAAGGGACTTATATGCAATACCGTAATATAACAGGCTTTTCTTAACCTATGCTATCCAGCCATAATGCATGGTTAAATGAATTGTTTAGGGAGCCATTTAGTTCTCTATAGGTAAGACTGTAACATTAGATTCATGAGGTTGTTGTATTGAATTGATGTTCTGTACATTTGTGTGTGTTGTGGAGGTGAGTTGGACTGATACCCTTGTGATGAGGTAGCTCTGACTGCGTGATGGGAATTTTCTCTTGGCCTAATGGTTAGTGATGGTGGAAAAAATCAAAACTGTTACCTATTCCAATATTATTTTGGATGATATTATGTTGTCGTGACGCGACTATCATTAATCTGATGACTGTTATTTATTGAATCAAACTAACTATGTTTCATTGTTACTCCATTAAATAAATCATGCAACAATTAACTCATTGGGAATTTGGGGCACCACGGGAAAAGTTGTTCAACTAGTTACCATCTCCCGACTTAAACTCTAAATATATATAGATATCTCTTACATCAATAACAGTCCATTATGAATTATTATTACCTTCAAATCAGTCTCATTCTGAACATCGCATACTCCTTGATATCTGCAGGAACCCTAGCCCTTATTGATGAATCAGCAATACACAAATTGGCTTAATTCTTTTTTTTTTTTTTTACTAACTAACTAAATAATAACAGAATACACATACACACTTACATGAGATAAAAAGGTCTAGTGGACTGATACGATATGACAGCTTGTTAAGGGGTGGGGAAAGATAAAGAGAGGGAGAGACCAAGAGTGTCAACTTATTGTACATACATTTGTAAGCTACGCTCACAGTAACCAGAATACTTAGCACCCTAACACCCATTCATTCGAATTAGGAATGCAATATATATATTTACGCGTAGCTGTCTTTCTATATAGTCTCTCTGTTGAAACCAATCGGTTCATCTATGGGTAGTGGCTCAATGTAAGGCTCTGGTTGTCCACCAGAGGTCACAATGTCCTTCTTAGTTGTAGAGCTTCTCTGGTCTTGGAGTGTTCAAAGTTCTATGACCACTTTTTCACGCACAGCTGCAGACTGTGAATGTTCTGGTCTAGTCTTTACCTCCTTCACTCATGTTGAGAGTTGCAGAGCTGTACGTCGGCTGGTCTATAGAGTTAAACCATTTCCAGCTGTGTAGCCACCGCTCCTCGCTGTCTGGTCTCAGTACAAAGTGTCCAAGCATTTCAACGTGTGGACCACGGTCCCACGTTTTCTGGTCTCGAGTTGATTATTCAGGGTTCAGCTCCCGATCACTTCACACACCAGAAGCAACTCGGCATGTTTTGGTGTGGTGTTCATAGGTTCAGCGTGAGCTGACAGACAGCTAAATCACACATTTTTAGCGAGTCTTTTTAAGCACTCTGGCCAAAGGGCATGCTGGCACAGACTCTGAGCTCACTGGGGCATGGATAATGGCTGGGCACATGTTTAGATGAAAAACAATTTTAATTTCGAAGGCTAAAATCACATTGCTATCTTCGCAAAAGTATATGATTAAATATGATAATAATGTTTACAGCATTTAGATGTAAACCTGATACATAGGACACTTACACTTTCAGAGTTACCATTACCTTGATATACCATCCTTAATGACATCACAAATTAATAAACAATTATTATTTAAGTCCCCACCGACCATTCCCATTTGGACATCAGAAATTAATGTTCCATTGTCCAATCTTTGACGTTAGAGTTTTTAGGCGGGCCACACTCCCTCCAGACAAAGCATTTCTTTGGTGGATACTGAAAGGCAGAGAGGGAAAGTTACCTCTAAATTTACAACCGGCTGTTAAGTCATAAAACTGGCCCAGCTCTCCCCTCTCCTCTCCTGTGGGGGGGGGGGGGGGGGGGTCTGGCTATCAGTCAGCCATGTTCCAAGATGATCTGGCACCTTTGATCCTTGCCAAGGAGAGAGTCATGACAATGTTGATACTTTTATTTTTAGTTGTTGCTAAGTATTGTTAGCCTATGGTAGTCAGCTGTACCTTTGCCAAAACTCCTGTATTTTTCATCCTATAGCTTGTTCGCCATCTTATTTTTAAATAGTGAGCCAACATGTTTTCAGCACTTTTATTTCCGTGACTGATCAAAACTAGTTTCCTAGTTTTGTCTCTCTGCAGCAGACATATGGTGAGCAATATGTTTTAACATCAAATCGCAATAAAATCACAGTATCAAATCGCAAGAAGATATAGAATTTTGAGAATCGCAATACACCGTGTCGGGACCTAAGTATTGTGATAATATCGGATCGTGAGGTCCCTGGCGATTCCCAGCCCTATTAATGGTTAAGCTTTGGTTTCCCCGCGTGTGAGACCGGTGTTCAGATCCCACCTGTGACATAGAGGTTTTGGTGTAGGTACAGAATAGCTGCAGAGTATGTGTTTGGTTATTCCAGTAACCTTGTAAATCTGAAAATGTGGATTAACTGGTCCAGGATATTACCGAAGCAGTTCATGTGTACACTGTCCTTGCTAAATACTAATGCCTATAGACACGCACAGTAGGTAACATGCAACTACTTACTAATGAGAATCGGCCTGCTTTCTGGAACATTCAACCATTAATAATGTATGCTGGTTAAGTATGTAACAGTGATTTTGGATGATTACCTTCCTATCCAAACTACTAATACATTTCACAATGAATATTGCAATTATCCAACCCAACTTCCTTATGAAAACCTACACTCACTTGCAGTCGTTCCCTGGGCGCGTTGTCATCTGGAGGTTGGGTTGTAATTATCCAGTATGCTTTGACAATGGTGCTACATTGTCAAAACCCACCACTGTTTTGCTTGAGTAAACTCTGTAACCAATCAATGTATTTAATTAAACAATTAACTACTGAGTACAGGCAGAGAACGATGCCTGGAGGACTACAGTTGTGTACTTCAAGAGTGAGAATGCTGAAACGGCAATAGGAGGACTCAGTATTTCATTGCTTGATAGTGCAATTGTTGTTTGGTTGGGTTTGCACTGGGTATTGTAATATTCTATCTTGGCAAATGTGATGGGAAAATATTATGGGAAATTGTGTATTATTGTTGTGTTATCTCTTGGTCTTTAGTCATTCATGTATCCCTATTCAGATGAGTAGAAATGAAAGCAAAATCACTGACCTATACTAATTCATGGTAAGTACGACCAAAATATGACCAAATTAGCTCAGCGAGAATTGTTGATGAGATAAAGGAATTCAACACCCAAGTTTGGGAATTCTCCCCCCCCCCCCCCCCTTCCATTCAATGCACTCTGTAAGCCAACCGTGACCGTGGTATTTCCTTGAACTGTCATAACTACAGCTCCAATAACATTGTGATTACCGAGCAAGCATATTCAAAAAACACCTCCGCTCCACAACTACATATTCAATATTCCCCATTAAGCATCTTCCCTGACCACAATCCAGACCCACAGTGAAAAAGAAAACCCTGTCTTCTTTAATATTCTCTATCATAAAGCATGTCTGATTTAGAGGAAAGAAAGTGAGTGGATGGGGTTGAGTTGAGAGAGAGAGAGAGAAGAAGAGGGTGAGAGAGAAAGAAGAAGAGGGTGAGAGAGAGAGAAGAAGAGGGTGAGAGAGAGAGAAGAAGAGGGTGAGAGAGAGAGAAGAAGAGGGTGAGAGAGAGAAGAAGAGGGTGAGAGAGAGAGAAGAGGGTGAGAGAGAGAAGAAGAGAGTGAGCGAGAGAGAGAGAAGAAGAAGAGAAAGAGAGGTAGAAAGGGAGGAAGAGCGATGGGCTGGCAGAGAGAGATACAACCAGAGAGAAATAGACGGGGGAGAAAGTGAAAGAGAGAGATAGACGAGAGAGAGAGTGAAATATGGAGGGATATATGAGAGAGAGTGAAAGATGGAGAGATCGACGAGAGAGAGAGTGAAAGATAGATAGACGAGAGAGAGAGAGTGAAAGATCGAGAGATAGACGAGAGAGCGAGTTAAAGATAGAGATAGAAGAGAGAGAGAGAGAGTGAAAGAGAGATAGACGAGAGAGAGTGAACAAAAATAGACAGATAGACGAGAGACAGAGCGAGAGAAAAGTTGGGGGGAGGGATACAGACACAGAAAGATGGAGATTGAGCGGGCAAAACTGGGAGCATGGGGAGTCAGTGACAGAGAAAAAAGGGGTAGAAACAGAAGATGCAGAAAGAGGGAAGGAGAGGGAGACAGGGAAGGAGGGATATAAGGAGGGAGAAAACAGCAGACGGAGAAAGATAGAGATGGAGGCAGAAAGGGGGAGAAAGAGCTGCTCCCCTCTTCCCACAGCCTGTAATAACTTCATGAATGTTTAAGCAGTAAGGAAACATTATTTAAATTCCTAGAGGAGGACCCTGGCTCTCAGGCTCAGAGATGACACGGGAGCACAGCACCAGACCAGCCAGATCGTTCAGAATTGACTTCGAAATTGGACGTCTTTCCATGACCTGTTTCCATGACGTCTTTCCATGATTGGTCCATGACCAATAGGGGCAACAGTGAGCACTATTACCGTCAAGTAGGCTTGCGTTTTGCTAGGGCGTTTTAGATGGGGGGTAGTGGATGGGCAAAATCCCATGACTCTTAAAAAAAATAAAGAATAAATTAAATCTGATGTTTGGAGAAACGTGAAGTAAAATTTCTAAAACGGTGAGATCTTATTGCACCCCACAGGGTATAGAGAGAAGGGAGTGACACAGACTTACAGACACAGCAGGTGCACACACACACACACACACACACACACACACACACACACACACACACACACACACACACACACACACACACACACACACACACACACACACACACACACACACACACACACACACACACACACACACACACACACAGACACACACACACACAGACACACACAACACACAGACACACACAACAACACACACACACACACACACACACACACACACACACACACAAAATCTTACACACACACACACACACACACACTCTCTTATACAAACACACACACCACACACACACACACGGAGCAGTGAGCGACGGAAATAATCTGCTGTCATTGGGAAAATGGAGAGGAACAGATGGCGTCACTATGATTGAAACCACCTACAAAGGTTTCCACAACTTCCCTCCCTCTATCTCTCTTTATCTCCCTTTCCCCTCTTTCCTCTTTATCTCCCTTTCCCCTCTTTCCTCTTTATCTCCCTTTCCCCCCTTTCCTCTCCCTCCTGTGTGCCAGAGCTCTTCAATGCCATCCAGTCTAAGGGCTCCTGCCAAAGAGGCACAGCCCCCCTGGAAGGCCCACAGCACTATGGGAAGTCAGGCAGGGAGGGAGGTGGATAGGGAAAAAGGGGAGGAGGCCTCCAATTTGGCTGTCACCAGCACATCCATATCTCAGGAAGAATTGTTTGCTCTCGAGTGCTCTCCTAACACACACATACACATCCAAACACACAATTCACACACAGGCAGGCCCTCCTAGGCCACTCACCACACACAGAAGGCGCCTGGAAAGCTTCCATGTCACACAAACATACTGTACATTTATGCCCGGATACGTACATGTAAACCTGAATACATACGTGAAAACATAGAAACCTGAAGCAAACCTGAATACATATCTGCAAACACAGTAAAACATTCAGGAGGTTGTCTTACACAGTCCACATTTCTCATGTGTTTTTGTTCTACCTTATGTTATTTTTAGTATGACATTGTTATTGATTACTGCATTGTTGGGTTTACAGCTTGCAAGGAAAGTATGTCACTGTACTTGTGCACGTGACATTAAAACTTGAAACTGAAACAAACACATCCACTCCAGCACAACCAATTTCCCCTTCACCTCCTCTCTCTCCATTGCCCTAAGACAAACGCTGGCTGCTGAGCAAGTCATGTAAATGAGATAGTTAACAGATCAAAAGGCGCAGAGAGGAATTTCTATTTGCGGGACAGGTGTTGATTAGTGCCAGCCAGAGAGGCAAGGTGCAGCTTCCATTAAACCCTAGCTCTAGGGGCTCGATGTGTGTGAGAGAGAGAGCATGTGTGTGCATTAAGTGTGATGTGTGTCTGCATCCTTAAGCTTTGGTCATTTAGCAGATGCTTTTATCCAGAGCGACTTACAGGAGCAATTTGGGTTAAGTGCCTTGCTCAAGGGCACATCAACTAGGCTAGGGGCAGCAGGTAGCATTGGGCCAGTAACTGAAAGGTTGCTGGATCGAATCCCCAAGGTAAAAATATGTTGTTCTGCTCCTGAACCGGGAAACACAGTGTTTCCTCGTAGGCTGTCAGTGTAAATAAGAATTTGTTCTTAACTGACTTGCCTAGTTAATTTTATTTTATTTTTTTACAGATTTTTCACCTAGCCAGCTTGGGGATTCGAACAAGCAACCTTTCGGTTACTGGCTTAAAGCTCTTAACCGCTAGGCTACCTGCCGCCCATATATCCAAATCAAACAGCAATAATGCCAGAAGAGTGAGTTCATGAAGACGAGATCAGGTGTAGGAGAAAGCGATTACAGAGAATAACAAGTGGAGCTGATGTTGCTTCTATTGAGGGATTACTGTGATGGAGATGAGTACAGCACAAACACAATAGCAGTGATGCTAACAAGTAGCTAGTATGGTGCTATAATGCAATAGCAACAATGCTAACTAGTAGCTAGTATGGTGATATAACACAATAGCATTGAAACTACAGATTATACTTAGATAATAGTCAGATGCTAACTGTAGTGGATTCTTCCATTGTAAAAAAATGCATATTAGTTGACTAAATCAAATATCAACCAACACTGGATGTTGATCTGGCAGCTTTTCTTTTGGTAGGATACATCTTACATGCTTTGAAGTCAATGTAATGTAGTGTCCTTCATCTTAGACACACATATTCTGTTGAGTTGTATGTCTGTTCAGTACAAAACAATGTGTTTGTTCATGTATTTGTCCATTGTGCACAACTGACAACTTCCTTTGTCCCAGCCCTGATTTTAGGTTCAATTTTGGTACACATACAGTGCCTTCAGAAAGTGTTCACACCCCTTGGCATTTTCTACATTTTGTTGTGTTACAGCCTGATTGTAAAATTGATTAAATTGAGATTGTGTGTCACTGACCTACACACAATACCCCGTAAATGTCAAAGTGGAATTATGTTTTTAGAATTGTACAAATTAATTAAAAATGAAAAGCTGAAATTTCTTGAGTCAATAAGTAAATATTCAACCCCTTTGTTATGACAAGCCAAAATAAGTTCATGAGTAAAAATGTGCTTAACAAGTCACATAATAAGTTGCATGGACTCACTCTGTGTGCTATAACAGTGTTCAACATGATTTGTGAATGGCTACCTCATCTCTGTACCCCACACATACAATTATTTGTAAAGTACAACATTCTAGTTAATCCACAATACTAACCTAGATGACGGAGTGAAAAGAAGGAAGGCCTGTACTGAATAAAAATATTCCCAAAACATGCATCCTGTTTGCACTAAGGCACTAAAGTAAAACTGCTAAACATGTGGCAAAGAAATTAACTTTATGTCCTGAATACAAAGCGTTATGTTTAAGGCATATCCAACACAACACATCACGGAGTACCACTCATAATATTTTCAAGCATGGTGGTGGCTGCATCATGTTATGGGTATGTTTGTAATCGGCACAGACTAGGGAGGTTTTTGTTTTTATAAAAATAAACGGTATAGAGCTAAGCACAGGCAACATTATAGAGGAACATCCTGGTTCAGTCTGCTTTCCAAAAGACACCAGAAGACAAATGCACCTTTCAGCAGGACAATAACCTACAACAGAAGGCCAAATATACACTGGAGTTGCTTACCAAGACGACATTGAATGTTCCTGAGTGGCCTAGTTACAGTTTTGACTTAAATCGGCTTGAAAATCTATGGCAAGACTTGAAAATGGCTGTCTAGCAATGATCAACAACCAACTTGACAGAGCTAGAATAATTTTTTAAGGAATAATGTGGAAATATTGTACATTCTAGGTGTGCAAAGCTCTTAGAGACACACAGCTCTAATCACAGCCAAAAGTGATTCTAACAGGGGTGCAAACTCAGGGGTGTGAATATTTATGGAAATGAGATATTTCTGTATTTCATTTTGAATAAATTTGCCACCCAAAAAACATGTTTTCACTTTGTCTTTATGATGTATTGTGTGTAGATGGGTGAGGGAAAAATATTTTGAATCATTTTCAATTCAGGCTGTAACACAACAAAATGTGGACTAATTCAAGGGGAATGGAAACTTTCTGAAGACACTGTAGATAATCACTTAGACTCCTTGCATCAGCAAGGTGAACGTATTTGCTAATTAAAGCTCTAAGCACAATACTTTCTAGTTAGCATTTAGGTAATGGTACACTCTAAGTTCTACACTCTAAAGCTACTTAACATTCCATCTGCAATCAGTATTTGGCACACGCCTCACCACCCAATAATCTTTCCCTGACTCTCATTTTGGACCAACCTTTAGATAAGGTTGAAGAACAAATAAATAGCACACAGAGTAGCACATCAGTGGCCATTCATCGTGTGTGTGTGTGTGTGTGTTTGTCTAAGGGTTGACAGTGTGTGTGTTTCTGTGTGTGTCTAAGGGCCGCTCTGCCCGTCCCTCTGTAAGAAATTCTCAGAGCTGTTCCCCTGCCTCTCGCACACCCAGATGGCAGAGGGGTCGAAGCACTTTAATGAATTTTCAAAGGAGCCGCATTGGCAATATTAAAAGGAGCGGCTAACCTTCAGCTCAGCTGGCACTGTAGTCACACACACACACACACTCACAAGCCCAGAGAGACAGTCAGAGTACACATAGACTCTTGGACAAACAGACACACGCACACACATTATGTCTGTTTGAAAAGTTCTGCCAACAGGGAAAAACAATTTGCGTGAATAACAACAGCAACAAAAAACGCTGCTAAAAAGCCAGTGTTAATTATCCCGATTAGAGTGACAGCCACTGAGTGCTCCGCTCCCGGGTCAAAGGTCATTTTTAATGATGAGTGCATATGGCTGCCACCACGCTGGCTGACGAGGGAGCACGGTGTAGTGTGGTGCTTCTGTTGATCCATCTGTCCCATGGTAATGACTACACCTGGCCTTGGCTGTGCCTCCATACAGGTAGCACAGGAAAGCAATTAAAAAGCAATATACATGTTTGGATCACGTGCTACGTTGTTTGCTAATTTTCCCTAATTATCTGTTGGTTGTGATGATGAAAAGGCCCATTGTGTTAATAGGGTTTGGTAAAGTGCTAATAGTGTTTATTACATATTTATAAGGGTATTTTGACAATCTTGATGACTGACAGGGTCATGAACTTAAATATATAGCCGTGGTGTGTGTAGTCAAATGCCATGTGTCTTTTCTGAATAGTCTCTGTATAGATACTGTAGGTCCCTGAACTTTTGCCATGTTTTGTTTAGAAAGGCCTAAGCTTTTTCACCCTTTCCTCAACACTTGAAGAAGGCACTTTAGGGTCCTTAAGCATCTGGGCAAGGCCTTGATGGTGCCAATCGCCAACCCATCACACAAAACCCCGCGGGGATGCCCCCTACTCAAACACATCATCTGAAGGGACAGGCCTGCCCCACGCTGCCAGAGGCGTCAGATCTACAGCCTTTCTCTTTTTTTTTCATTTTCTTTCGTTTTTCTTCCCTTCCTCGAGCAAGAGGCTGACTCTTTATCGTTCTCCGTTTGCCGAACTCCGGGTCAGATTTCACTGAGGAGCCAGAGGCCTCTGATATCTCCCTTCTGATCCCTCATCAAGGTCTGCCAAGCAGCCGCAGCAGCAGTATGAAAAAAAGAAAGCTGCATTTTGAAAAGTGGTTCAGCGCTTTATTTCCGTGTACAAGGAAATGGCTACAGTATGGCCCTTGGAAAACAAAGCAGACCATGAGAGTTTTATTTTCGACTTCAGCTTTCACTTTTGTGTTTGTTTATGTACCATCTGCTCTGGTTGAGGATGTGGGAATAGTTCCAAATACACAGGACATGATGTTAAAATCCCTTGGTGCAGGGAAACAAAATGTCTCAATCAACAGTATTTTAATATGTATTGGATTTGCAGTACTTCAACTCAACGTGAATATACTGTGTTAAATACATTTAGACAATTATTGAGTTTGCTTGTGCGCGGGGATGTGACTATCAGATCAATTGACAATCATGTTCAGTTGTTTGGGTCTACCGTAGCTTGACATTTATTGTAACTCATGTATCCAGATATAGGTTGTTCAATGCTTTTATAGAGATACCGTGTTGTACCGGTGTATTCGCAAACCCCAGAACAGCTGCTGACAGAATGCCACATCTGCTTCAGTGCCTGCTGTACTGTCATGCCTCAGTCACCGTTAAACTGGACCAAGCTGATCTGACAACAGCTGATTGAGTTTGAGTTATCTGCTCTTGTGCGTAGGGCTGTGGCGGTCATTACATTTTGTCAGACAGTTATTGTCATGCAAAAGCCTGCCGGTCTGACGGTAATTGGCCTTTAATTAAAATAAACACGTTTAGCATCTCGAGGCCATACACGCCGCTGATACGCACGTTTGGAACGTCTACATTGAAAAAGTCTAATACATCAATTTAGTAGACACCATCACAATAAATCCATGATTTATTTTAGTCAGGTCTAGATATATTATGATTTGAAGAGAATGTATTTCAGAAGAACAGAATATGAGTTGGCCTACTGCATGATTTCTGGCTATGCTCCATGCCATAGGCTGTAGGTGTAACAGTCCTGACCTGTTTTATGTTGTTTTTATGTGTTTATGGTCAGGGCATGTGTTTTGGGTGGGCAGTCTATGTTATTCGTTTCTATGTTGGTTTTGGTTTGCCTGGTATGGCTCTTGATTAGAGGCAGGTGGTTTGCGTTTTCCTCTAATCAAGAGTCATATTTAGGTAGGGCATTCTCACTGTTTGTTTGTGGGTGATTGTCTCCTGTGATGTCTTTCGTCGTTGTGTTCGATGTATTCACTTTCGGAGCTGTTTGGCTGTTCGTATGTTTCGATGTACGTTCCTGTTCGTGAGTTTACGTTGTCTATGTAAGTTTATGTTCAGGTTGCGTCAACGTCGTTTTGTTATTTTGGTAAGTTTTGAAAGTGTTTTGTTTTGTTTAGTCTACGTCGTATTTGTAATAAAAATGGCTTATTTCCCTGACTCCGCATTTTGGTCAGAAGATCCTTCTCTCCTCACCTCATCTGAGGATGAGGAAAGCGACAGCCTTAACAGAATCACCCACCAACAAAATGTGACCAAGCGGTATGGGAATGCTCGACGGAGCAACAAGGATTTCTGGACTTGGGAGGAGATCTTGGACGGTAGAGGACCTTGGGCTCAACCAGGGGAATATCGCCGTCCAAAGGAGGAATTGGAAGCAGCGAAGGCTGAGCGGCGCTGGTATGAGGAGGCAGCGCGACGACGCGGTTGGGAGCCCGTGAGTAAGACCCAAAAATTTATTGGGGGGGGGCACACGAGGAGTGTGGCAAAGCCGGGTAGGATACCCGAGCCAACTCCCCGTGCTTACCGTGGAGGTAGAAGGCGTCGTACTGGTAAGACACCGTGTTATGCGGTAAAGCGCACGGTGTCCCCAGTACGCGTGCTTAGCCCAGTGCGGGCTATTCCACCTTGCCGCACTGGGAGGGCTAGGTTGGGCATCGAGCCGGGTGCCATGAAGCCGGCCCAACGTAGCTGGTCTCCAGTACGTCTCCTCGGGCCGGTGTACATGGCACCAGCCTTACAGGTGGTGTCCCCGGTTCGCCTGCATAGCCCAGTGCGGGCTATTCCACCTCGCCGCACTGGCAGGGCTACGGGGTTCATTCAACCTGGTAGGGTTGGGGAGGCTCGGTGCTCAAGAGCACGTGTCCTCCTTCACGGTCCGGTATACCCGGTGCCACCTCCATGTACCAGTCCTCCGGTGGCAGCCCCCCGTACCAGGCTGTCTCTCCGGGTTCTCTCTCCTGCTGTTTCCTCCTCTCCAGCGCAGCCGGTGCCTAGACCACGCACCAGGCTGTCTCTCCTTCTCCTTCCTACAGAGCTATCTGTCTCCCCAGCGCCATCTGAGCCATCCGTCTCCCCAGCGCCATCTGAGCCATCCGTCTCCCCAGCGCCATCTGAGCCATCCGTCTCCCCAGCGCCATCTGAGCCATCCGTCTCCCCAGCGCCATCTGAGCCATCCGTCTGCCAGGAGCCTGCAAAGCCGCCCGTCTGCCATGAGCCTGCAAAGCCGCCCGTCTGCCATGAGCCTACAGAGCCATCCGCCAGACAGGAGCCGCTAGAGCCGTCAGCCAGACAGGAGCCGCTAGAGCCGCCCGCCAGACAGGATCTGCCAGAGCCGCCAACCAGACAGGATCTGCCAGAGCCGCCAACCAGACAGGATCTGCCAGAGCCGCCAACCAGACAGGATCTGCCAGAGCCGCCAACCAGACAGGATCTGCCAGAGCCGCCAACCAGACAGGATCTGCCAGAGCCGCCAACCAGACAGGATCTGCCAGAGCCGCCAGCGAGCCATGAGCAGCCAGAGCCGCCAGAGCGCCATGAGCAGCCAGAGCCGTCAGAGCGCCATGAGCAGCCAGAGCCGTCAGAGCGCCATGAGCAGCCAGAGCCGTCAGAGAGCCATGAGCGTCGAGAGCCGTCAGCCTGCCATGAGCGTCGAGAGCCGTCAGTCTGCCATGAGCGTCGAGAGCCGTCAGCCTGCCATGAGCGTAGAGAGCCGTCAGTCTGCCATGAGCGTCGAGAGCCGTCAGCCTGCATGGACCTGCCAGAGCCGTCCAAACAGGACCTGCCAGAGTCTTTCAGCCGGGATCTGCCCCTTGTCCCGGTGTTGCCCCTTGTCCCGGTGTTGCCCCTTGTCCCGGTGCTGCCCCTTGTCCCGGTGCTGCCCCTTGTCCCGGTGCTGCCCCTTGTCCCGGTGCTGTCCCTTATTCCGGTACTGGTCCTTATCCTGGTGCTGCCCCTTGTTCTGGTGCTGCCCCTTGTCCCGGTGCTACCCCTTGTCCCGGTGCTGCCCCTTGTCCCGGTGCTAGCTGTTTATTTAGGGGAAGGTAGTGTTAGGGTGGTCAGTAGAAGGGGTAGACAGAAGAGGGGAGTGACTATGGTGGTATGGGGACAGCGTCCTGAGCCGGAACCACCACCGTGGTCAACTGCCCACCCGGACCCTCCCCTGGACTTTGTGCTTGTGCGCCCGGCGTGCGCATCTTGAGGGGGGGGTACTGTAACAGTCCTGACCTGTTTTATGTTGTTTTTATGTGTTTATGGTCAGGGCATGTGTTTTGGGTGGGCAGTCTATGTTATTCGTTTCTATGTTGGTTTTGGTTTGCCTGGTATGGCTCTTGATTAGAGGCAGGTGGTTTGCGTTTTCCTCTAATCAAGAGTCATATTTAGGTAGGGCATTCTCACTGTTTGTTTGTGGGTGATTGTCTCCTGTGATGTCTTTCGTCGTTGTGTTCGATGTATTCACTTTCGGAGCTGTTTGGCTGTTCGTATGTTTCGATGTACGTTCCTGTTCGTGAGTTTACGTTGTCTATGTAAGTTTATGTTCAGGTTGCGTCAACGTCGTTTTGTTATTTTGGTAAGTTTTGAAAGTGTTTTGTTTTGTTTAGTCTACGTCGTATTTGTAATAAAAATGGCTTATTTCCCTGACTCCGCATTTTGGTCAGAAGATCCTTCTCTCCTCACCTCATCTGAGGATGAGGAAAGCGACAGCCTTAACAGTAGGCTTGTTTTTTTAGCTGACAAGATATGCTTATTATTTATATTATATTATTTTTATAGTAAGAAGAATATAATTGAACTTTGCTGAATAAAATTGAAAATATATTTTTCCAATTGCGGAGCGAAGTGGCTATGTTGAACTTAAAAGTGATCATTTGAAACAGGTCCTACACACTAGATTTAGAGTTACTTGGCATCTTTAGTTGTGAATGATACAAACCTTAGAATGTCTTAGAAATCATGGGCTACATGATGCGACTAGGCTATTGATGATTTGAGAAAGTTCACCCATCAGACTTCTCAAATGAATCTTGTCTTTACGAATATGTAAAATTAGACTGAACAAAAATATAAACGCAACAATTTTAACGAGTTTACTGAGTTACAGTTCATATAAGGAAATCAGTTAATTTAAATACATTCATTCGGCCCTAATCTATGGATTTCACATGACTGGGCAGGGATGCAGCCTTGGGTGGGCCTGGGAGGGCATGGGCCCACACACTGGGGAGCCAGGCCCAGCCAATCAAAATGAGTTTTTCCCTACAAAAGGGCTTTATTACAGACAGATATACTCCTCTGTTTCATGAGCTCTCCAGGTGGCTGGTCTCAGATGATCCCGCAGGTGAAGAAGCAAGATGTGGAGGTCCTGGGCTGGCGTGGTTACACATGGTCTATGTTTGTGAGGCCGGTTGGACGTACTGCCAAAATCTCTAAAATGATGTTGGAGGCGGCTTATGGTAGAGAAATTAACATTAAATTCTCTGGCAACAACTCTGGTGGATATTCCTGCAGTCAGTATGCCAATTGCATGCTCCCTCAAAACTTGAGGCATCTGAGGCATTGTAGTCCCCAGCCAAAGTTGCACCTGTGTAATGATCATGCTGTTTAATCAGCTTCTTGATATGCCACACCTTTCAGGTGGATGGATTATCTTGGCAAAGGAGAATTGCTGAATAACATCGATGTAAATAACATTTGAGTGAAATAAGCTTTTTGTGCAAATGTAACATTTCGGAGATATTTTATTTAACACTTTACATTTTACGTTTATATTTTTGTTCCGATAGTTTTCATTTAGAATGGCCCATTATCTAATGGGCAGGAACAGCGGCAGGGGGAAAATGACATCCGTTTGCACTCGAATAGAAAATGGAGACCGCTTTCCCACCAGTTAGTTTTTCAATGATGCCGGGTAGGCTACTTCAGTTTTATAGCGAAGCATTTGCTTAATATGAGCAGCTGAGAAATACATTTAGTAGCAGCTGGGATCCACCTCTTTTTACTGGCAACCATCAAAACTCTGCTTTCTATTGCATATAGAAATGTTTGGGCTTATATTAACGCTTATTTCACTCCACTCATCGACCACTGTTTTGAGGAGCATGCTCTCGAGAGCGATAGGGGATATTCCATCCATTACCCCTATATGCCATGTGCTCTTCAACCCATGTTCCTGCTTCAACCCAATGCTTTATTTGGGAAACCAAGTGAAATCTTTTCGGGAGCATTGATAGTAACATGTTTTCACAGCTCCTCTACGTCATGAGATATTCTGTTAATGTAATGTGTCAGCCAATTAAAAATGCCCTATTACTAGGTTATTCAAATACAAATTCACTTTAATTGTATGCTAACTCTGTAAGCCGCCCTGTGCGATCAATGAACCAACAGCATCGCCTAGGCCAATACGTGGATAGGAAGTTTGGAGTGTCACATAAGGTAACCAGTCCACACTCAAAGGCGAGTACTAGAAGTTGTTTAATTTTGGAGTATATGCTAGACCAATTATGTACCAAAGACATCTTAAATCAGTTTTATTTTATGTTTTTCTGCCATGTGTAATATGTGGTAGGCTATGTATTGTATAACAGCACAATTATTATTTTAATTCAGTTTTTTGGCCTATGCATAGGCATAAGCTCTAATATGCGTATGGGTGTTTTGAATTCATCCCCTTAGAAAGCGCTGTCCATTTCGTTGTGCTAGAATTTAAAACAACATCCACAGTGACCATGTTTTCCACTCAGTTTCAACTGTTGAACTTCTTTCTTCAAATTGATCAATCACAGTGAGGTGAGTTTTAAAAGCACATAATGTTTTGATGATAAGTGTTTGATGTGATTTTCAATTGTATTTGCATTGATGTCAGAGTGGTTAAAGCAGGGGTGTCAAACTCATTCCATGGAGGGCCTATTTTCTCCTGTTTTTACTGTATTTAAAAAAAAAGATATATATATTAAGCCCTTGACAAACAGGTGAGGGGAGATCCTTACTAATCAGTGACCTTAATTCATCAATCAAGTACAAGGGAGGCACTCAGCCCTCTGTGAAATGAGTTTGACACCTGTGGGTTAGAGGGACAATAGAGCGCTGAGGATCAGGCCATTAGCGACCTGGTGGTCGTTAGCGAATTGGGTACTACCAACGCATGTCCAGAGTGCACAGGAGAGGAGATTACCGGGACTCAATGGTCACGTGGAATTTTACTGCGGTCATGACTCATGACTGCCTGTGTGGCAGTAATACAGTCACCGCAACAGCCCTACTTGTGCGTCATTCATTAAATACTTGAAGTTGAAGTCAAATAGTTGACAAAATGTTCTTGAAAGACCCCGAA
This sequence comes from Salvelinus alpinus, assembly GCF_045679555.1. NCBI lineage: Eukaryota > Metazoa > Chordata > Actinopteri > Salmoniformes > Salmonidae > Salvelinus > Salvelinus alpinus. Next base: position 58,789,045 of record NC_092096.1, read on the forward strand.
AACTTTGGCTAAACTCTTTTGGCTCCCTCGTCGGTTCATGTAAACTTCTCGAAGCTCGAGTCTGTCTGAGCTTGGACCAGCTGTACTGTCGCTTCTAACACTTCCTTTATGTCCCTTATCAGACACACAAATAGAAAGAGTGTTAACATGGCATCTATGGAGGGGGGCCAGATATTAGCAGTGGATATGATGAAAGGAAGGCTGCAGTACATTAAACCATTTTGGGCTCTCCTCCTCTCTCTACTCTCTGGGCTAGATGTTTTAATAGCAAGCCATTTCAGGTCATTATATAGCGCTGTAAAATAAACAGCTGCTCCCATTCCACTTTGTTGAATAGGTTAAATAGTGACATGGTGCAAACAGCAGCTCTTTCGTCGTGGCGTAATTGAACAACATGAGACGCCGGTGGTCGGTGTAATAGTGGCTTGGCAAGGCTTTCCGTTGTGTTCATTGCTTTTTGTTTCCAATTAGCAACCACTCATGCAGCAGCAGCCAACACTATTTTAGAGGAACAGGCCCAGCAATTGAATTAAAAGCCTGACCCACTGATGAACGGAAATAAATCAATGGGTTTAAGAGGACACACCAACAGAGACTAGGTGGAAACGAGTTGGCTATTGTCACTCTCACGTGGCTATTGAATGAACTAGACCTCAGGGGTCTTTACATTTTTCTGAACCAGGAACCCCCTCCCACACACACCGGCGACCCACGGACCCAATCATATGTTAGCAAAAAAATATAATGTTCATGTCTAGTCTTATCATCAGGTTTCCCAGGTTGTAGTTCCCACTTGCTTTAAGGAGACCACCATCGTCCCAGTGCCCAAGAAAAACAAGGTGATATGCTCAAATGAAAATCGCCGCTGTCGCGCTCACCTCGGTCATCACGAAGTGCTCCGAGACGCTGGTCATCACCCATATCAAGGCCAACATGCCAGGCACACTGAACCCACTCCTATTTGCCTACCGCTCTAACAGATCCAAGGAAGATGCCATTTCCATTGCAATTTACACGACCGGAGTACAGTTTTGCTTTGCTTGTAAATGTTGCAATAAAACAAATACTAAGAGAATTTTTCAGCTCACAAGGAAAGTAGATTCAGAAGCTGTTCTGTGGGTAAGCATTGCTTACTGAGCTCACAGAGATGTACTGTATTTTCTTTGTGCAGAAATTTCAAGAAATATGATTTATCACAGATAATGTATTTCTCCCTGCATCTATTTGCATTTTTGTGAATAGAATCTTCTGGGATTGACTGCGCTGGGAGAATGTGACTACACTGCCAAGTTTGGCTACCCACAAGGGAATGGCTTATTTTTAGGCTAAGGGGGGGAATTAACAGGACTCAAACTCCTTGTGCTTGGGTATTCATTACTATGCTGTCTGCTTCAAACACATCCTCACACTGTCTATTGCTGTTCTTGCTAAACCGCGTCTGGACACCTTCAGGGACCACGGCGGTAAGACAGACCCAAAAGAAACACCTGGGGTTTTAATGGGACAGAAAGTGAGACACTTCCTAAGAGCCAGTCAGAGACAGAAAGATAACCGGCTGTATTGGGAGTTTGGTGTAGCACATAGCAGATCAATAGTGCCCTTTAAAATGTTGCACAACTTTAATTTTTTAACCTTTATTTAACTAGGTAAGTCAGTTTAGAAAAAAATCTTATTTACAATGATGGCCTACCGGGGAACAGTGGGTTAACCGCCTTGTTCAGGAGCAGGAACAGATTTTTACCTTGTCAGCTCGGGGATTCGATCCAGCAACCTTTTGGTTGGGCCAACGCTCTAACCACTAGGCTACCTACCTGCAGGCTCACTTTGTAGCTTTCGAGAATGATAGAGCACAGGATACTTATTTCCACTTAGCCAAACGCAACTACAAGCTACACATTTTGGGGCAGTCACGTACGATGACTCAACAGACAAGAAAAAGTCTGTTTCTCTACCATTTACTTCAAGAAATAAAAAAATGATCTCTCAATTAAACACGTTTTGTGTTATATTAGTGAGCTTTTGTTTCTTGCTCAGCATTGAGATTATAGACCTTAGATTTCCTGTAGAAATATATGGCCTCACCAATCAAATCGAGTAAAGCTAGCACATGCCTAAAGTAAGTGGATTAGGCCAGTGGGGATTGGTGAAAACAAAGGCATGGGGATGAACAGAGGCTCTTGTGAGTCTCCTTATACCCACAGTGTGAATAAGGGAAGACTAAGAGAGGAAGATGCATTTTTTGCCCTGTTTTAAGCAGTTAAGCTGCTTTCAGAGTCTTAGTTACGCTGTGTGGAACCTTAATAAGATATGGAAACTTTTGACAAGGCAGGAAAGCCGAGAACTACAATCCTATGTTGCCATTTTTCCATTGACAACAGGAGATTGAGGTGTATGTAGTGGTCAATGCAGTGAATATTAGCGTTAATTCCACTGTAATTGTATACCAAACAAAAAAACATTGATTTCAAAGTTTAACAAACCATACAACTCTATGCACAAGGACTACTTCAATCATTTTAACTGAAAATGTACAAACCCTTTTTTTTTGTGTCCACGCTTTCAAAAAAAGTTATTGACATTTACAGGATTGACTGACCTTCATGTCTTAAAGTATTGATGGACTGTCATTTCTCTTTGCTTATTTGAGCTGTTCTTGGTATTTTACCAAATCGTCTGTATACCAATCCTACCTTGTCACAACACAACTGATTTGCTCAAACACATTCAGAAGGAAATAAATTCCACAAATTAACTTTTCACAAGGCACATGTGTTAATTGATATGCATTCCAGGTGACTACATGATGAAGCTGGTTGAGAGAATGCCAAGAGTGTGCAAAGCTGTCATCAAAGCAAAGGGTGGCTACTTTGAAGAATCTCAAATACACTTTTTTGGTTACTACATGATTCCATATGTGTTATTTCATAGTTTTGATGTCTTCACTATTATTATACAATGTAGAAAATACAAAAAATTATGAAAAACCCGGGAATGAGGAGGTGTGTCCAAACTTTTGACTGGTACTTTAGGTGTTGAGAGCAGCACACTCGTAGAGGGACCAGTTTCTGATGTAAAAATAGTGAGGTAATGGACATCTATTTTTCGGACTTGTCAGGAAGGGTTCGACAGTGAAGTCAAGAAGCGCGCAACTGTCCTCTTCATAAATCTTAGCCAAAATAAATGTCAGGGAAAGCAGCATTGAAACTGAAGATGTGGCTAAATCCGACTAATTTATCTTGACGGGCTTCTGCTTCTATTGTAGTGGGATGACCTTAAGGTCTTCATAAAACAGACAAAGGGTTAGAGATGTCTAAGGCCTGCTAAATTACTTTCAAGACATACGAGTGGAGAAAGGTGGTGTGTGTGTGTGTGTGTGTGTGTGTGTGTGTGTGTGTGTGTGTGTGTGTGTGTGTGTGTGTGTGTGTGTGTGTGTGTGTGTGTGTGTGTGTGTGTGTGTGTGTGTGTGTGTGTGTGTGTGTGTGCGTGTGCATGATGGTGTTGAGGTGTCAGAGGTGAACATTTGGTCGTAATGGATGACTGCTGCCCAGTACCTTTTTTTTTTTAATTATCTCCTTCCCTTCGAATTGGAGGAAACACTGACAATTATTAATACAAGTTGTGCAAACTTTGGATCCTCGGGGGAGAATTCTTTGACTTTTAATGTCCCTCGTTTAATAAATTACAGCTCCCTTCTTGACAGGGACAATTTTTAACCCCCAGTCTGCACCAACGTCTGGGATACTGTCATTTTTCAGGAGCCGGTGACAGCCTTAGCCTGCATTGAAGTTTACTTTGTAATTTGCTGACGTTTCTCCTTCCCCCCCCTCTCATTCTTCCCCTGCCTCCTGCTTACAGATGTGACCAACTGTTCCACAATAGGTAAGACTCATTTTGTTATTTTTTCAACTTAATCCTCAACACTGAGATGTTTTTATATATAGATCGGCTTTATTTTTGCAAAAAGATTTGGGTTTCTATCTAATTAATTGTTGGCATCATTTCTAATGATGTTGGCATCATTTCTTATTTTATTTTTTTTATTTTTTTTACCCTACCAGCCCTCCCCCGATTGGAGTAAACTAACGGACAATATGTCTTCTACTGCTACTTACAGCTATTTTCTCTCACATATACAGTACATGTAGTTAACTAATTATACATACTGTATATTCATAATTGCCTCTTTCTGCAAGTGCTGGATTTTCACCCACAGTGGCCAATCCACCATTCATTCTTGTTTGAACTCCAACCCTCCGATGTCCATAGATTAACCCATCTTCCAAGTATAATACCATTTTGCTATTTCCTTTTGCAAACAGTGAGATATGTTTTAAGGGATCTCATTGGGGTCCACCTGTGTTTCCTGAATGCCTAAGTAAAGGAGGGAGTAGGGGCGCGGCTGTGTAGATCCTGCTGTTTGCTCAGGAAGGTATGCAACGCTTTGCAATCCTTCCCTTCATATTCCCACGTGTGAGTGCGCCGACTCACACAAGCTAGCTATTTCTGGCAGCCGGGTTGTGAGCTCTGCGCCATAAATTTGAAATGTATTCAAATGAGAGTCAAATGGCCCAGATTGTTCAAAGAGGATCTTGCAGTGTTGACTCTAGCAGGGAGCTGCGGTGTCTGTTTCCCAAGACAGAAACTATAGTAAGGGGCCCGGGCCAGGGAGAGAGATCTATCTCTGCCACCACTGGTGGTGAACATGTTCCCTGCCTCAGCTCCCTTTGTCCTCTCTACCACAAACCTCCATGTCACGACAGGAAGGCGCGATCGCCATGGCGATGACAGCTCTATGAGGACATCTTAGAATTGCACTCCCCAAAAATATATTATGATGCAGTTCATGGCCACTGAATATCTCAAGCTAGTGGGTGCATCACACTTCAAAGGAAGTGGTGTTTCGAAAGGATATTGTAACTTATAAACCACAACACGGTAGACCGTGTCATGTCATTGTCACATCATGAGGAGCGACACACCACAAGTATTTCAATTCCTTTCAAGGTCAAATGTCATTATTTTCTGTCATTTTGAAGTAAATAATATAATTGAATTGTAGAGTATGTCAACTGGGGTCCGCAATTATTGACACCCATGATAAAGATGGTCGATAATGACTGTATAACATAAATAATAAAAAAAAAAAAATATATATATATATATATATCTATATATATATATATATATATATATATATATCTATATATATATACTGTATATATATTTGAATTATTTATATTAGTTTAAAATCATATATATATATAATAGAAATAATCAGATTATGATGTGATACTGTACTCGTGTTCCAGAGTATCACGTCATACAGTACAATAGGAAGTAGTATAGTAGTGTAACCTTTAACTATGGTCCCTGTTGAGCAGACATCGACTACAGTGGAGATAAGACAGCCGTCTACTCAGCCGTGACTATCGCTCACTGGGATGACACAATTAGCCTGTTGACTGAACAGTATGGGTACACTCACTGAGCCTGGTTCCTCGGTGCATACAGCCCAGCAACAGAATCTAAGGCTGCACCGGTATGGTAGGGGTCAGATACATGATTGAATCCCCCATAGCAGGGCCCTAAACCTGGACAGCATGAGCCATCAACACCCCTATTGCTCACAGCAAGGTTGTTTAGAGGGGAAAATCAATCACCTCATCCACAAGCTAGGAGGGAGGGAAGTGGTCAACGGAGAAAAATTTGGAAATGGACGGTCACTACCTTCCCATAGCATGCTAACCTATTTTTAGCTTAGCCCCCCTTAATAGTACATGTTAAATGCTCTCTTCAAATTAGCATTCCTGCAATAAGCGTTAGCATCCATATAAGCTTGAATGTAAACATTTAAGGAGAGAAGTCACCTCATGGTGTAATTGAAAACAACGCCACTCCGCCTGCCACTGGTAACCAGTCGGAGCATCTGCAAGAACTGTTCTGGTTCGGCCCTCATTGTTTGAGAGGCAGGCAGCAGTGAGCGACTGACTGACTGCTCGGAGGAGAAAACCCCTGGCTAGCCGGGAATAATAAGTACCCGCGGGAGGCCGACAGATGGACATTTACAGAGAGCCTTGCTGGTAGACTGAGAATCTGTCAAACAGCACGCCAGGCATCTGCGGGTCTTGCGTCTCCAGATTCACGTCCACTATGGCAGAAAGATAGGAGTCCTCTTTGGTGAACTGAGCAGGAAGGAAGCCTAATGGTCTTTATTTATGCCCTGTTTTCCATGATTAAAGGTTAGAGACAAATATACATTTTGCTCATTATTACGGATACGTGTTTTGGACACGTGTGACATATTGAGAATAATACATAATGCACGAATTGATTGATTAATAATGATAATCATCTGAATAGTTACAAAATGTAATTGTGTTAAAATTGGGACAATGCAATCCCTTTATACTAACAAAACAATGTAGTAATGTTGTTTGGGCATAGTTACTGAGGATGTGTTACCATGTACCGTGTACTTATTAACCTGTACAGACCTCTTTGAACTGATCATTCATTGACGTAACTACCTTCCAGTCTCTTCTCAGAAGTGTAATGTAATATATATTGCCTTCAGAAAATGTTCATACACCTTGACTTATTCCACATTTTGGTGTGTTACAGCCTGAATTAAAAATTGATAAAATAAAATAATAAATCACCCATCGACACAATAACCCATAATGACAAAGTGAAAAAAAATTTTTTGAAATGTTTGCAAATTTATTTAAATTAAATGCAGAAATATGCCAGTTACAATAGTATTCACACCCCTGAGTCAACACTTTGTAGAAGCACCTTTGGCAGCGTATACAGCTGTGAGTCTTTCTGGGTAAGTCTCTATGAGCTCTGTACATCTGGATTGTACAATATTTCCCCATTATTATTTTTTAAATACTTCAAGCTCTGTCAAGTTGATTGTTGATCATTGCTAGACAGCCATTTCCATGTCTTGCCATTGATTAAAGCCGATTTAAGCCAAAACTTTAATTAACTAGGCCACTCAGGAACATTCAATGTCGTCTTGGTAAGCAACTCCAGTGTATATTTGGCCTTGTGTTTTAGGTTATTGTTCTACTGAAAGGTGAATTAATCTCCCAGTGTCTGTTGGAAAGTAGACTGGACCAGGTTTCCTCTAGGATTTTGCCTGTGCTTATAGCTGTCTTCTGTTTCTTTTTATCCGAAAAAATTCCCTAGTTCTTGCCGATGACCCATAACATGATGCAGCCACCACCATGCTTGAAAATATGAAGAGTGGTACTCAGTGATGTGTTGTTGAATTTGTCCCAAACATAACAACAACAAAACAAAATTGCCACATTTGTTGCAGTATTACTTAAGAGCCTTTTTGGAAACATCGTGCATGTTTTGGGAATATTTTTATTCCGTACAGGCTTCCTTCTTTTCACTCTTGTCATTTAGGTTACTATTGTGGAGTACCTACAATGATGTTGATCCATCCTCAGTTTTCTCATATCACAACCATTCAACTCTAACTGTTTTAAAATCCCCATTGGCCTCATGGTGAATTCCCCGAGCAGTTTCCTTCCTCTACGGCAACCGAGTTAGGAAGGACAGCTGTATCTTTTTAGTGACTGGATGTATTAATACGACCATCCAAAGTGTAATTAATAACTTCACCATGCTCAAAGGGATATTCACCATCTGCTTTTTTTTTTACTCATCTACCAATTGGTGCCCTTCTTTACGAGGCATTCAAAAACATTCCTGGTCTTCTGTGCTTGAAATTCACTACTCGATTGAGGGACCTTACGGATAATTGTATGTGTGGGGTACAGGGATGGGTTAGTCATTAACAAATCATGTTAACCACTATTATTGAACACATGAGTCCATGCAACTTATTATGTAACTTGTTAAGCATATTTTTACTCCTGAACTTATTTAGGCTTACCATTGCAAAGGGGTTGAGTACTTATTGACTCAAGACATTTCAACTTTTAATTGTTTATTCATTTCCAAAATGCTCGACAGGGTATTGTATGTAGATCAGTGACACAAAATCTAAATGTAATACATGTTAATTACAGGCTGTAACACATCAATGTGGAAAAAGTAAAGGGGTCTGAATACTTTCTGAAGGCACTGTATTTTCTGGTCTTGTAGAAACAGTCATTTTCAGATTAAGGTCTGTCATTTTGAAGCAAAAAATATATCCCTGTATCAATCTCACTCGACTTTCAATTTTTACAAATTAGTTGTAATCTTTTCATTGACGTTTACTGTGTTTGTCCATGTGCGAAGTTGGATAGAGATGTCAGGAGTTTGGGTATGTCCTTGAGCAGACAGTTCCAAATATATCTCTGCCAATGAGTCACACACACCAGGTGATGCTCCAGAATTTTCATCATCATGGCAGCGTACTGTCCCGTTTCACTTGTCTCTCCTTTATTTCCGCCATCTGCACTTGTGTCTTCCTCCCAACACTATATACCAAGTCAAAAGCATGCGCCTGTCTTTGCCTAATCCTTGAAGCTCCATCCTTTGAATACACATTGAAAACGTCTGGCATTCAAAAGGCCTACTACTTTTTTTCATATGCACTTCAATGAGAAGCTAAAGGAAAGAATGGCAATGAGGTGAGAGTACAGAGAATTCCTCTTTGTTCGCTCCACAGTGAGTGAAAATAGCACCTTCAGTTCTTTCGACAAGCTGCGCGACGGTTATTATTGTATTATGCCTTGCAGGCTTTTCATTCAGATAGAAACTGTGGCATGCTTGATCAGTGTTTCAGCGAGCGGTGGCAAAGGAAAGTGATTGTCGGCTGCCGGGATAAGCAAACACCATTACATTGTTAAATTCTATAAATAGGTGACAGATGCGATTTGCAAATGGTGCGTTTCTCTAATGTGTGTCGGGAGCTGTTTGCGCACCGAATATCTCAGTGAAAGGTCATTCTTAACCACTTAATGTTCAGATTTATGTAACATCGTTCTGGAATGAAAATTACCTCAAAATTGTACTTTTTTCAGGAGAAGGTGCCACAGGTAGATAACTGCCATTAGAGTTTCTACCGATGGGGTGATCCCTCACGAAACCAGGACAAACATTTTTTTTTTTATCATGAAACGTAATCCACAGAATGTTCCTCTGGAGGAAGGATTGTTATATTTGACATTTGTATCTAAAAGCATAATTGAGAAATAATTAATCAAAGTTGGCATATTTATGACATTTTGACTTTACCCAGGCCTCCTTTAAGGCTCATCTATAGATGCTACGAAGCAAAATTTGGTGGCATATGAAGCTTTACTGCTTAATCTGTAATATGAGTAGTATTTTGTTTTCAATAACAATTTTCTTACATGAATTTTATGAATATTGGAAAATGTAAACATTCATATTTAGACCACCATTTTTGATTTGGCTAATTGTTCAATATATTATTGAACATAATATACTCTAAGTATCATGACACAAGGCGAGACCCAGATGCAGACACAGGAGGCAGATGGTTGGAGTCTTAAAATGTTTATTAATCCAAAAGGCCTAGGCAAGAGAATGGTTGTGGACAGGCAAAAGGTCAAAACCAGATCAGAGTCCAGGACGTACAGAGTGGCAGACAGGCTCGTGGTCAAGGCAGGCAGAATGGTCAAGTAGGTGGGTACAGAGTCCAGAAACAGGCAATGGTCAAAACCTGGAGGACTAGAAAAAGGAGAATAGCAAATAACAGGAGAACGGGAAAAACGCTGTTTGACTTGGAAAAACATACAAGACGAACTGGCACAGAGAGACAGTAAACAGATTTTCAGCGACAGGGGGTGGAGACAATCACAAAGACAGGTGAAACAGATCAGGGCGAGACACTAAGGGCATATCAAAGTTCCGGATTGGGATCTCTGCTAGTTTTAACTGGCATAAAATTTGTTTTAAATGCCATTATTTGAATGTATTGTTGAACATAATATACTGTACCGGCATATCAAAGTTCCAGAGTGGGATCAAATCAAATCAAATTTATTTTATATAGCCCTTCGTACATCAGCTAATATCTCAAAGTGCTGTACAGAAACCCAGCCTAAAATCCCAAACAGCAAGCAATGCAGGTGTAGAAGCACGGTGGCTAGGAAAAACTCCCTAGAAAGGCCAAAACCTAGGAAGAAACCTAGAGAGGAACCAGGCTATGAGGGGTGGCCAGTCCTCTTCTGGCTGTGCCGGGTGGAGATTATAACAGAACAAGGCCAAGATGTTCAAATGTTCATAAAAGACCAGCATGGTCAAATAATAATAATCACAGAAGTTATCGAGGGTGTAGCAAGTCAGCACCTCAGGAGTAAATGTCAGTTGGCTTTTCATAGCCGGTCATTAAGAGTATCTTTACCGCTCCTGCGGTCTCTAGAGAGTTGAAAACAGCAGGTCTGGGACAGGTAGCACGTACGGTGGACAGGTCAGGGTTCCATAGCCGCAGGCAGAACAGTTGAAACTGGAACAGCAGCAAGGCCAGGTGGACTGGGGACAGCAAGGAGTCATCATGCCCGGTAGTCCTGGCACATGGTCCTAGGGCTCAGGTCCTCTGAGAGAGAGAAAGAAAGAGAGAAGGAGAGAATTAGAGAGAGCATACTTAAATTCACATAGGACACCGGATAAGACAGGAGAAGTACTCCAGATATAACAAACTGACCCTAGCCCCCCGACACATAAACTACTGCAGCATAAATACTGGAGGCTGAGACAGGAGGGGTCAGGAGACACTGTGGCCCCATCCGATGATACCCCCGGACAGGGCCAAACAGGAAGGATATAACCCCACCCACTTTGCCAAAGCACAGCCCTCGCACCACTAGAGGGATATCTTCAACCACCAAATTACAATCCTGAGACAAGGCCGAGTATAGCCCACAAAGATCTCCGCCACGGCACAAACCAAGGGGGGGCTCCAACCTTGGGATCTCAGCTAGTTTTAACTGGCATTACTTATGATTATGACACACAGAGTGTCTCCACATTTGCCAGTTTATTAGGAATGGTGGGATTCACACACCAACTGAAACTAAAATAAAAACTACAATTGGAAAAACTATTTAGTAAACTTAAAGAAAATAATTAAGAAAAAATATATATTATCAGTCAGAAAAGACAAAGCGCCATATGGGATTATTTTGAGTACATTAATTACTAGAAAGGATAAAAGCATTGTGGTGTCAGAAGATGGCAGTATGTGTGGAACAGAGGTTCAAGGGAAAAAATACAACCAACCTCAAAGTTAATCTGAACAGCACCCACAAATCATTTCAGGATAAAGACAAGGTGAGACAGCTATCATTTTATTTGGGGATTTCGGTCAGGATTCGACTCCTGGCATCAAATGAACATACATAAGCTGTGGAAAATGTGTAGAAAGGCAGGACATTTGCATAAAAACTGAATATTTTCTCTTCGGTCAATGGCATAGTGTGTGGAATTGCAGAAAATAGTCTTAAAAACTGCACATTTTTCTCTCTGTCAAAAAGAAGGGTGGGAACAGTTTGCGGTCGCTGTGAGGTGGAGGTTTGTTACTATGCCAATAAATTACAATATCCATCCGGACCTTTGCCACCTAGAACATTTTTGTGAAGGACCATCTCAAATAGTACATGAGTACCCCTGCTATAGGCCTATAACACAAATGTATCCTAGCCTCCCGTTTATAAGGCTACTTTCTGTCCATAACACTGAAACTAAATCTGAAGCTAAATCAAACAAAAACTGGAAAAAAAAATGTATATAAAAAAACGTCAAACTGAAACTGAATAAAAACTACTAAATCAGGTCTGAAAACTAACTGAAACTAGTCTGAATTTCAAATAAAAATGTAAAAACTAAAATAAATAAAATCTATTAGAAAATCACAATTATAAGAACCTTGTCTTACACACACACACACACACACACACACACACACACACACACACACACGCATACACTTGTCCCCGCAAGTGGGGCTGCTGTTTCTAACAGATGGCTCGTCTTTAACTTTATCGGAAACAACGATGTCACCGGCAGACGCGATAAGTTGTCTCAGTGCCTGGGGAGAGTAACATCCATCAGTAGCTAACAGCATATGGTGAAGGCACATTAAGGGCTCCCTCTCTGTTGTTCCTTCTATATCTTTCTCTATGAGTGTATCTGGTCCTGCGTCCAGGCCTCAGATCCACACTTCACAAGACAGAGAAGGGGAAGCACCAAGCACCGGATTCCAAGCTTTGGTCCCTTTGCCGGGATTTAATTACATTTTTTGCCAATGGGGAACTTTTAGAGAACACACTGAACTGAGCCAAAGTTATTTGCTGGACACAGTTTGTTGCGATGCCACAACCAGAATACAAAACCACATTGTTACATTTGACCTTAATTTAACTAGGCAAGTCAGTTAAGAACAAATTGTTATTTTCAATGACGGCCAAGAAACAGTGGGTTAAGCTGCATTGTTCACAAGCAGAACGACAGATTTTTACCTTGTCAGTTTGGGGATTCAATCTTGCAACCTTTCGGTTACTAGTCCAACGCTCTAACCACTAGGCTACCTGCGCCGAATACAACAGGCCGTGAAATGCTTACTTACAAGCACTTAACCAACAATGCATGAAGTAAAAAGTAAAATAAAAATTAACACAATAAAATAACAATACTGGGGCAGGTTAGTCGAGGTAATTTGTACATGTAGGTAGGGTTAAAGGGACTATGCATAGATGATAAACAGTGAGTAGCTGCAGGGGGGGTCAATGTAAATAGTCCGGTTGGCCATTTGATTTAATTGTTCAGCAGGCTTATGGCTTGGGGGTAGAAGCTATTAAGGAGCCTTTTGGACCTAAATTTGGCGCTCCAGTACCGCATTCAGTGCTGTAGCAGAGAGAACAGTCTATGACTTGGGTGACTGGAGTCTTTGACAATTTTTCAGGGCCTTCCTCTGACACCGCATGGTATATAGGTCCTGGATGGCAGGAAGCTTGGCCCCAGTACTGGGCCTACTGGGCCGTATGTACTACCCTCTGTAGTGCCTTACGGTTGGATGCCGAGCAGTTGCCAAACCATGTGGTGATGCAACCGGTCAGGATGCTCTCGATGGTGCAACTGTAGAACTTTTTGAGGATCTGGGGACCCATGCCAAATCTTTTCAATCCCTTGAGGGGGAAAATGTGTTGTTATGCCCTCTTCATGATTGTCTTGTGTGTTTGGACCATGATAGTTTGTTGGTGATGTGGGCACCAAGGAACTTGAAACTCTCGACCCACTCCACTACAGCCACGTCGATGTGAATGGGGCCGTGTTCAGCCCTCCTTTTCCTGTAGTCCACGATCATCTCCTTTGTCTTGCTCACGTTGAGGGAGAGGTTGTTGTCCTGGCACCGCACTTCCAAGTCACTGATCTCCCCCTTATAGAACGTCTCATTGTTGTCGGTGATCAGGCCTACCACTGTTGTGTCGTCAGCAAACATAATGATGGTGTTGGAGTCGTGCTTGGCATGGGTGAACAGGGAGGACAGGAGGGGACTAAGCACGCACCCCTGAGTGGCACCCGCGTTGAGGATCAGCACGCCAGACGTGTTGTTGCCTACCCTTATCACCTGGGGACAGCACATCAGCAAGTCCAGGATCCAGTTGCAGAGGGAGGTGCCCAGTCACATAGTCCTTAGCTTAGTGATGGGCTTTGTGGGCACTATGGTGTTGAACGCTGAGCTGTAGTCAATGAACAGCATTCTCACATACCGTTGAAGTCGGAAGTTTACATACACCTTAGCCAAATACATTCAAACTCAGTTTTTCATAATTCCTGACATTTAATCCTAGTAAACATGCCCTGTTTTAGGTCAGTTAGGATCACCACTTTATTTTAAGAATGTGAAATGTCAGAATAATAGTAGAGGGAATTGTTTATTTCAGGTTTTATTTCGTTCATCACATTCCCAGTGGGTCAGAAGTTTACATACACTCAATTAGTATTTGGTAGCATTGCCTTTAAATTGTTTAACTTGGGTCAAACGTTTCAGGTAGCCTTCCACAAGCTTCCCACAATAAATTGGGTGAATTTTGGCCCATTCCTCCTGACGGTGTCACGCCCTGACCTTAGACATCCTTATTTGTTCTCTATGTTTGGTTGGGTCAGGGTGTGACTCGGGTGGGAAAATCTATGCTTTCTATTTCTTTGTTATTTTGACGAGTGTGGTTCCCAATCAGAGGCAGCTGTCTATCGTTGTTTCTGATTGGGGATCATATATAAGTTGTGATTTACCGTTTGAGTTTTGTGGGGTGTTATTTTCTGTTTAGTGTCTGTGCCTGACAGAACTGTTCGCGGTCAAATTTGGATTTGTTATTTTGGTTTGAGTGTTTCTTATAAATAAATATCATGAACATTTTCCACACTGCGCTTTGGTCCTTTGGTTCTTCCTTCCACCGATGACGAGCGTTACAGACGGAGCTGGTGTAACTGAGTCAGGTTTGTAGGCCTCCTTGCTCGCACACGTTTTTTCAGTTCTGCTACATATTTTCTATAGGATTGAGGTCAGGGCTTTGTGATGGCCACTCCAATACCTTGACTTTGTTGTCCTTAAACAATTTTTCCACAACTTTGGAAGTATGCTTGGGGGTCATTGTCCATTTGGAAGACCCATTTGCGACCAAGCTTTAACTTCCTGACTGATGTCTTGAGATATCCACATAATTTTCCTCCCCCATGATGGCATCTGTTTTGTGAAGTGCACCAGTCCATGCTGCCACAAAGCACCCCCACAACATGATGCTGCCACCCCCGTGCTTCACAGTTTGGATGGTATTCTTCGGCTTGCAAGTCTCCCCCGTTTTCCTCCAAACATAGCGATTGACATTATGGCCAAACAGTTCTATTTTTGTTTCATCAGACCAGAGGACATTTCTCCAAAAAGTACGATCTTTGTCCCCATGTGCAGTTGCAAACCGTAGTCTGGCTTTTTTATGGTGGTTTTGGAGCAGTGGCTTCTTCCTTGCTGAGATGTTCTTTCAGGTTATGTCGATATAGGACTCGTCTTTCTGTGGATATAGATACTTTTGTACCTGTGTTCTCCAGCATCTTCACAGGGTCCTTTGCTGTTGTTCTGGGATTGATTTGCACTTTTCGCACCAAAGCACGTTCTTCTCTAGGAAACAGAATGCTTCTTCTTCCTGAGCGGTATGATGGCTGGGTGGTCCCATGGTGTTTATACTTGCGTACTATTGTTTGTACAGATGGACGTGGTACTCTCAGGCATTTGTAAATTGCTCCCAAGGATGAACCAGACTTGTGGATGTCTACAATTTTTTTTCTGAGGTCTCGGCTGATTTTTTTAGATTTTCCCATGATGTCAAGCAAAGAGGCACTGAGTGTAAAGGTAGGCCTTGAAATACATCCCCAGGTACACCTCCAATTGACTTAAATGATGTCAATTAGCCTATCAGAAGCTTCTAAAGCCATGACATCATTTTCTGGAATTTTCCAAGCTGTTTAATGGCACAGTCAACTTAGTGTATGTAAACTTCTGACCCACTGGAATTGTGATACAGTGAAATAATCTGTCTCTAAACAATTGTTGCAAAAATTACTTGTGTCATGCACAACGTAGATGTCCTAACCGACTTGCCAAAACTATAGTTTGTTAACAGGAACATTTTGGAGTTGTTGAAAAACAAGTTTTAATGACTCCAACCTAAGTTTATGTAAACTTCCGACTTCAACTGTAGGTGTTTATTTTGTCCAGGTGGGAAAGGGCAGTGTAGAGTGCGATTGAGATTGCGGCATCTGTGGATCTGTTGGGGCGGTATTGGAATTGGAGTGGGTCTAGGGTTTCCGGGATGATGGTGTTGATGTGAGCCATGACCAGCCTTTCAAAACACTTCATGGCTACCGACGTGAGTGCTACGAGGCGGTAGTCATTTAGGCAGGTTACCTTCACTTTCTTGGGCACAGGGACTATGGTGGTCTGCTTGAAACATGTAGGTATTACAGACTCGGTCAGGACGAGATTGATTGCTTCCTTCCCACTTATTGCATCAGCATTAGGGAAGTATGCTGGTGTTGTTTACCATCATCCATTATGCATTTGATTCCATAGTGTGCAACATGGTTGACTCTTCCAAGTTGCTCTGTATTCCCAGACCCAAGACATGGAATTGAAGTCGCCCCCACCTCAAACAGGCAACCTCTATCCCTCATGGTCACCCTGCCTCAGCATTCAAGGCCAGACACATTGCAATATAGGGCTGTGCTGTGTAACCCCCTAGGGCACCACCCACTCGGCACTGGAGCTGAATTCCCTGACATAGATTACATTAACTCCCAATTTAGACTCATTGTCTTTAAACATGCCCGTAAGGCGCTATTTTAATCACCACGCCGCTTTTAATGTTCCTTTCCTCCATTCCTCGCCACTTTTGTTGATGTGTCATCTAGTCCACCCTCTGACTTGTCTTTTATGCTAGTGTGTTTAATCATTTAATTTTCATTCATGCCATGTTAAGAATGTGCTCCAATCGAAAATGCTCTCTTTCCGATATGTCACAGCAAGGATTCTCTAGCTCTTTAGTTCCCCAGCCATCTCTGTATTGTTAATCCAGAGTTCTTTAATTAGTCACATTAATTAACTGGTCTTCAAAAGTAGTATTTCTTTGTGCCTTTATATATCGGCCATTAAACCAAACATTGACAGTCAAAGAACTGACCAAAAAAAATAAAAAATCTGTTGTGCAAAAGGTTGTGGCATTCGTTTTATATCATGCTGTCAATAAGTCATGCAGAAGAATGAAGTAACAAGACACGATATAGAGACACCAGTCACATTTCATTCAAGATTACTGACCAATCGTCATCTCTGAGTGCAATAGCTGAATAGACAGCCATGTTTAATCCTAATACTGAAAGCATAGCCTCATCTTTGGCACGTCTTTCTGACACATGAATACAAACCAACAGTTTTCTGGCAGGACTTAGGAGGTTGACGACCATTGGACAGAATCCACCCCTTGCTCCCTGAAGGTCAAATGTCAGAGGTTTTTGTGTTTCCCATCCATCTGCCATTCTGGCTCTGATTCTGGCACATAGGCTGGATGTTCTTTTGGCCAGGCGGAATGCTTCATGTGTGGCCAAGCCGAGACATTCTGGCTCCAATGATACCCCAGTCTGATGCGTTTTGCCTGTATATGTAACTTCCACTCCCAACTTGGTCAAAGCCCGATGTAAGCCTAATCAACCTTAGTTTTGAAAAACGGTGTTTTTTTTTTGTTTTTTTTAGATGTAGATGTGAAGGTGTCACGTTCCTGACCTATTTTTATGTTATTTTGATTATGTTTAGTTGGTCAGGGCGTGAGTTGGGGTGGGCATTGTATGTTGTGTGTGTTTTGGTTAGTCTATGGGTGTTGTATGTGTATGGGATAGAGTATTGTTAGGTTGTCTAGTCATGTCTATGGCTGCCTGGATTGGGTCTCAATCAGAGACAGCTGTCATTCATTTGTCTCTGATTGGGAGCCATATTTAAGGTAGCCATAGGCAGTAGGCTTTTGTGGGTAGTTGTCTTGTTTAACGTTTGTTGCTTGTCTGTGCACTACGTTTATTAGCTTCACGGTCGTTTATTGTTTTGGTAGTTTGTAGGTGTTTTTGTTTCATGTTCATCTTCGTTCATTTATTAAAAGAAGATGGCTTATTTTCCTCATGCTGCGTTTTGGTCCGAATCTCTTCCACACGATCGTGACAGAACTACCCACCACAACAGGATCAAGCAGCGTGAGCGGAACCAACAACAGCGGCAAAGTAAACAGGACTCATGGACATGGGAGGATGTTTTGGACGGTAAAGGTTGCTACACATGGGAGGAGATCCTGGCTGGAAGGGATCGCCTCCCATGGGAACAGCTGGAGGCACTGAGGAGAGCAGAGGCTACCGGAGTGAAGAACCGGAGTTATGAGGGGACGCGTCTTGCACGGAAGCCTGAAAAGCCCGTGAGTAACACCCAAAAATTTCTTGGGGGGGGGCTAAAGGGGAGTGTGGCGAAGCCGGGTTGGATACCTGAGCCAACTCCCCGGGCTTGCCGTGGAGTGAGAGAGCGTCGTACTGGTCAGACACCGTGTTATGCGGTAAAGCGCACGGTGTCCCCAGTACGCGTGCTTAGCCCAGTGCGGGCTATTCCACCTTACCGCACTGGCAGGGCTACGGGGACCATTCAACCTGGTAAGGTTGGGGAGGCTCGGTGCTCAAGAGCACGTGTCCTCCTTCACGGTCCGGTATATCCGGCGCCACCTTCCCACCCCAGCTCAGTACCACCAGTGCCTACACCACGCACCAGGCTTCCAGTGCATCTCCAGAGCCCTGTTCCTCCTCCACGCACTCTCCCTATGGTGCGTGTCTCCAGCCCAGTGCCTCCAGTTCCGGCACCACGCACCAAGCCTCCTGTGCGTCTCCAGAGCCCTGTACGCACTGTTCCTTCTCCCCGCACTCGCCCTGAGGTGCGTGCCCTCAGCCCGGTACCTCCAGTTCCGGTACCACGCACCAGGCCTAGAGTGCGCCACGAGAGTCCAGTGTGCCCTGTTGTTGTTCCCCGCACTAGCCTGAAGGTGCGTGTCCTTAGCCCGGTACCTCCAGTTCCGGTACCACGCACCAGGCCTACAGTGCGTCTCAGCCGGCCAGAGTCTGCCGTCTGCCCAGCGGCGCCTGAACTGCCCGTCTGCCCAGCGGCGCCTGAACTGCCCGTCTGCCCAGCGGCGCCTGAACTGCCCGTCTGCCCTACGCCGTCTGAACTGTCCGTCTGCCATGAGCCTGCAAAGCCGCCCGTCTGCCATGAGCCTGCAAAGCCGCCCGTCTGCCATGAGCCTACAGAGCCGTCCGCCAGACAGGAGCCGCTAGAGCCGTCCGCCAGACAGGAGCCGCTAGAGCCTTCCGCCAGACCGGATCAGCCAGAGCCTTCCGCCAGACCGGATCAGCCAGAGCCTTCCGCCAGACCGGATCAGCCAGAGCCTTCCGCCAGACCGGATCAGCCAGAGCCTTCCGCCAGACCGGATCAGCCAGAGCCTTCCGCCAGACCGGATCAGCCAGAGCCTTCCGCCAGACCGGATCAGCCAGAGCCTTCCGCCAGACCGGATCAGCCAGAGCCGTCAGCGAGCCATGACCAGCCAGAGCCGTCAGCGAGCCATGACCAGCCAGAGCCGTCAGCGAGCCATGACCAGCCAGAGCCGTCAGCCAGCCATGACCAGCCAGAGCCGTCAGCCAGCCATGACCAGCCAGAGCCGTCAGCCAGCCATGACCAGCCAGAGCCAGCCAGCCAGGATCCGCCAGCCAGCCCGGAGCTGCCGTCGCTCAGCCCGGAGCTGCCGTCCCTCAGCCCGGAGCTGCCGTCCCTCATCCCGGTGTTGCCCCTTATCCCGGTGCTGCCCCTTATCCCGATGCTGCCCCTTCAGTTAGGTGGGTTTAGTTGGAGGGTGGTCATTGGGGGGGGGATACGGAAGCGGGGAGTGACTATGGTGGTGTGGGGACAGCGTCCAGAGCCGGAGCCACCACCGTGGACAGATGCCCACCCAGACCCTCCCCTAGACTTTTGGTGGTGCGTTCGGAGTATGCACCTTGAGGGGGGGGTTATGTCACGTTCCTGACCTATTTTTATGTTATTTTGATTATGTTTAGTTGGTCATGGCGTGAGTTGGGGTGGGCATTGTATGTTGTGTGTGTTTTGGTTAGTCTATGGGTGTTGTATGTGTATGGGATAGAGTATTGTTAGGTTGTCTAGTCATGTCTATGGCTGCCTGGATTGGGTCTCAATCAGAGACAGCTGTCATTCATTTGTCTCTGATTGGGAGCCATATTTAAGGTAGCCATAGGCAGTAGGCTTTTGTGGGTAGTTGTCTTGTTTAACGTTTGTTGCTTGTCTGTGCACTACGTTTATTAGCTTCACGGTCGTTTATTGTTTTGGTAGTTTGTAGGTGTTTTTGTTTCATGTTCATCTTCGTTCATTTATTAAAAGAAGATGGCTTATTTTCCTCATGCTGCGTTTTGGTCCGAATCTCTTCCACACGATCGTGACAGAAGGCTTTTTGTTGTTAATGGGTATCATTGCTTTTGAAATGAAAAATATATTGTGGTACAGGGATCGTAGACGAAAGGGGTCACCATTTACTGTAGTGGGGAAATATTTATCATATAAGCGTAATATAGAGACCTCACATACGACTTGTAGGCGATCCAGTGACCTCTATACCAGGCGGTGTCAGAAGATTTCAAAGACTCCAGCCACCCAAGCCATGGACTGTTCTCTCTGCTACCGCATGGCAAACGGTACCAGTGCACCAAGTCTGGAACCAACAGGACCCTGAACAGCTTTACCCCCAAACCTTAACACTGCTTAATAAGACTGCTAAATAACTAATCAAATAACACTGACTGTGCACACACACTTGACTCTATCCACACACTCACACATACACTGAACAAAAATGTGAATGCACAATGTAAAGTGTTGGTCCCATGTTTCATGGGCTGAAATAAAAGATCCCAGACATTTTCCATTCACACAAAAAAACATATTTCTCTCAAATTTGTTAACATCCCTGTTAGTTAGCATTTCTCCTTTGCCAAAATAATCCATCCCCCTGGCAGGTGTGGCATATCAAGAAGCAGATTAAACACAGGATTACTACACAGGCGCTCCTTGTGCTGGGGACAATGACGGGCCAATCTAAAATGTGCAGTTTTGTCACACAAAACAATGCCACAGATGTTTCGAGTTGAGGGAGCGTGCAATTTGCATACTGACTGCAGGGGTGTCCACCAGAGCTTGTGCCAGAGAATTGAATGTTAATTTCTCTACCATAAGGTGCCACCGACGTCGTTTTGGAGAGTTTGGCATACGTCCAACCGGCCTTACATCTGAAGACCATGTGTATGGGCGAGCCATTTTCTGACATCTTCCATGGCCTGCGTACACACCCATTGAGTGTGTTTTGAAATGCTCTGGATTGACATGTACGACAGTCTGTTCCAGTTCCCGTTCATATCCAGCAACTTCGCACAGCCATTGAAGAGGAGTGGGACAACATTCCACAGGCCACAATCAACAGCCTGATCAACTCTATGCGAAGGAGATGAGTCACACTGCATGAGGCAAATGGTGGTCAGAACAGATACTAACTGGTTTACTGATCTACGCCACTACCTTTGTTTTAGGTATGCCATGACTGTCCTGGTGTGATCCAAATGGGCAGATCAGGGTTAGAGTGAATAAACTTCCACCAGACGCTCTCTCACCCACAGAGGGGAGGAGGGAACTGGTGTGGGGGTTTTGACACCTCACACCCTGTCGGAAATTTAAGTTAGAAGAAGACTCTCTCCCTCCCTCTTCAAATGCGCATAGGAATGTGCCTTTGTTTCACAGACAGTCTTCCCGCCGAAACTCTTTCTAAAGCGAATAATGGAAAAATATTTCAAACATAAGAACGTGGGGAATGGTCAGTGGGGAGCTATATAAAAATAATGTCATATTAGTTTTTATTTTGTCATGTCATTAAAAAAGGCATGGACGAAATACTGTAACTTGGAAAGTATATCCCCTTTATCTGTCAAGTGTTCATCCTTAACATTGTATATGAACAATTATGAAAGTACTTTTGTTAAGATAGGAATGTGATTTGAAGAGGTATAAGAGAATATATCTCCTATAAACTGTGCATAGTAAATAGCCACGCCCCGATTGAGGTCAGAGAGCGTCTCAGACTGATGGAACCGTCCCCTTTGACCAGAGTGCATAAAGGCTTGGGAGAGAAATCAACCTTTAGACCAGGAAATGTGGTACAGATGATTAGCTGTCTTCGGTCAAATATCTAGAAAGCGAATCTAAGTGAGACTATCCTACTATGCTCATCACCAATGGGAACCATCGACACGGCTGGCTAGCTATCTTCCGGAGTGAACAACAGTAGAAGACGGAAAAGGGGAGACACCTTTTGGTTGCTGAAAGGCCAGCAACCTTCCTAAGGAGGGCTGGTTCCGACAGAGATAAACAGCGATTTCTTATTCCAAACGGGCGGCAGTTTGTGTGCAAACTATATGATTACTGTGAGAATAGTTCTGAAATGTATAGACGGTGTGTCTTTTTCTCCCTCTCCATGTCGTTGTGTAGAAAGCCACATATTGTAAAGGTCCGCTAGGGACCTTTGTCTCATTTATTAAGTGTGTATGTTATCCTGTTATTATTTAGTTATCTAGTAAATAAATAATAAATAATTGCAGATGCAGGAGGTTACGACTGTTCAGAATGATGATATGATAAGAGGTAATGATTAATAAGATGACTGTTTATCGATGTAATAGATATATAACTTATAGAGTTTAATTCGGGAGATGGTAACTCTTTAAACAACCTCTTCCGCGGTGCCCACAATTCCTAATGAGTTAATTGTTACATGATTAATTTAAATCGTGTAACAATTAAACATAGTAAATTAATTAAATAAATAACAGTTATCACGACAGGTATCTGTGACCAACAGATGCAGACAGTGCATTCGGGATTTATTCAGACCCCTTAACTTTTTCCACATTTTGTTACATTACAGCTTTATTCTAAAATGTATTAAATAGTTTTTTTCCCTCATCAATCTACACACAATACCCAATAATGACAAAGCAAAAACAGGTTTTAGAAATGTTTGCTAAATTAATATTTTTTAATGAAATATCACATTTACTACAGTATTCAGACCCTTTACTCAGTACTTTGTTGAAGCACCTTTGGCAGTGATTACAGCGTTGCTGCACAGCTATTTTCAGGTCTCTCCAGAGACGCTCTGGAGCAAGTTTTCATCAACGATCTCTCTGTACTTTGCCCCGTTCATCTTTCCCTCGATCCTGACTAGTCTTCCAGTTCTTGCCGCTGAAAAACATCCCCACAGCATGATGCTGCCATCACCATGCTTCACCATACGTATGGTGCCAGGTTTCCTCCAGACGTGACGGTTGGCATTCAGGCCAAATAGTTCAATCTTGGTTTCATCAGACCAGAGAATCTTGTTTCTCATGGTCTGAGAGTCTTTAGGTGCCTTTTGGCAAACTTCAAGTGGGCTGTCATGTGCCTTTTACTGAGGAGTGGCTTCCGTCTGGCCACTCTGATTGGTGGAGTGCTCCAGAGATGCTTGTCCTTCTGGAAGGTTATCCCATCTCCACAGAGGAACTCTGGAGCTTTGTCAAAGTGACAGTGTGCAAAGCAGTCATCAAGGCAAAGGGTGGCTACTTTGAAGAATCTCAAATATAAAATATATTTTGATTTGTTTAGCAGTTTTTTGCTTACTACATGATTCCATATGTGTTATTTCATAGTTATGATGTCTTCACTATTATTCTACAATGTAGAAATAGTAAATGTAAAGAAAACCCCTCGAATGTGTAAGTGTGTCCAAACTTTTGACTGGTACTGTATATACACTGAGAGTACAAAACACTATAACACCTTAATATTGAGTTGCACCCCCTTTTTCCCTCAGAACAGCCTCAATTATTCAGGGCATAGACTCTACAAGGTGTCGATAGCATTCCACAGGGATGCTGGCCATGTTGACTGTAATGTTCCCCACAGTTTTATCAAGTTTGTTGGATGTCCTTTGGGTGGTGGACCATTCTTCATACACACAGGAAACTGTTGAGTGTGAAAAACCCACCAGCGTTGCAATACCCCAGTCAAAGGCCCTTAAGTATTTTGTCTTGCCCATTCACCCTCTGAATGGCACACATTCAGAATCCATGTCTCAAGGCTTAACAATCCTTATTGAACCTGTCTCCTACCCTTAATCTACACTGATTTGAAGTGGATTTAACAAGTGACATCAATTAGGGATCATAGCTTTCACCTGGATTCACCTGGTCAGTCTGTGTCACGGAAAGAGCAGGTGTTCATAATGTTTTTTACTGTACACTCAGTGTATGTCTGAGTTGTTTACCAATAGAAAAGTGAACCTCCAATCAGATATCAGACCGACAGGATGTTATCACAACAGATCTTCTGCTTCACAGAGGTGTGACAGAATTGGGGTTGGTGAGATAATTCAGCATTCCTACGAAAACAAAGGAAATCCTTGCATACAGTGTAAAGAGTCGGTGGCTGGGTCCGCCACTACACCCTCTCTGAGCAATATTACATGTGTAGGGATTTGAATCGCTCAAAGGTAGAGCTCTTACCGAGAGCTTTAGTCTCATACTCTGCAGCCTTGAAATGCAACTCCCATGTTGTTCTCTTAGTAGCTTGCTGTTAGTCAGTTACATTTCTATACGCTCTGAATGTGCTCCATTATCATTCAAATTGACACTTTTAGTGCTGGGGAAAATGAACAGTCCAGCACCTGATACTGTACATCCTCAACTAGGAGTGTTTTCAAAGCCGTTAAATAATTATTTTAATCAAATTACCATTAAACATCCAAACTCTCTCTTTTTTTATTTGAACGATGTCTTTTTCCCCCCCGCTATATCAATGCAGTCCTACTAGCCTCATGGGGTCTGGGTTGGATTTTAAAAAGCTCTACATTTACTCTACAGAGCTACAGTATATGTACACAGAAAGCCACTATGGAAGAGCGACTCTCCAATCACAGGTTCTCTACTTACTAACTCCAAACTAGAATCCCTCTTCCTTAATTGGTCTGCTGTGGCTTGTCACACATCAAACCAGGTCTGCTTTGAACAAGATGATCCAGGTTTTAAGTGAAATAGGGGAACAACAAAACAATAGGGGCATTTTAGTCCCCCAGCTTCTGATTAAGACTAGAGACCTATTGCAAGACGTTTGTAGGGCTTAAATCAGGTTAAGTAGGAAATTCTGTACAATGGTTAGGTTGTTGCTCCAGGCCGGTTCAGAATGAACTGTTGGGCACCTAGTGGCGTACCCTTTGGGTTGAGCATAAGCACAACAGCAAGTGAGCATGGGGTTGTCAATCCAACCCGTAGCACACAAAAACAATATATTTTAATCACTTTCAATTTAGGTCAATGATCCCCTTTTAACTTTGTAGTAGTGTGTCCATATACAGTTGAAGTCGGAAGTTTACATACACCTTAGCCAAATACATTTAAACACAGTTTTTCACAATTCTTGACATTTAATCCTAGTAAAAATTCCCTGTCTTAGGTCAGTTAGGATCACCACTTTATTTTAAGAATGTGAAATGTCAGAATAATAGTAGAGCGAATTATTTATTTCAGCTTTTATTTATTTCATCACATTCCTAGGGGGTCAGAAGTTTACATACACTCAATTAGTATTTGGTAACATTGCCTTTAAATTGTTTAACTTGGGGCAAACGTTTCGGGTAGCCTTCCACAAGCTTACCACAATAAGTTGGGTGAATTTTGGCCATTCCTCCTGACAGAGCTGGTGTAACCGAATCAGGTTGGTAGGGCTCCTTGCTCACACACGCTTTTTCAGCTTTTTCAGTTTTTTTCTATAAAATTGAGGTCATGGCTTTGTGATGGCCCCTCCAATACCTTGACTTTGTTGTCATTATGCCATTTTGTGGAGGTCTACAAATTTTTTTCTGAGGTCTTGGCTGATTTCTTTTGATTTTCCCATGATGTCAAGCAAAGAGGCGCTGAGTTTGAAGGTAGGCCTTGAAATTCATTCACAGGTACACCTCCAATTGACTCAAATTATGTCAATTAGCCTATCAGAAGCTTCTAAAGCCATGACATTTTCTGGAATTTTCCAAGTTGTTTAAAGGCACAACCAACTTAATGTATGTAAACTTCTGACCCACTGGAATTGTGATACAGTGAAATAATCTGTCTGTAAACAATTGTTGGAAAAATTACTTGTGTCATGCACAAAGTAGATGTCCTAACCGACTTGCCAAAACTATAGTTTGTTCACAATACATTTGTGGAGTGGTTGAAAAACCACTCCAACCTAAGTGTATGTAAACTTCCGACTTCAACTGTATGTATGTTAAAAGGACAATCATGTCCCCGCACTCAGAGGCTTCTTGCCCATTTGAAACTGAAGTACAAATATACAAGGTACAGTTTATTTGACACAGAATGAATGAAAATATATTGATTTTGGTCTTCAGTTCGCCCTAAAAAAGGTAGGTGCATGACACCTCTGAAAAAGCAGGACTTATGCTTGTAGTAAATGAGCAATATCAGTTTGTATTACACTGAACAATATTGCTCCAGTGTTTATTTCATTATTTTCTCAGTTGGAGAACTACATGCAAATGCGAGGCCATCTGTTAGCATCATTCATTACAAAGAACAGTGTGTTCGTTGGATGTGGCGACAATGTACATTGCTTCCATTAAATAAAGTTGATATCTCTTTATTTACCTACACTCCTCTGCCTTTCCCCACTCTCTTGCTGCTGAATTGTATCTTGGGCTGTTAATCACTTCACACAGAGGATGGGAGAGAAAGAAAAGCAAGATATGCAGGAATAATAAGCTGACACAGCACCACCACCGACACGGAATATTCTCTCACACGTACCATGTTCCTCCCTCTAGGTTTCTGGCCAAACCGTACCTATTTTTACAGGTTTTCGTTTTTTTCTATTGGGCACATAGTGGAATGGTGTATCTCGTTTCTAGTTGTGGTTTTATGTCATTGTGGTTTGAGTTTGGTATCATACATCTGATTTTGTTATAGTAGTGACAGATCGGTCTCAATTATGACATAGTAAGTTGTGGTCTGCATTATTGAAAACCAGCCATTGAAATGATTCTTCATCCAAGAGGCCATTGATACCCTTCTACTGTAACTACACTCAACTAAAACAGCTGTAGTCAGAGGATGCTTAACCCATAAGAGTCTAAGCCCTGTCCAAGCCGGGGGAGGGGGGATCGGGAGGGGTTATTACTAAGCTATGTAGAATTTCTTTAAGGTCCTACCTAGGATAATTTTGCTATTTGATTAAAATATATACAACAATTTTTTGATGTGAAATGATTTTGGGCCTTACTGCTATTAGCCCATACAAACGCATTGAATAACAGATTCACTACATAGAACAGCAGATAGTCCTCCCAAAAATCAAAGTAAGATTGTTCTGAGGTGTGTGTCCTATTTCTGAGAGATATAAGAAAGACCAGGAAGCATAAAAGTCTAAGCCCTGTCTAAGCTGGGTGGTGGGGGGTTCTACTAAGCTATATGGACTTGTTTTAAGGTCATATCAAGGATAATTTTGCTATTTGATTTAGAATTTTAAGACTCTTTGAAGTATCAACAAAAATCTATACAATAAATTATTTGATAAAAATTGTAAACCCGCTATAGTCTATTGACCAGTGTGTCAACCTAAGTAACATAATAAAAAAATCCCCATCAAACTCTGTCAGGTTTAAGCTAGCATTTTTAATGGGCTGTGTCTCAATCCCCTGCATCCGCCTTCAGTTGTTCCTCCTTTAAAAGTTGCGAGCTTACACCGCGGGACTTAGTGGTACCCAGCATCAGAGCTTCATTGCTCCAGACTACCACAAGGGGGGGGGGGTTAGAGCACTCATTATGCATTTGAGTCCCAAGGTTTTTATATGACCAATAATATCGAGTGATAACAATGATGAATTTGACATGAGCCATCCATTCCTGGTGACGTTCTTCAGCAAAGATGGCTGACAAAACATTACGGGGGAAGCAAATGTAAGTAATTATAAAGTCATAACGAGTCAAGCAAAAAATGTACAATTGAGAGGAACATGTTAGTTAAAGTAGAGACAAACGATTGTGATTTTTTCCCCGTCAAAGTTCATTTACGAAAATCGCTATTTAGCAAGTTAGTTGACTAGCTAACATTAACCAGCTAGCTAGCTGGTGTAATGACATGAGTATGACATTGTAATTCGTGTTGTATAATTTTTTAGGGACTCCTGTGAAAATCAGCAAACCAGGCTGTCGTCTTGGGAAACAGTGGATGTAAAGAATCTAGCTATCTAAAGCATTTACTGCAAATTGAATGTACAATTGTGTAAGCTTGCCTTGCCGTGCAATGCCGCTGAAGTAACATAGCTAGCTAAGTATTTACTTGCTTATTGTGTAGTGGAGAATAAAATAACTGTATGGATGTGTAGCTAGCTACATTATGTAGCCGATCTGTGTATGGACCCTAAAACGTTAGGTTCTGAACTAATATTCATACCAATCTATGAACCTCAGCTACCATAGTTGTTGTATCAACTTCAAGTCTGAATGGCATTAATGAAGCCTATGGATTGAGTAGAATATAATAACTTTAACACAAAAACTGCCTAACCAGCTCTGCTAGGGTGAGTAAAATGGTCAGAGTGGTCTCATTTGTGTCTGGAATTAGCTAGCAAGCTAGCCAACGTTAGCTTGGGTGCTTATCTGCCGTTGTAAGGCCAGAATGCGCAAATTAACCCTACTTCTCGGCCCAAATGTCCAGTGTGCGCTCCGAGAGTGAAATGGTCTGAATTTACAGAGAGTGTTTTTCGTTTTTCATGGAATAGAAACACCATAATATTAATCAAAATAATTAAGCAAGTACTAGTCAAAAGTTTGCACACACCTACTCATTCCAGGATTTTTCTATATTTTTACTATTTTCTATATTATGGAGTAATAGTGAAGACATCACAACTATGAAATAATACATATGGAATCAGTTAAGAACAATTTCTTATTTACAAGGACAGCCTACTCCTTCCTTCCCATCGGGGGATTGAACCCCGGTCTCCCATCCGCACGACACAGGGAGTCTTTAGCTAAATATCCCAGTACTGTACTGCCGACCGTCATGTTGTACAGCGTCATATTATCCATTCCATCCTAACAGAAACCCAGAGGGTTTTTCGTTTTTCATGGAATAGAAACACCATGATATTAATCAAATGAATCAAGCAAGTACCAGTCAAAGGTTTAGACACACCTACTCATTCCAGGATTTTTCTTTAGTTTTACTATTTTAATATTAAATATTTAATATTAAATAATATTAAAGACATCACAACTATGAAATAACAAATATGGAATCAGTTAAGAACACATTCTTATTTACAAGGACAGCCCGTCGGGGAATTGAACCCCGGTCTCTCGCGTGCCCTCCCTGTCTCTGGTAATGCCAATATGGAAGACTATCTAATGCTTCTCAAATATGCCCTCTGGTGGTCAAACTAGCACTAACTTGCAGTTACAGAAAAAATGGCTGACAATTAAATTGTGCCACAGAATGCTGCAGCAGTCCGCAAGGTGTGCCGCAGTATGACGCAACTTTTCTCCCTTCTGCATCTGCGGTGGAAAGTGGCAGAGCTACAGCACTGTTTGTCAGACCAGGAGACATCCCAAAAATCGGTCCTCTCACAAAAACGTCTGTAGCATCTGAATGGTTTGGCTAATATCACCACTCCATAGAAAGGGGAGCCTCTCACGGTAACGTGACGACTTTTTGCTGTGGCGTCCGAACCGTTTGGGCTGCAAACTAATACGACACCACTGTAGAAAGGAGACACTCTCATGAACACGATGGTGTTCTCCGTTTCCCTCTTTTAAATGTAACCCTTACAAATGAATGTAAGTACTGTAAGGCGGTTGTTTTTTTGCCAACAACAATAAGGGCTTAAATATGTGTTTAAAAATATATATATTTCCTGAGCTTTTCAAAACCTTATTGCTTATGATTTGTTTTTTGACTGTATTTTTGCCATTTATGAATGGATTATTCAATGTGTTTCTATAGGCTATAGTAGTAAAGGCCAAATTCAATATTTTATCAAATAATTTGTAAATCTTATTTGGCATACCATGGTATGACATTCTTAAAACTATTCCATATGTGACCCACCACCTGGATTCGGTCCTATATAGCATCTTTTACAAGTGTAAATGGTACAGTGAAATAGTTACTTTCATAGTGGAGTATTTTCTTTAGACATGCAGCTAGCTAGCTAACTTAACAATGACCATAATCCCAAGTCATATGTTTAGACATGTAGCTAGCTAGCTAAACAATGAAACATAATTCTACTCATACTACCATGCACCATGCATGACTCTGCAGGTAGCTAAAGCTAACCAATTAGGTTCAATGTTAGCTAGCTAGTTAACATTAGGCTACAACTAGCAATGCAAATGGATTTCTGAAATAATAATAATATTACTACACAGATCATAATGTTAGCTAGCGAGCCAGCCAGCTAATTTTAGCTAGATAGCTAACAGAACACTTTAACTTACTATGAAAATTACTCTCTGACAAAATTAGAAACATATAATATCTGAAAATGTAACTAGACTCTTACATGGATGAATTTCATGGTTGCCTTAGTTTGAAGATGTAATTCGGAGACAGGTGTTTTATACAACAGCCTTCTGTGTTCTCTTTTCGAGTCTCTCCGCATTTGGCAATTATCTCTCTGCTTCCACTGATTTCAAAACTCGGTCAACTATCTCAGCCAATCACGGCTAGAGGGAAGGTTCCTGTGTTTTTCCATGGCTAAACCAACTAGGCTTGTAATTTACAGATGGCATACAAGTTTGTTATTAAGGCACATGAAAGTTTACATGTTCCAGAAGGCATTTCTGCCCCAATGTTTTTTTTTATTTTTATCAAAAACGTTCATGCCTGTCCTGTGAAGTAGTGATGTGTGACATACACCTAGATTCTTGAAACGGGTCACATATGTCAGAATAGACCCCCCCCCCCCCTCTCAACGGCTTAGAGTTTTAAGAATTAAGGAATGGCACTGTTTAAACTGATCTGAGGAACCATCTTTTTTTGTGTTAACACCTAATTAAAGTGACTACTACATGTGCGTACAATAGTTTTATACTGTTGCGGCACCCGTTCTAGTAAAAGAGTGATTGTCTCCCGCGACAGTTGGGGAGTCATCAGTGACTGAACCATTTTAATTACGCCATTGAAACAGGTAATTTAGAAGGCAACTGTCCAGGGAGGCCAAAAAAATTGTTGGGTGAATTATGATTATAAGAAACCTAATCCTCTCTTGTAAATTGGAATGGCAATATTATTAAGGGTGCATTGCTTTCATTCTGTGCCTCTAATTCCTCTCACATATCTAGTGGGTAGGCCCTAATGAGAAATAAGATAGCACTTTACATGGCGCTGTTCACACTGTAACCAAGGAGAGATTATCTCCTTTCTCTTTCAAATGAATGGCCCTTTTGTAATAAAAACCAAAGGGGATTTAAAAACACATCATTATATAGCCGTCTGGAAAGAGACTGGATTGAAGTTGAGACAGTCTATCAGTTTTCAGTTTGAGTAGGTGTTCAGGATTAGT
The DNA here is from genome assembly GCF_045679555.1 of Salvelinus alpinus. Classification (NCBI taxonomy): domain Eukaryota; kingdom Metazoa; phylum Chordata; class Actinopteri; order Salmoniformes; family Salmonidae; genus Salvelinus; species Salvelinus alpinus. The sequence goes on from NC_092096.1 coordinate 58,820,256, forward strand.
GTGAAAGAAAAAGTATGATACTCTTGTCGATGTGAGCGTACAAATACGTTTTACTGTCTAAGTTTGCTGTAATAACACATATTCCATCACAAGCGATGGGGAGGGATATGGTTGAAAAAAAGTTATTGATGTTTCGATAAAACTATTGCAAGCAAGGATATGCATCTGAATAGAGTATGTATGATCATTGGATGCTTAGTATGCTAGTTCCCTTTCACTGATGATCCTATTCATGTCAATATTTGTTTAAACTCTCTTAATCATCATTGATTCCTTACAGTTTATGGAATTATCTTTGAGTACAGTGACATTTATGAAAGCAGACTGAACCGTAGAGCGTGATCTGTCTGAAAAGTATTAATTATTTGATCAAACTCTCTCACCATTGCAGTATACTGTACGTATGTGTCCAAAATGTAAACACACTTTTTGGTTTGATATAATCTGTGCATGTGTTCAACATACAGGGAATCTGTCCATCATGTTGCTTTCTCTCAGCGAGACACAGCCAAAGAGTTTAAAACCCAGAATAAATTGGCAATGAAATGAAGAAAAAAATATTTGTTATTATACACACGCATAATAAGACAGTCAATACCCTATCGATCAACGTGGATTTTCTATTTACCCATAATGACACTGTATTAAAGGAGCTGATTGATTGTTTTCACACATGCTAGGACACAATTATGACACACACACACACTAATGTATGCAGAAACTCCGCCACACACAATCACGTACCATAATCTTATTATCTCATTCTCCACGGTCTCATTTTTCACAAAAATCCCCAGGGTATGTGAGTGACTATGAGGGACATTCAGGGCTGCGCTCACACAAGCCTATGCAGCACGCGTCACTGCCAGTGAAGGCCTGCTATATCTCAGAGCTCAGAGAGACAGAGAGAGACCGCCACTGGCAAATTGGAGGGGGTGAGGGTATTCGGGTATTGGAGTATAGGCCAGACCCGTTCCTTCCCGAATTGCTGCTGGAGACCTTGGCTCCCTGACACTGATCCACAGCTAATTGCCCTGATTGGAGGAGAACGTTGTAATTCAATTCATTTTTTTCCTCTTCTTTATTCAGGATTCTCAGCAAGCAAAACCCCGCACCACCACACACACACACACACACACACACACACACACACACACACACACACACACACACACACACACACACACACACACACACACACACACACACACACACACACACATATACTGACACATTTTTGAGGTTATTGATTGTGACTTTTATGAAATGCAAATGAATGAACACACACTCCGTAAGAATTTAATGTGGCAGCTCACACTTCAGGAGGGAATTAACATTGCTCACGCGCTTCCTTAGAAGTCAGACCGCTAAAGTCCTGTTGGGTTTGGCATTTTCAAGGGGGTTGACATGCTTTGAAGACCTGCTCAGATGTTGTTTTTTGTATTTGTTTTTGAGACTTTGATCATGTGTTTCGCCGACCAAACATGACGTTGTGTGCATTTACAGAACTCACTGAGCTCACTGACCCATCTTTGTTTTTCGTTGAGTTGCTGCTCCGGCATCAAGGGCCCGAGTGCTCTTCGTAACCCCTGGTGACAGACTCGTAGGTGGTAGGTGTCTGTCCCAAATGCCCCTTCTCTCTCGCCTCCTCCACCGTTTACTCTACAATATTACAAAATGGAGGCCCCCTTCGGGGAGGAGGGGCTTCGGCTGGTGACTGGACCACTCGCAGATGCCCACACTCCATTAGCATCGGATCTATGACACCATCCAATGTGGCGTCTCGAACAGGAACCAGCTTTTAACCAAGAAGAGCCCATTTCTACCTACTCCCCTCACACCACCACTAACCCAAGCTTTGATGCTCTGGCTCTAGGCGGTCAAAGGCAGCGACGGGAGCCAATTTAATGTCCAGATATTTGTTTTTCCTTATCTCTCTCAGCATCTCTCCTCTTGAAAATTACCATCTCATATACACCTTCTGTGAAACTTCACATTAAACAACTGCACATTTCCCGGAGGTGAAGCCACTTAGCACTAAATCAAAGTGTTGTAGGTTTAATGTACCACAGGCTTCTAGAGCACTGGCAATGTCAGGGACCAAAGCCCAAACTAATAAGTCTGAAGTTTGAATTTAAGAGTTTATATTAGTATTAGTCTCTTTGTTGAAAAGGTGTTGATTGTTGATATTGTTGAAAGTTTCAAATGAAAGTTTATTGTTCGCGTAAGCAGATTTGCAGGTGTTATAGCAGGTACAGTGAAATGCTTATGTTACTAGCTGCAAAAGTGCATCAGAATCCCACTGGGCACAGATATCAGTTCAACGTCTAGTTTTGATTTACAATTGGTTGAGTTGCCAACTAATGTGAATTAAACGTGAAGTCATCAAAAAATGTCACCGTGTCATTGGATTTCAGTTGAAAGTTGGCTGAAAAAAAGACTAAATTCCCTTACGTTGATGACTTTTTGAATAATCCAATCAGTTTTCCACGTTGATTCAACTTCATCACATTGGATTTTTGGATTGAAATTACTTAGTTTTTGCTCAGTGGGATGTTTAGCAAATACAATACAAAAATAATCTAAACAAGAAATCAAGAAATTTCAGAAAATAAATTGTAAATACGTGGTGTGTATAGACAGTATATAATTAAGCAGTAAGGCCCGAGGAGGTGTGGTATAAGGCCTATACAGTATACCACTGCTAAAGGGTGTTCTTATGCGCGATGCAATGCGGAGTGCCTGGATACAGCCGTTAGCCGTGGTATATTGGTCGTATACCACAAACCCCTGAGGTGCCTTATTGCTATTATAAACTGGTTACCAATGTAATTAGAACAGTAAAAAAAAAAAAATGGTTATGCCCGTGGTATATGGTCTGATTATAACACGGGTTTCAGCCGATCAGCATTCAGGGCTCGAACAACCCGGTTTTGCCACACATGGACATTGATTTACCATTAATGTTACGTCTTTGTAGGTCTTCTCCTGTGACTTCTTTAGAAAGCAGCCATAGCTATATCATGTGAAAGGAGAGATATTAGAGCTGTCAACAAAGGCATCGTGAGGTGTAATATTTTGCCTCAGGGATCTTCTCACAGCTCACATTTGCTTATATATTCCAAATCAATTGTATAGTGTTGTACTTGGAATATACAGATGCTGCTAAACTTTGTTCTGTCTTCTTTCCTTTTGTTCCAGCAAAGTCAAACTTTTCTAACACATCGCCGTCTACAAGCGCGGTAACGCCGTTAAAATTAGACGGTGCGTGTGTGAACGCGCCCAAACGTGCGATGAACACTAATTCACAACCTTTCACTTTGAGATCTCACCAGTCTCTTGGCTCTTCGCATGTTCGTATCCCCCCGTTGCCAACGCACAGGTTGAGAACTGAAGGGGATTTCTTCACGTTGAAGTGTAAACCTGTTTACCTCTCTTCTCATCCCGACACGATTCACCATGAGCCACATTGCAGTGCTGAAACAGGCTTCAAAAAGTTAAAACACATCTACCCTGTAGACAATTTCTCCTCAACTTAGATACAGTGTTAGAAGGCATGCAGGTGTACTTAATTGACTAGCTGATGTCTCCATGGGTCTATCATGTTGTCCTCTTTTACCTTGTAGTACACGTGACCAGCATGCATGCACTTGTTAGCAAATAGCTCAAGGTAGTGATCAAGAACCACTTACCACTTTTTTCTCAGTAAATTCAGTTGTATGATTATTGCCCACCCAAGTAACTTTGCCTAGACCTTGAAAAGAAAGTAGTGGCTTAATGAGCACCATAGTCTAACACCATAGTCCACCCTCATCTAGGCTTGACATTGTTTTCACTTCAGTCCACTAGTAAAGCATTACAATGTAGTATATCAACGCCAGTGGATCTTGGCACCGTTTCCAAACACTCTCCACTCCCTTTCCTGCCAGTGGTCTACCTGCTACCTCATGGTGTGTGAGGGAGAACACTTCCACTTCCTCTTTCTCTTTGCCGTAGAAAGTCTTGACCAGGCCTGCAGGTCCGTGGTGTGATGCTGTGTGACGTGTACAGGCTGGCCGACTGACAGCCATCTGCTGGACTCGCTCAGCCACCTCTTTTGTCTCCTCTGTCCTCTTCCCTTTCTCTCTCCCTTCTATCTCACACCACACATCTCTCTGTGACCTTTCATATCACCGGAACAAATGTCAAACAGCACATCTGAGCCAAGCTGGAAATGATTCTACTCTGGCCAGACATCAGTGGGTGTTTTTGTTTTTGTAATTTGATGTTTGGAAGGCGTGCATGTGTCAACCGTGGTTTTGGTTGTTGGGGTGGTCACAGAACTCAAATTGTTTACTCTAGGTGTGTTTCGGTGTTTTGCCACATTGAGAAATTGGCAAGTGAAAAATATAATATTTCACTCTCCATGGACATTTTTCCAAATGCTTTCCCCTTACTATTCAATTATTATTATGATAAAACAAATCTCTCAGGGAAGCAGTGTTTCTAAAGATGAGGACTTCACTACAGTGCTCAGGGAAGCGGTATTTCCAAAGATGAGGACTTCACTACAGTGCTCAGGGAAGCGGTATTTCCAAAGATGAGGACTTCACTACAGTGCTCAGGGAAGCAGTATTTCCAAAGATGAGGACTTCACTACAGTGCTCAGGGAAGCAGTATTTCCACAGATGAGGACTTTGCTACAGTGCTCAGGGAAGCGGTATTTCCAAAGATGAGGACTTCACTACAGTGCTCAGGGAAGCAGTATTTCCAAAGATGAGGACTTTGCTACAGTGCTCAGGGAAGCGGTATTTCCAAAGATGAGGACTTCACTACAGTGCTCAGGGAAGCAGTATTTCCAAAGATGAGGACTTTGCTACAGTGCTCAGGGAAGCAGTATTTCCAAAGATGAGGACTTTGCTACAGTGCTCAGGGAAGCGGTATTTCCAAAGATGAGGACTTCACTACAGTGCTCAGGGAAGCAGTATTTCCAAAGATGAGGACTTTGCTACAGTGCTCAGGGAAGCGGTATTTCCAAAGATGAGGACTTCACTAAAGTGCTCAGGGAAGCAGTATTTCCAAAGAGATGAGGACTTCACTAAAGTGCTCAGGGAAGCAGTATTTCCAAAGATGAGGACTTTGCTACAGTGCTCAGGGTTGCGTTATTTCCAGAGATGAGGACTTTGCTACAGTGCTCAGGGAAGCGGTATTCAAAAGATGAGGACTTCACTACAGTGCTCAGGGAAGCGTTATTTCCAGAGATGAGGACTTCACTACAGTGCTCAGGGTTGCGTTATTTCCAGAGATGAGGACTTCACTACAGTGCTCAGGGAAGCAGTATTTCCAAAGATGAGGACTTCACTACAGTGCTCAGGGAAGCAGTATTTCCAGAGATGAGGACTTCACTACAGTGCTCAGGGAAGCGTTATTTCCAGAGATGAGGACTTCACTACAGTGCTCAGGGAAGCGTTATTTCCAGAGATGAGGACTTCACTACAGTGCTCAGGGAAGAAGAAAAAAGGATGAGAACATTATTTGCTCCTGGAATAGCGTGTACACGTTCAGGTGTACCTGAGTTATATTTGAGGCAAGCAGTGAAGACAGCTTTAACACACCAACCTAGTTTTCATTGGCGTTCCAAGAACAATGTGTTTCGCAACGTTCATATACTTTTAAGAAATTTTATTGACATGATTACCACATTTCATTTAATGAGTTTGTTTGCCCACAGAGTTGCTGTTATTTGATTCAATGTCTCGATGGATGGTTTTAGCTTAATGTTAATGTATATAACAAGATACAGTCTGTGATTCCCTCTGCAGTGCCTCTTTTGTTGGACGAAAAACTGCATGTGGGAATAAAAAAAAAATGGGGGGGGGGGGAGTCTAAGGTCTAGACCTTGTCATTTCTGAGAGGCCATTACTCTTGTGATTTACTGGGGGTGAATTCTAACTGATCACAAATGTGCTGATGGAAGGCTACTATGGATAGTCTATTGTCTGGAGAGCTACTCTGCATACAATGGGCGTGTGTGTGTGCATTCGATCATGTCTGTCTGTGTGAATGTGGTGTGTCATAATGAGAGCTTCAATGTAGTCCGTGACTGAAAGGTTTATCCACTTTAGACACAAGGACTTTAGACATCAAATGACCCACGTTCTCTCAATGAAAAGTGACTGTTATTTTGGGTCGGATTAATTTATGTCTGAGTATTGATTCCGCTGAACCTAAGAAGGTTTGTCGATGGGATTGCTTTCTTTCATAATCTCCACGCATTTGTATCCTTGTATTCTCTTTCCAGAAACACACACACCACAAGCGCTCGTAACGGATCGCCACCCAACAGCGTCAATGTTATCCTCCGATTAGACTTTGATTCGCTGATGTAAAAAATGACAAGTCACTGCGGCTCTGTTAATAAGATCGAGCATCCGCGTTTAACACAATTGAATGGATGTGTAAAATAACGTCCCACGCACTATTAATGTTTAATGTATAATTACATGTTCTACATGGACAAACTTGTTTACATAACTAATGCTTTTGGATTTCCCACTTGTCTTACACAAGGGAACCTGCGGATCAAGACGCAGTCTATTAGGCCTAGTCGTGGGTAGTCCGAGATAAAGAAACGAACCCACCGCCCTCTAAAGAGCGGCGGGTCGGTCGGGTCAAACCACAGATGGTAGATGTAATTACTACTCCAGAGACCAGGCACTGTTTGATGTTTGCTAAAAGGCTTCTGATAGACCAGCGATTTCTAACGCCCTCCTTGTCGGAAAAGCCTTGTACAAACGTGGTCAACATAACCCGGCAAATCCCATAAAAGCGTCTCCAGGAATTCTGACTGTCGACCGACCTGATTAGTATTTTGCACCCAAGTTGTTTGTAGGCAATGCTAAGGTCCTCATCTCGAACATGTAGGGTGGTTTTTCTGTTGTCTTAGGTTTTGCAGGTTTCTTTTCTTCTTCATCTTTTTAGTTGTTGGTGTGTTTAGGAGTTCTCGCCAGGGTATGACTGGGGGGGGGGGGGGGGGGGGGGGGGGTGCAGTGTCACGGACAAATGAACACCAGACACTCAGCAGTCTCGAGAGTGCCTGCTCTCTCTTTCTTCACCTCCCTGTCTCTCTTTCTCTCTCTCCATCAGTCTGTCCCTATACTCTTTTATCTTTCTTTCTCTCTCGCTCTCTCTCTCTCGCGCTCTCTCGCTCTCTCTCGCGCTCTCGCTCTCTCTCGCGCTCTCGCTCGCTCTCTCGCTCTCTCTCTCTCTCTCTCTCTCACTGTCTGTCCCTATACTCTTGTCTTTCTCTTTCTTTCTTTCTCTCTCTCTCTCACCCTCACTGTCTCTCTCACTCACTGTCTGTCCCTGTACTCTTTTATCTCTTCTTCTCCACCCTCTATGGCACTCTTTCATTCTCCACCCTCTATGGCACTCTTTCATTCTCCACCCTCTATGGCACTCTTTCATTCTCCACCCTCTCTTGCCCTCTCTCTTTATAGCCCTCCCTCTCACATCAGTTGTCTTTCTGAAATCGATAATCAGTGTGCATGGTCGCCAAAGACAACTCACCTGTGATGCTGAATACATTTACTGGGAGTCACCCAAGCCTTGATCATTACGCACGCATACACACACACACACACACACAGGGTTGGGGAGTAACTGATTACATGTAATCTGTTACATGTAAGAGCTTACAAAAAAAACAGTAACTGTAATCCATTACGTTACCAGCAAAAATATTGTAATCGGATTACAGATACCTTTGAAAACTAGATGATTACTTTGAGGATTACATTTAAATTCAGAAAGGATGTTTATTCGGAAAAAAATCTTTAACACTTCTCTGTTTTCAAATCAAATCAAATTTTATTTTTCACATACACATGGTTAGCAGATGTTAATGCGAGTGTAGCGAAATGCTTGTGCTTCTAGTTCCGACAATGCAGTAATAACCAACGAATAATCTAACCTAACAATTCCACAACTACTACCTTATACACAAAGGTGTAAAGGGATAAAGAATATGTACATGAAGATATATGAATGAGTGATGGTACAGAACGGCATAGGCAAGATGCAGTAGATGGTATCGAGTACAGTATATACATATGAGATGAGTAATGTAGGGTATGTAAACATAAAAGTGTCATAGTTTAAAGTGGCTAGTGATACATGTATTACATAAAGATGGCAAGATGCAGTAGATGATATAGAGTGCAGTATATACATATACATTATATTAAGTGGCATTGTTTAAAGTGGCTAGTGATACATTTTTGATCAATTTCCATTATTAAAGTGAGCTGGAGTTGAGTCAGTATGTTGGCAGCAGCCACTCAATGTTAGTGGTGGCTGTTTAACAGTCTGATGGCTTTGAGATAGAAGCTGTTTTTCAGTTTCTCGGTCCCTGCTTTGATGCACCTGTACTGACCTCGCCTTCTGGATGATAGCGGGGTGAACAGGCAGTGGCTCGGGTGGTTGTTGTCCTTGATGATCTGTATGGCCTTCCTGTGACATCGGGTGGTGTAGGTGTCCTGGAGGGCAGGTAGTTTGCCCCCAGTGATGCGTTGTGCAGACCTCACTACCCTCTGGAGAGCCTTACGGTTGTGGGCAGAGCAGTTGCTGTACCAGGCGGTGATACAGCCCGACAGGATGCTCTCGATTGTGCATCTGTAGAAGTTTGTGAGTGCTTTTGGTGACAAGCCTTCTTCACAACGCTGTCTGTGTGGGTGGACCAATTCAGTTTGTCCATGATGTGTACGCCGAGGAACTTAACTTACTACCCTCTCCACTACTGTCCCGTCGATGTGGATAGGGGGGTGCTCCCTCTGCTGTTTCCTGAAGTCCACAATCATCTTCTTTGTTTTGTTGACATCCGAGGGCCCTCGGATGACATTCAATGACATTCAAATCAGCATTGAAAAAAGACGCAAGTTTAAGTTTGTTCCACCTGAGCGAGTCTGACCACAAGTCAGAGACCACTATGAGGACACACCAAATGTGTTTGATGGATCGCGGGAAAAGATCATGAATATGCTTTTGTAGGCTACAGTCCAAGCTATGTCTTCCAATGGTACGACTGCTGTCGGCATCCAACGATTGTCCAACTTGAATAAACGCTTGGAGGTAAGGATGACAGCAGTGGTGTAGTCTACGGCGATACGGATATTATTGATATCTACATAGCACATTGATGTGAATCACACTGCTGCTCTCATTTAGCTATTTGCGCCTTACAGATTGTGGTTGTTGTGGATGGCTGTTCACAAATCTAAATGTGTATTTGAACCCAATAATTGTTGAATTCAAGAAGTTTAAGCTGCCTATCAATCATTGTTTTTGAAACCAGTGGACAGCCAGTGAAAAATGCGCTCTTGCAACAGCTGCATAGTGCGGATCCCAGCCTATGGAATAAAAGTGTGGCTTTTATTGCTCAATATAATTCATGCTGATAAAAAATAAATACATAGGCCTAATGGACACATGCTTAAACTCAAACACTTTGTTAGACTTAAAGGGGCAATCTGTAGTTGCTACATCCATTTTTGGACTTATTATATATATTATATATATTAAATTATATATATTATTGTAAAGATATCATTTAATTGTATTATTATATGTAGTAGAAAGCGATGGGTTAGAAGAAGCCTACATAACCAACCCATGAAGTAAAAATATAACATCCATATATGGGAAGCTATATAAACTTTAACATTGATTTATCCTGCAATAGATGTCGTTCAATTGGTAACATTCATTTTTGTCTTCTTCTAATGCCTCTTAAGGGGAAAGTAATCTACAAGTAACTGAATGTAATCAGATTACGTTACTGAGTTTGGGTCATCCAAAGTTATGTTACTGATTACAATTCTGGACAGATAACTAGTAACTGTGATGGCTTACATTTAGAAAGTAACCTACCCAGCCCTGCACACACACGCCATACTCGATGACCGATGATGGAAGAAAAGAGACTCTTCTCCCTCTCCCATTCCATCCATCCTCTCCCTTTTCCTTCCTTTCACTCCTTCATTCCATTCCCGCCTGCTTAAGCTCACCTCCTCCGAGTCATTTAGATTTCTCCTAGGTGGTTAAAATTTCCTGTGAACTTACAGCTGAGGTTTTAAGCTGATGAATAGCTTTTATTGAACATGAATACATTTAGGGACTGAGATTGGTCAGCTCCTTCTCCCTGATGATCATCCTGAGTCGGCCCGAGAATGTGTTCAGCATTAAAATGCACCGAAGGAAACAAAATGCATAGTTGCGATTTAAAGGAAAACAAAGGGAATTGAGACACCTAGGCTTGTCTGCTGACTAGAAAAGATGATGTTCAGCTCTGGAAATGATGTGTTTTCAAAGAAAGAAGGGTTTAATGAACATGCAGATTTAATTGCGCTGCTCATGATGACTCAGTGGGTTGTTTGGGTTTAAAGACTGACGAGGCAATTAAGAGTCATGCACTACCGCTAACCCATTTATAATCTAGTCTGGTTCTGTTGTTACAGGTTTCCCCTTTAATCATTCTAACACACGTGCGCGCACACACACACATGCCAGTGAAATAAAAATGGCAGACGTAAACAGGGGTCACATGCTCCCTGCTCTATCCCCCCCCCCCCCACACACACACACACACTGCCATCAGAGTATCGGGGTTGTTAATCTAGCCGTCCATAAACCACCCTCTTTATTTATCCTCTTCCAAAGTAAAGCCACTGACAACAAATCTCCCAAAGTGAGGCACCATCAGCACCATTGACCTTCCCATCCCTCACCCGGCACATCGGCCGCGTTCGATCAATCCGAATGGGCCACCGGTACTAATCTTCTTGAGGCCGGTGGAAGGTAACAGTATTTCACCGTTCAATCTGGTGCAATTACCCTCAAAATGAACACGTTTTGGAAAAGCTGGAGAAGCACTGGCCTTGTTACAAATAAGTCGGTTTTCAGAGTTGAGGGGGGGCATAAAGAAAACGTGTCCCAAGGAAGTGTACCAGATGAGTAAACACAGCCATTTGTAATGAAGATGTGCTGTCCCCAGACACATACCCTGTTAACAGTGGTGGAAAGTACTTAAGTAAAAATACTTTAAAGTACTACTTAAGTCGTTTTTTGGAGTGCCTTTACTTTACTATTTATAATTTTGACAACTTTTACTTTTACTTCACTACATTCCTAATAAAAATGATGTACTTTTTACTCCATTCATTTTCCCTAACACCCAAAAGTACTCATTACATTTTGAATGCTTAGCAGGACAGGAAATTGGTCCAAGTCACGTACTTATCAAGAGAACATCTCTGGTCATCCCTACTGCCTCTGATCTGGTGGACTCACTAAACATAAATGCTTTGTTCATAAATTATGTCTGCGTGTTGGAGTGTGCCACTAGCTATCCGTAAATAACAAAAACAAAATTTCTGGTTTGCGTAATATAAACCATTTGAAATAATTTTTACTTTTACTTTTGATACTTAAGTATATTTAAAACCAAATACATTTAGACTTTAGATTTAGACTTACTCAAGTCGTATTTTACTGGGTGACTTTCACTTTTACCTGAGTAATTTTCTATTAAGGAATGTTTACTTTTACTCAAGTATGACAATTAGGTATTTTTTCCACCACTGCCTGTTATGCACAGCTCCGTTTCATTCAGAGTTTGAGAGACGGAGGAGCGACCCAAGGGAACTGGATGCACCTGAGAGTACCATGAACGCCAATGGAAGGACAGGCCTGTCAATAAAGAGGATGGTGTTGAGTGAAAGGCTGTATCAGAGTAAATGAACACTACTGACAAACAGTAACCAGACACACATACAAACAACTCAATAAAGAGGTACTATGCTATATAGATCACAATAGCGTGTAATGTTTGGTCAAGAGACTGAAATAATGGCTGACCAGTATTTTTAAAGAACTACCTAGGCCTAACTGCTGAACCATACTTTTGAGCCAATAAGAGCCAATATCATCTTAGCAAGAAGTACATGTTTAAAGCATCATGTAGAAAATGCCTTCTGGGAAGATTAGCACAGCAGTTACAACCACATTTCGAGATGGGATCACATCACGCTGAAATTGAATAATGAAACGCAGTGTAATTGCTTTGATATTTAGCTGTGGTAATTAGTGTAGATATCATTTTTACCCCACACCCTACATGCTATACTACAGATAGTGGTGAGTTCGACCTAGGCTATGTCTTTGCCATAAGGCAGAGTGAAGCAGCAGTGAGTGATGGATCTTTGAAGATGGAAGCCAGTGGAGCATGGTCAGACCTCGTCATCACTTTCCTTTGAACTATTTTGGAGAATTTTTTGGGGGGAGGCTTCCCTTAGATATCCTTGGAGTCTTCGGTTCATATCCTCAAAAAACAAAAAAACCCGGCAACAATTGAAATCAATTAGCAAAATGAGGGAATGAAAAACATTTTCTGTGTAATCCTTTTTGGCAAGCTGAGCTAAAAAGGATTTGAATTGTTGACAACGCTTTTCAAATGTGTAGAAAGCACCCTCTGAGATCTTAAATGGGTTTTTATGCTTATTTCCATCTGACAATTTCCCTTTGGTCAATATGGAGTAAATCAGGCAAACTCCCAATTCAGAGAATGATCTTCACGACTGGGCAGGTTTTTGGGGCTAAGTCTTTAGAGGGGGACGGCTGCCTGCCTGCCATTCAAATACACTGAAGTGGTCCGCTCCAGCAAGGCTAGAGGGAAAGCGACAGCCACTTAGCCGGTCCCCCAGCTACCAGTCGCATTCCTTAGACCTTATCTAAAGTGACAAGAGGAATCCTCCAGCTCGCTCCTCTCCCCTCCGCCCACAGCTCAGTCCTGCATTATTTCTCTATGAAACAGCAGCACTAACTCATGTCCCCCCCCCCTTAACCCCCTTATAAATATGCTAACGGAGATGATGGCATTGCTAGAAATTCAGGTGTGTGAGTCGTGCACTCGTTGGGATGCTTTTTTTTTTTTACTATTTTGATCATATTTGCAATAGATGCTCTTGGACAAGCTCAGATATGAGTGTTGATCAGAATATTACAGTTTTGAAGTGTCTTATGGGGTCTCTCACACCGTAGCAGGTCCACACATCACCTAAGTGGTACCAGTAGAGTAGATGCGCTTTAGAAGAGATGCGGTGACAAAATGTCCACAAATTAATACAATCGGATACCGTAATGATTTATTGGGGCGGCAGGTAGCCTAGTGGTTAGAGCGTTGGGTCAGTAACACGAAAGGTTGCTGGAGCGAATCCCAGAGCTGACAAGGTAAAAATCTGTAGTTCTGCCCCTGAGCAAGGCAGTTAACCCACTGTTCCCCGGGCGCCGGGGATGTCAATTAAGGCAGCCCCTTGCTACTCTCTGATTCAGAGGGGTTGGATCAGTTGAAGGCATTCAGTTGTACAACTGACTAGGTATGCCCCTTTCCCTACCACAGCTAATGTACTGTTTGTATTGAAGTGTTGTGCCATATCACAGATGCTTCCCATACATCTAATATAATCCCAAAGACGCATACTGTATTTACAGTTTATTACTTGAAGAGCACCCTTACTTGCTGATTGATCACACGAAACACAATGGGGCGGTTTCTCGTACACAGATTAAGCCTAGTCCTGGAGAATCTGTCCAGGAAACCGCTCCAAAATGTCCCCCTCTCATACATCCTGTACATCCTGGCGGCGACCCCACTCTCCGAGAGTGTCTCAGGGTGAGTTGGGACATGCAAAAAACACATTTCCAATTCCCACGTGTATTAATACACACTTGTACACCCACAAAATGATTATTATTATTACAAAGATTTCTTGGTAAAGTGTTAGCAATATGCTGTATCTCGAATAACCATATAAATCATGAAATCAATTACACACGACACAACACATTGCACAAACACAAACATGAGGACAAAAGTAACTTGCATAAATTACTTTGGCTTCACACAGTATGTACAGTGGGAATATATCAAGGGTGTTCATGTGCAGACAGTTCGTTTCTCCTTGGTGAGAGAAACCGCTGCCATTATTTTTTAGAACATTTGTTTCTCATTGCTAAGCGCAAACCAGCCTCATTTCTCTCCGCTCAATTAAAGCATGTATTAATTGTGGTGAGACCCTCGGGATTAGAGTCAGTTGGGTAGTATTCATTAGTTAAAGGCTTAGCCTGCAAATGCAAAATAAGAAATGATTGAAACAAATTTTGCTCTAAACAACAAAGAGCAGGCTTCTCCCCTGCGAGCGGCCAATTGTTTGTGTGATCGCCTCGCTCGCTACCGAAATAAAAGGAAGAGCTCCGTCTAATGAACACGGGAAGCTATCCTTACTGCAAAATCAATAGTGACTCGCTCTTTAAAGCTCTAAACTTTGCGCCTTTGATGCTCTCGAATACATTACCGCTGCAAACTGGGGCACCAGAACTACCCAGCAATAAGCACACAACTCCACACCGCAGGCTCCCTCCTTATCATCCCTCGCTTTTTCCTCCCTCCGCCCCACACTCCCCCCATCCACCACCACCTCTACTACTACTACTACAGAGCGTTCTGCCTGGCGTGTCCTAGATGCTTTATTACCGGGATTAGGATTCACGCTCTGGGAATTCATCACGTTACACTTTTAGTCCAGACCCCAATAAAGCTGGAAAGAGTGCACATGGCAGGGGCCATCAAGTAAAAAGCAAGTGACGGTGCAGAAATGTCAGCAGAGCTCATAGGGCCCGTCCCAAAAGGCAGCCTATTCCCTATATAGTGCGCAAACAAGCAAATCAATTGTAAAAGCTTTAACAAGAGCCAGGTATTTTGTTTAATTTGAAAAAGGTAGAACATTTTGTATTTCAGTCATCCCACCCCACCTTACCTTTGACCTCCTAACATCAAATTCAAAAAGTAGTGCACTATAGAGGGAATAGGATGCCATTTGGATCACGGCCTGTATTACCCCTGTAACCCAATACATTAATTTAATATCTGCTACTGTGGATCTCTCTGTGTGTGTGTGTGTGTTTTCAATAGCATGCAATAGCGATGAAATCTTGTGTGTGTGTACAAAAATGTACAATAGTGATGAAAGCATTTTACATTAAAATGTTAAATAGCTTGTCAGAAGGTGTTATTGTGTTTTTTGCTTCTGTATTACATATTGGGTTCTAGTGTGGTTTTGATTGTCAGGTGCACAGTAGAGTTATTGCACTTCCGTTTAGGTATTAACGCTTTGTGTACAAGCTCTCATATATACAGTAATCCCTCGTTTATCGCGGGGGTTACGTTCCGAAAATGACCCGCGATAAGTGAAATCCGCGAAATAGAAAACTTTTTTTTTTTTTACAATTAGCAACTATTACATGTATACAAATACAGTGACTCACGTGTAGGCCGTTTCGTCGACATTATGGGTTTAGGAGATGTTCGAAATTACAAGATAATTTGGGCAACTTAATGTAAATTTGCCAAGCTGTTTTATGTACGTACACATAACTGCACGAGACGACAAAATGATAGCACAATTCGTAGCATGTTTTGATACAAGAAGCGGGAGTGAGTTTTTAGCGAATCAGAATGCAGAGCACAATGCACCAAAAAAAAAAAAAAAATGCATTATGAAAATCCGCGAAATAGCGAATCCGCGATAAGTGAACCGCGAAGTGGCGAGGGATCACTGTATAATATATTTACATTATTCCTGAACCACAATGGATGGCATTATTGTTTATTTGTATTATTTTTTTTTAAATTACTAATAGACAAACTACATTTTACTGCTGTAACAGTTTGGAAGAGAGTTTACAGTTAAGGCATCCATCTTAAACACGACTCTCCTGAGTGTCTGTAAGTGGTTCTGAATATGTCATCCCCACATGGCGTGATGCGGCCACATTGGTGTTATGTCATCGTCACTACCCACGGTACCATTCTGGACTGGCGACGGGCTTGTTAAGTGATAGAGTTTTCTACCCTCTGTGCCGATTTGAATGACAAAATGCCAAGATATTAGATTTGAAGCAAAGAGGATGAATTCTGATCTCACTGTCCCCATTAACTAATTGGGAGGCATTGTACGCATGTACAAAAAGGAAACGAGGGGAGCGCTAGCCTCTTGATGTAGCCTCTTGGCGAGAAACAGACTCAAAATGAGACAGACTGACCCTGTGAAGAGACTATTCCCATGTGACTGTTCCCATAGCTTTTTATTGGCAGCTTTAAGTGTAAGTTGGCCATGTATGACTTAAAAAGGTACTTTACAGTGGTTTTGTCTTGCCAAAGAAAACTACATTTATAGCTATTAAAAAGAGTCCCTTTAATATCTGACTGTCTGTCATCTAGTTATGACAATTAAATACATTGACGTTGATTTAGATTTTAAGGAGAGTTTTGCCTTTCAATGTGTGGGCTTTGTTTGGGAAGTATCTGATTGAACTTTTTCTGTACACAATTTATGTTATGAATATTTGACATTCAACTCCAGTTTAGCAGCTTGAAGTTTTACTCCAATTATTATTCATTTTAATTGTCTATAAATTCAACATGAACTCAAAAACAAAGAGGATTAGACATTCTTTCCAGTGTATCTTCTATCTTGGAAAATGGAAAAAGTTAGAGGTGGGATGCCTTTTCAGATAGGGTATGAGGACTAGGTATGGACAGTTGTGTGTATCTGAATACGTTCAAAGACACCCACGCAAAGTCATAGACAGTGCATGGAAAATATGGCTATATACTGTAGACCGATTGTGAAGTAGGAAGTGAAAGACGGTGTTATGTGTCAGATTATGTGCTGCAGTCATCCTTAGAGTGAGTACATTATGAGATGTGTTCTCATTATGGAGGCTTTACACCAACTGAAGGCTGCTTGTAGATACAGTACACATTATATATAGATGTGAAAAGGTTGAAGAAATGGATGATTGAAGGAATGGAAGTGAATTGTATAGTGACTATCTGACTGTTTGGCCATGGAAGGAAGTTGGCAAAATATATGCCAAGCGTGTGGTTTTACTTACAATGTTGAAAGAAGTGAACTTGTATCAGTTAATTTCTATTGTTCTGTATAATTTTCATTTATTTTATTGTGTTACTATTTTTATACTCGTTCACTTTTGATATGGTCGTTTATTAGGATTAGGCCCAAAAGTCACATAGTAAGTCATGGATAAGCCATCATTTAGCTTGTAAACAAACATAAAACTCATCAGTAATCCACAAGTGATAGATGATTTAGCTCAGACATTTTAGTCTTGATGGTGGATTTTTTTAAAATCTTTTAGAATCATTTGATTTCCAAAACGGTCAGTCTGCCAGTTTTTTTGTTATGGCTGCCCTTGTCATTTTGCTTAATGACAGTGACACTGTAAATCGGCAATCACAATGCATCGGCAATCACAGCACAAAACATGTTTGTCGTTCTAACAAATGAGGGAAGACTAAACCGTGTAATTGGACAGAGAGAAACAGGGAGAAAATACACAAATTATTCACACCTTTGATAAAGATGAGCAGTAATGACTGTGTAAAATAAATAATTCAAGTATTGAGCTATATTGTATGCTCTATATTATTTTATACTAATACAATTGTTCAGAGAAAGAGATTCTGTTTAACAAGTAATAAAAACATATCTCAAAAAGGTAGGGGTCAAAATTATTGACACCCCTAAAGATTATTATAAATAAAGTTTAATATTTGGTCCCATATTCCTAGTACGCAATGACTACATCAAGCTTATGAATACATTTACAGTTAATTTTGGTTGTTTCAGATTATTTTGTGTCCAATAGAAATGAATGAGAAATAATGTATTGTGTCATTTTGGAGTCACTTTTATTATAAAAAATTATATAATATGTTCGTAAACATGTCTACATTAATGTGGATGCTACCATGATTACGGATAATCCTGAATGAATCATGAATAATGATGAGCGAGAAAGTTACAGAGGGTCAAAGATCATACCCCCAAGACGTGCTAACCTCTCACTATCATCAATAACAGGGAAGGTTAGCATGTCTTGAGGGTATGTTCTTTGACCCTCTAACTTTCCCGTAATCATGGTAGCATCCCCATTAATGTAGAAGTGTTTAGAAACATATTCTAGTCTTATTTACAATAAAGTTACTCCAAAGTGACCCCCCCACCCCCCTTTCACCACAGCTGAATGAATATAAGGGAAACAATAGCTGTGGTGGAAAAATGTGCTTTATGATGTCATAACATGTGAACTCTATATGTGACAAATAACTTTGCACCATGAATGAAGTAAGTGGGGAAATACACACACATTATTATTTAGGAGATGGTCTATACATCCGGAATGGTCAGTGATGAAGAGGTGAATACTTTTAATTAATGCAAATGCTTCCATTTGGAATCAACCATCTTATTGTCATTCACTTCAATCTAAATGGACAATCAATAACTGACATTGGTTGTCCATACTGGTAGCTTACTACCTCCCGTACAGAAACATCTTATCATCATGATGGTGTAATATCAGTTCTCAACAGCTGACATCATCTGTCTATGATGAGAGTGAACATAGGAAGATGGGGGGGGGGGGTTAAAAGAGAGCGTTACTACTTAAAATAACACTGAAAGTGTTACTGCTTCCTTCTGAAGATATTCCCTCATCCCTAGAATTGTCTCTGGTGCCTCCCGATGGCTCTTGTGATAACACAAATATTGGGATGCCTCAGCATGTTCTTCTCTGCTCTTTGAATGGTAGCTGCTCTTTCCCTTTGGCTCTGGGAATTGGGCTTCCGTCTTAAAAGGCTATTTGATTTTGATATTTTTGTTATGCTAGGGGAGGACGTTCCCCCCTATGGAAAGGAAACTTCCTTAGAACACTCTGTTTTGAATCAATCTTCCCCCTATTAAAGAGGCTGTACGAAGATTTATTGGGTATTGTTTACCTCAGTGTTTTGCTTGAGTGTTTCTCATATACTGTACACACGGTATAGTATAGATTTAGAGATAACCAAAGAATCACCGTAACACTTTATTTGGAGACAGACAGACAGACAGACAGATGCTCTACAGAATATCAGTAACATTTCAACTAACTATTTACTAACCCTTAACCCTTATCCTAACCCTAAACTAACCCCTTACCTTCTTCCTTACTCTAACCTTAACCCTTATCCTAATCCTTATTATAATCCTTACCCTAACCGTAACCAAGTAAAGTGTGACCACACACAATCATTTTTAATTTCTGGGTAATATTGCTGTCCATTTAGGGGACCCCTTTTTGTCCCGAAGGCAAAAGTTCTGAATAACCTCTTTAACTCTTTTTCATCTATTGTTCTTAGATAACCATAGAAAAATGTTAGGTAAATTCAATACTTTGCCCATGTTCAAATATAGAAATCTACATCTACTGTTATTATCTGCCAGATTGCAGTTTGAATGCGAGCTAGAGAGCCACATGTGTTCAGCTCAAGCCCCACATCCATTTGGTAACACGTTTCTAATGCTGTAAATACATCATGGAGCAACCGCCAGTGCAGTCTACTTTTGCCGCGGGCACCTTGTGGTAAATGTTGTACAGTAAATGATGTTGGCCGACATACGGAATGCAGGATTAGCTCCAGTACCTGGACAAATGCTTCTAGTATTCATCCCATTCAGAAAAAACACGCCTGCCCTAAGAAAAAACGATGTCATTTTTTTTTTATCATGATGGAAATGGAACACTTGAGGTCAAGATGACAAATGGAGCCACACCAAAATAAGGAACAACGGTGGTGGGCTTCGCTAAAGGAACGCGACGAGGAGACTGCGCCAACGCGCAACTATTTATTCTCTGAGAAGCTAATCAGAGAGAGGGAGAAGTAATTCTGATCGGAGCATTGTCATTCCGGGCTAATCCCTCATCTCGGTATTTCATCAGGTTTTGGCATTTGGCTATCGCGTTAATTAAGCGCTGGCGCTCCCCTCCCCTCCCCTCGACTGGACCCGGCATTAGTAATGCCACAAAGTTGATAATGAGAAATCGGCACCGCTTTCAAATATCATCTCACTTTCATATTCTCATTCCCCTTGTCTCTGTCTGTCTGTCTGTCTGTCTGTCTGTCTGTCTGTCTGTCTGTCTGTCTGTCTGTCTGTCTGTCTGTCTGTCTGTCTGTCTGTCTGTCTGTCTGTCTGTCTGTCTGTCTGTCTGTCTGTCTGTCTGTCTGTCTGTCTTTCTCTCTTTCTCTCTTTCTCTCTTTCTCCCTCTTCCATCACTCCCCAGTCAACACCCTTCTCTTGTGTATATATATGTATGTATATTTAGTCCGTCATGGTGATGCGGGGAGGTAGTACCTTCCACTCCATCACAGGTCCCAGACCAGATCCCATGAAGCGCACCGCTCTTGACCTTACCTGCCTATGGCTCTGTTTAATTGGGCATCGGAGCAGAGGCACTCTGTCTCACCCTCCCTTCTTCACTCCCTCCCTTCTCCTAATCACAAGAACAGGAGTGTGTCGATCAGTACGTTATCCTCACTCCCTCCCTTCTCCTAATCACAAGAACAGGAGTGTGTCGATCAGTACGTTATCCTCCCCCCATACCCTTCTCCTAGTCACAAGAACAGGAATGTGTCGCTCAGTACGTTATCCTCCCTCTCTCCTTCCCTCCCTTCTCCTAGTCACAAGATTAGAGAGAGAGAGAGCGAGAGAGAGAGAGAGAGCGAAAGAGAGAATGATGAATAGGTAGATGGGGCAATTCATTTCTATGAAATGTTTTACATTGCTTATCCCCTTCTTCTGTCCCATAATGCACCTGGTTTTGAACATGACAACACACTGTGTTAGGGTCTTGGATTTGGACTTGGTCGTTCCATTCTCCTATACCATGAATGGAAAACACTGCCTAAATAACTAGAGGTTTGAGGCATTGTAAATCACTCGTGTTATGTTGTTAGTTATCCATTTCTTGTTAATTTGACCTTTTCAAAATCAGCTGCTCAGGAATCAGTCATCTGGAATTAAGATACTGTACAGTGCTGAAAACTATTGTTAAAGTGGTTGTGGAATTAACATTCTTTCAGTGCAAAATTCCTATGATCTTAATATCATAAAATAGGCTTATGTATAACAACCATGAGTGTATAGAATATCACTCACTTAAAAAAGAAAGACACTGATTGTGTGTGAAAGATGCATGATGGGTATTGTACACAGTCTATCTTATTCATGTATACATCTTCACAGCTTTTTGTTTTCTTTTATGAAGATTCAATGTTGAATAAAAAGACCACGCGAAGACTGATCAACACACACAGCCTGTGAAATATTCAAGTCTTGTCCTATTTACACAGACTCTGCTGCGTCCAGAGCCACAGTTCCATGTTTTTTGTGTGATATACCGGGAGGCGGCGCTGGCTCGTGAGACCCGATTGGCGCATACATTACGAGTCAAATAGAATTTTTGGAAGCAGAGTAAATATACTAAGTTTGCCATCTTTAAAATGCGTCGAGAAACACAGTCAATTGACAAGGGCCAGACAAAAATAGACCAAAAGTGTTACCGCCTCTCTTAGCGCTGTGTGTGTTTTGGCATCGCCGTCTCTTGCCTGTCTGTTGATGCCATCTCAAGTCCGACAAGGAGAATGCGGAAATCGTTTGAAGTTTGTTCCCCGGAACCTTCTATCATCCGCCCGAGGATATTTGTCAAGTTGTTCCACCTTTCTGAGTCGCGTCTAATGGGGAAAAGATAACACATTTATGTCTATTTGGTGTTGATGTGTTGACGTATGTATACCAGGGTTGTGTGAAGCAGACTGGTAAAGGTAGCAAATTTGTCTGGCCTTGTTTTTTTGGCACTGGTTGGCGCGAAAGGGGGCCAAGCACTTGATTCGAGTCCAAGTCATGACAGGGAACACTTCATCAGTCTTCCCCTCCGACTGGTCTGTCTCTCTTTCTCTCTCTCTTTTTTGTATCTCCCCCTCTCTCTTTCCCTCCCTCACTTTCTCTCGCTCTTCCTCTATGGCTCTTTTCCTCCCTCCCTCTCAATTTGTCTCCCCCTCTCACTTTCTCCCTCACATTCTCATGCTCTCTTCCTCTCTCCCTCTTTATTTGACACTTGGTCTCTCTCCTCCTCTCTCTCACACTCCCTTTCTTAGTAACTCAACATTAAGCAGGTTTCTAAGCTCAAGCTCGGTCCCTTTCAGACAATTTTTGTGATCTCAGTGCGGTTCGCTTATTTATTTGTGCAGTGTGAACACTCCAAAGGAACTCAGACCCCTCAAAGAGCCCCTGAACCAAACCGAGACCATCTCGAGAGGTGGTCTGAGTTCGGTTTGCTTGAATTCCACAGTCCAGTTCCCTTTTTTAGGACAATGTGAACACAAAGCTTCCCAGGTTCGCTTGTCATTATTCCCGCACCACACACTAGACTACTGCAACACCGTTTTGCCTGCCATAAACCCTCACATTGGTGCCACAAAATAAAAACAAATGTGTGCTGTTTTTGGATATTGATTAGCGATTGTCAAGGACGCACAGAAATTCCAAAATGTGTGGAGTTTTTAATTCAGATTATTTGTTTGCAATATGTGATCTATAGGCTAAGAGCTTTATAAGCTGTTTATTGATTGTGGGGTTTGAATAGTGTGAGAAGACAATATATTTAGTGAGAATCACAACATAGGGTAGAAAATATTTTCTAGCTCTTAAAGGGGCAGTAGCCACTTGGCACAGTGGTCTAAGGCACTGCATCTCAGTGCTACAGACCCCCTGGTTCAACCCGGCCGTGATTGGGCGGCGCACAATTGGTCCAGTGTTGTCCGGTGTAGGCCGTCATTGTAAATAAGAATTTGTTCTTAACTGACGTGCCTAATTTAAATAAAGGTTCAATTATATATATTTTTTTTAATTACAAATATTCGGCAGCCATTCTATTGCTATTTATTCTGTTAATAGTATCTTCTGATCACAATTATTACGTCTTATATTTTAACTAAATGCAATCTATTAGCTTCCAAAATGTAAGTAGTTATATCTAGCTCTCCGATAACGCATTCTGATTGAATGGTTTGTCCTGCACTTTGTAAAAACCCAGAGTGCATCTTGGAAAAATATCTTGGTTCCTTTCTAAACATAGCAATGTGAATACAAAGAGAACCGGGGTCTTTAGCTTTTTTTTACCCCGGAGTTCACTTTAAAGAGGACTGAGATTGGTTCTTTTAAAGGGACTATATGTGAAAACACCCCAAAACACTTATTTCATTGGTTAATTAAACCCACTCTCTCACATGATTAAGACAAGGCTACTGAGACTCATCAAGCCCCAGGACAGGGAGGGAGTGATAATATGAAAGAGAGAGAGCGATGGAGAAAGAGAGAGAAAGAGGGTAATAAATAGAGAGAGAGAGTGTGAGAGAGAGAGTGTGTGAGAGAAAAGGAGTGGGAGAGGGGGAGATAACTTGGGAAAGGGATTCAGCTATGTTGTTACCCATCCTTTTTTGCAAGAGGGTTCTCGTCAGAGTATTTTTAAGTGGTCTCGTCTCCATTGTTCTCCTTGTTCTTGACTAATTCTGTTAGATAACTCTCTCTCTATCTCCCTCCTCCGCTCCCCCTGCCCACTCAGCAAACGGCTAGTCTTCTGCTCTTAATTTCTCACACGCACACACACACACAGCTAAGATCTGTTCTTTCCCTAGGTGTGGGAGAAATGTGCTGCTTGGAACAGGCTAATTTGTTATTGAGAGGGATGAGCGTGGCCGGGAGCCAAGACAATGGGGTAGTGAACAGTGAGGCTGCCAGGCTACACCCTCTTGTAAGATGCATCGAGAGAGGGAAAGGCATCATCTTGTTTTTGCACACATAGGTACTCATACAGTAAACACGCGTGCGCACACACATGCAGTATAGGAAATACTCATATGGAAAATCTATTTGCACACATACAAACGTACATCACGCATGCATATACACACTCAATTATTTACACAGAAGCACAAATAGTTTAGCAGCTGACTGTCACTTATGTGCAATTGTTATGTGTCTTACATGACATATGCACACACTCAAAAATGTCACATGATTAACACCTAAAGATTCACAAACACATTATGAAATCATTCAACCATGGACATAATAACATTTGTCCATTACATTGTAGATACCAGTCTCTCTTCTCTTTCAATCTCCTCCCAAAGTTTTCAGCTGAAAAGTGCCTTCCGTCTCTGTACAGATGAGATGTTTGTCTTTCACTTTCATGCCGAGTGTGAGGTGATGCAACTCATCAACCCTTCCCTGTAACAGCTAAGAGCAGGAGTGCTCCTCAACAGCACCGTATCACAAGCCAGAATCTCCCACTACTGGATCTGAAAACCCATTATCCAACTCCCACATGTCTGAGCCCCTTTCATTTACATGAGGACAATTACAAACGAGAGCGAGTGAGTCTTGAGCGCTCGGTTACAGATATACAGTCCCTTTTTTCAGAGGAGACTAGAGAGAGGAGGATAGTTATCGCAGGTGAGGTGAGGCAGTCACGTTCCAGTGCCTTCCCAGGCCCCAAAGTGGGTCACAGGAGTGCAAGGTGAGATTATTGGAACAACAGCACAGACTAGTGGAGGTGGTGAGCTACTACATGTAAACAACTGTCTGGGGTCTGATATGCAACGTCTAGTACTGTATTGTTTCAGGCAAAAGTTGGGAAGTCGGCCTTAGGCACAGATATAGGATCAATTGATATGCTACTTAAAGTATACCTCGAACCATCTGGTACTATGCAAAAACTGTAGGGTAGTCTCTACCACTGGCAAGGAAATACATTCTAGAGAATGGGGGGCTGTGTGTGTGTGTGTGTGTGTGTGTGTGTGTGTGTGTGTGTGTGTGTGTGTGTGTGTGTGTGTGTGTGTGTGTGTGTGTGTGTGTGTGTGTGTGTGTGTGTGTGTGTGTGTGTGTGTGTGTATACATTTGCATGTGCACATTAATTATCCTGCTCGGAATTTGCATGACCCAAAAACGCCCTACCTATCCAAGTTCCTCATAAATCAAACACAGTCCTATCCCCAGCCGCTTCGGTTCCTTTGTCTAGCGAAGGTAATAAATTGATCCCCAGACGGCTAATAAGCAGTGGCATGGGGCAGCGACTTCCCAGGATTTATGCTGCTACAAGTAGCTTTATATAGATTTTTCAAAACAAATCTATTTACTTTTTTCAGGGTACTCCCAGAGCTCAAGAGATTTGAAAGGGGGTAGACTTTGGGTTTGATGACTCAGAGGGGTAATGCATCAGGACAATAGGGGGATAGAGGAGGAAAGCCTATGAGGAAGGAAATATTAATAACTGAATTATGACAGTGTTTGATTGAATCACGTGTTTTCAATATCACTCAATCTCAATCTATGGATTGAATCACATTCTTGGGCAGAGTTCCAATTCTATTACACCGCAAAATGATTTACTTCCTTGTCTCCTTCCTTCCTTCCTTGATTCCTTCATGATCACTGATCTAAAAATAGCAGATGCGTGTTAACAATATCCCAGACCCCCTATGCAGTCACTTTACCCGTCAGTGGTCGTGAAGGAAAGGAGACAACAGAGAGGTAGCTTTCTGAACAGCTTTGCATCTCACGTGCCAGAGCGAAGCCTTTTAGAGGAGACTGAAACAGTCTTCTCTATGACATAGGTGATATTATGACAGGAAATTGTCTTTTAAAGAATATGATCCATGATATCATCTTCTGCAAAGTTGACTGGAAAAGAAAGAGGGAGTGAGAGAGAGAGAGAGAGAGAGAGCAAGAGCGAGAGATGGAAGAGAAAGTGAGAACGAAATGGGATGTTGAGTTTCGGGATGGGATGTTGACAGGCCCGATCCAGACAGCCGTGCCCTCCTGTCCTTTATCTAATACCTCTGCTTTGGCCGGAAACATGACCGAATACAAACAGTGTAGCTATTCTCTCCGCAAGGCAATCAAACAGGCTAAGTCCCAGTACAGAGACAAAATAGAGTCGCAATTCAACAGCTCAGACACAAGAGGTATGTGGCAGGGTCTACAGTCTATCACGGATTACAAAAAGAAAACCAGCCCCGTCGCGGACCAGGATGTCTTGCTCCCAGACAGGCTAAATAACTTTTTTGCCCGCTTTGAGGACAATACAGTGCCACTGACACGGCCCGCTACCAAAACCTGCGGGCTCTCCTTCACTGCAGCCGAGGTGAGTAAAACATTTAAACGTGTTAACCCTCGCAGGGCTGCAGG